>NC_072731.1:61809425-62152089 GCF_026930045.1 Uloborus diversus | reverse complement strand
GAAACTAAACACGAATTGAGGAATCTATTGTCATTTTGATTAAGCTAAACTGCTAAATCCAAGAGACCAATCCAATACACATTTAATCATTTATTCAAACATTCACACCGAGCAAAATATAACGCAGTAAGCGATAAACGGAGTAATACAAATCGTGTTGACTGAAATATTTCTTCTTTCAATATGAAAGGCAGAGAAATGGAACTGAAATGAAATTCTTCAATATCTTCGCATATCTGTCTGAAACAAATGGCTTTTCTAGAACATGACTCTCGCATTTCAAGATGATTTCTATAAAAAATGAGTTTTTTTCTGGGATTCGTTTACATTATTTCAAATTTGTTATGTGAGAAAAGAAATAGAAGCTTTAGTTTCCAAATTCGAAAAATTTTAAATATCGCAATCAAGATTGGCGAATATTTGTGTCGCAATGGAATAAATAAACTGTTTGTTTTAGATAATACGATTCGAGTTTAAAAGACCTTATTGATGCATATGGAGTTCTAAAAAGGAACGATAACTACAGCTTTTTTAAGCTAACTGCAATTGAATACGACACTGTATAATTATGTAGTATTGTTACTAATTGTTTTGATTGAGCGTTTGATGATAGTAAAGGTAAGATGTTGTGGAAAATCTCCATAAAAATCCTCGAGTATACCTGTGCGCAAGAGGGCGCTTTTCGATATGCAAATTTCCCACCTGTTGGCTCAATTTAGTTAGATGTCTTTCTGTTCATGGATCGTGGATTCGTGGAATTCGATAGCTTGATTTTTGTTGATGTTGGTCGTCTCGTGGCAGTTCGAATAGCAAGGGCAATTTGGAAGCCCTTTCGTATGTAGAATCCAAATAAAGTTAATTTAGTTTTTAGATAGTTGCCTTAACATTTTCTTTATGGTGCATCGGCCGCAAGGTACTGCATAACCATTTGATAGTTAGAATTCGTCGAGTAGTGATATGTTATATTGACATCGTTGTTGTTTCGTACCATTGGATATAGTAACTGAAGAAATTTGGGTGAGTTATTTGTTTTCAATTTGTATGTCAATTAGTATGGATGCTGAAAAGATAAAAAATAAGCGTAAAGCGCTTAAATGCAGTGCCACTAAGTTCGTTAAAAGTTTAGACGTCACTTTAGTAAATGAAACTAATGTTCGTAATTTAGAAGTATTATATAATCAATTAATTGATAAAATTGACTGTCTTAAAGTGGCTGATAATGAGCTTCTTAATGTAATCGAAGCAAAAGATATCGAAAAAGAGGTGCAACAATGTGAAGACTTCATGGAAAATTTAATTTTCTATAAATGTCAAATTACTCAAAGAATAGCAGCTCTAACACCTCCGGCTGTACCTCCTACTATTAATCCCGCTAATTTATCAAATTCAACATTGGAACTTAGTAGTCTAGTACATCAAGAAACTAGATCGTCGATTAAATTGCCAAAGCTAACTGTTAATAAATTCTACGGTGACCACAGGTATTGGCTAGAATTCATTAGTCAGTTTGAAAATGCAATAGATAAAAATAGCGGCTTATCTAAAATTGAGAAGCTTATTTACCTTAAGAATTTAGTAGGTGGTGCTGCAGCTAAAGCAATTTCCGGATTCGCATTAACAGAAAGTAATTATGATGCAGCCTTGGAACTTTTAAAATCTAGATTCGGACAAAAGAATTTGCTCATTAATGCGCATTTAGGATCGCTTTTGAACATGACTCCCATAAAAAATACAAGTGATACGAACAGTTTGAGAAAATTATACGATAAAGCTGAAACTGAAATCAGGAATTTAGAAAGCTTGGGAATAAATTCAGAATCGTACGGTAATCTCTTAACACCGATAATTTTGAAAGTATTGCCCTCTGAATTAACTCTCGAATTTAGTAGAAAGAATAAAAGTGATAATTGGGATTTGAAAGCTCTTCTCGAGTTCTTAGGTGAAGAAATACAAAGTCGCGAAAGAGCTCAATCTTTTCATTCTCCCGTAAAAGAAAAACAAAATTCGACCCATCCGCTCCAAGAACGCAATCGAGGCGCTTCCGGGTCAAAATCTTCTACAAAAGATACTTTTCGAAAACAGAAGTTTCAATTCTTCAGCGGCTGAACTCTTAGTCAATCATACAGTTGCTAGTTCAAAATGTGTGTTTTGTGGTTCGAACTTGCATGATTCAGTTTCGTGTGACTCGGTAAGCATAGAAATGAAACGGGATTATTTGAAAAGAAATAGACTTTGCTTTTTTTGCTTTTCGAATAGACACTCAATTTCTTATTGTCCAAAGCTTAAGAAAGAAAAAGGTTGTTCGTTTTGTGGTTCAAAATCGCACCCCAAAACACTTTGTTATCGGTTTTATCAGAATTCGGATAAAACAACTTTCACCTCGCCCCAAGAAGAATCTGATGACAATGTTACTAACGTTTCTTCTTGGTCAAACTGAAAACAAATCGCAAAGGGTTTTATTGCAAACCGCATCGGTAGTTGCTCGTTATAATAATCAATATAGAAATTGTCGTTTGTTAGCAGACACAGCGGCTCAAAGAAGTTTTGTAGATAGAAAATTTTCAAGATTATTGAAACTTCCCATTATTCGAAAAGAAAATCTAACAGTTTATTCCTTCGGAGATAAGTCTCCTATTGAAAAAACATTTAATGTAGTTAAAATAAGATTGGAAAATAAAGAAGATCCGAATTTGTATTTGGAAATCGAGGCGTTAGAAATAGAAAAAATATCCGCGGCACATATTCCGCCGCCTGCAGTAGATACTTCCATTTATAGCAAGCATTTGAAAGGTTTGAAATTAGCTGATACTTCGAATAAGGACATTAGTGTTTCAATTTTAATCGGTGCTGATAACTATTATGACGTCATGACAGGCAGAATTAAACGTATTAATCGAAAACTTGTAGCTGCTGAGTCGCTCTATGGGTGGTGTTTAATTGGAATATCAGGCTCTCCAAATAAAAATTCAGGTGATTCTTTCGCCATGAAAGTAATGGTTGAGGAAAACATTTCAAAACAATTGGAGACATTTTGGCAACTAGAAAATCTTGGAATCGAACCAGCTAACGATGATGTAAGTTGTAATGATAACAAAACTTTACGAGAATTCGAAGATAGTATTCGCTTCCAAGATGGTAGATATGTGGTTAAACTCCCTTGGAAGGATAATTTTAAAGAATCGCTTGAAAACAATTACGAAGTGGCATATGAAAGATTTTCAAAATTGTGCTACAGGTTTCAAAATGATCATTCTTTGTATTCAGAGTATAGGAGGGTTGTGAATAATTACATAGAGCAAAACATTGTAGAGCGTGTTCCTGAATCAAGTGTAGCAGATAGTCCAGAATTCTATTTGCCCCATAGGGCAGTAATTCGAGATGATAGGGTGTCTAGTAAGCTGAGAGTTGTTTTCGATGCGTCTTCGCATAAAAAGGGCAAGTTTTCGTTAAATGATAGTTTGCATATTGGACCTAATTTATATCCTGATTTGTTTGAAATGTTGTTGTCATTTCGAAAGCATCCAATTGCGTTCACAGTTGATATTAAACAGGCATTTTTGAATGTAGCAATTGACGAGTCGGATAAAAATGTAACAAAGTTCTTTTGGACTGAAAATCCATATTCCTTTTCAGACTCTTTAGAAGTTCTAAGGTTCAATCGTGTTCTCTTCGGAATAAATAGTTCCCCCTTTCTCTTATGTGCTACTATTAAACACCATTTGAAGAAGTATTCTTCTATTTTTCCGCAGACTCACGAACTGTTAAACAAATTTTGTTACGTCGATGACATCATAGGAGGTCAAAATACTGTTGCATCGGCATACGCAACTAGTTTAGAATGCGTCCAGATCTTTAGAGAAGCAAATATGCCCTTGCACAAGTGGGCTACTAATTCTGCTGAATTGCGAAAACTTTGGGAGAAGAACGGGTTTTCTACTGAAACGTCATCAAACCCAATTGGTCAAAACATGATAAACTATAAAGTATTAGGCATTTCCTGGGACGCTGACAGGGATTTATTTTATTTTAACGTAGAAAATCTGATATCCCTTGTATCGAAAGGAATTGATACAAAAAGATTCCTGTTGCAAGTTGCTGGTCGAATTTTTGATCCTATAGGATTTGTAGCTCCTTACGTAATTCGTTTGAAGATTCTCATTCAACGCGTCTGGGAAATGGGTCTTCTTTGGGACCAGGAAATGCCCCAAGTTATCAAAAAACCTTTCAGACAATGGTGTCTTGAACTGAAGGACTTAAGTTTAGTTGAAATCCCTCGCTTTTATCATTTCACGGACTCCTACACAGTTGATGTGCAACTGCACTCCTTTTCGGATGCATCTAAAAAGGCCTACGGAACTGTAATATATTTTCGAGTCATTAAGACTGACGGGACTATAACCACTAGTTTTATCACTTCCAAGAGCAGGGTTGCCCCGTTAAAGACTCTTTCTTTGCCGAGGTTGGAATTGATGGGAGCACTGCTTTCTGCTAGGTTGTGTGCTAAAGTCTCTAAAGCTTTAAAATTTGAGAAATCCTGCTTTTTTCATACGGATTCCTCTATAGTTTACCATTGGATTAGAGGGGAACCGTCCTGTTACAAACTGTTCGTCAAAAATAGGATAGAAGAGATTCAAAGACTGACTGAACCACCGAAATGGAATTTTTGTCCTGGGAGGGACAATCCAAGCGATATTGTAAGCAGAGGAATATCTGTTCGGGAATTGAAAGATAGTCAACTTTGGTGGCACGGACCACCCTGGCTTAGCCAAACAGAGCAGTTTTGGCCAAAAATAGAGGCCCAAAACGTCAGCAATCATGACCTAGAACTAAAGAGTAAATTTAGAGAAGTTTCGCAAAATGAAGTAATCCTCGAAAATCGCGAAAAGCTCATAAACATTGATAAATTTAGCAGTTATCTCAAACTATTGCGAGTAACTGCCTTCGTATTTCGATTTATACACAACGCAAGAAATACGTCGAAAAATAAAGGTGCTCTCGAAACAGATGAGCTTAAATTGTCTGAAGAATACTGGATTAAAGAAACCCAGAAAGAAGCTTATTGGTTAGAAATAGTCGATTTAGAAAGATCTCAAAAAGTTAGCGATAGTTCAAAAATTCGTTCTCTAGTACCTTTCTTAGATCCCAGGAATATTTTGCTAATAAAAGGGAGATTAGATGAATCAGAATTTTCTCTAGACGAGAAACAACCCATCATTCTACCGAAAAACTCTAAATTTTCGGAATTATTAATCTTACATGAGCATACTAAGAACTTTCATATCGGAGTAACAGCTACTCTAGTAATGCTTAGAAGAAAGTTTTGGATAGCGAAGGGGAGACAACTCGTGAAGAAAGTACTTAGAAAATGCTTCATTTGTAGAAAATACAAATCCAAACCAGCAAACGAAATAACAGCGCAACTTCCGAAAGACAGAATTGTAGAAAATCCACCTTTCGAAATTTGTGGCCTTGATTTTGCAGGAGCTATTCTTTACAAATGTGATAAGGAAGTTAAAAAGGCTTATTTTGCAATTTTCACCTGTGCTGTAACTAGAGGAATTCACTTAGAATTAGTGTCCTCCATGTCTACAAAACATTTCTTACTAGCCTTTAGAAGATTCATTTCCAGGCGAGGTAGTTGCAGTGTTGTTTATTCGGATAACGCAAAATCATTCAAAGCCGCAAATAAAGATCTAATGTACTTCTATAACATTCTACAAGATTCGGAATTTAAAGATTTTATATCTTCACGTGGCATTAATTGGAAGTTTATCGTAGAAAGGGCGCCCTGGTGGGGCGGATTTTACGAACGTCTCGTAAAATCAGTGAAAGATCCACTCAGAAAAGTTCTCGGAAAAGCTCTTCTCACGTTTGAAGAACTTTCAACTGTTTTGACTGAAATTGAATACGTCGTTAATTCGAGACCTTTAACATACGTTACTGATAATTTTTCTGAGCCCAAGCCATTAACTCCTCTTGACTTTTTGCAATATGGAAGGAAAAATCACGACTATCCATTTAATTTTGCTGAGTTAGTTAATAGTGTCAACTAGAGAGTCCTTATTAAAAAGAAAGCAGTATCAAACTACACTTTTGAAACATTTTTGGGTTAAATGGAAAGAACTATATCTACTTAATTTGAAAACAGTTCACCATTTCAAATCGCCTAACATTCACAAAGAAGTAAAGATGAATGATGTAGTGCTCGTCGAAGGAACTTCAAAATCTAAACTACTATGGGACTTGGGAATCGTTCAAGAAACTTTTAAAGGTAGAGATGGACATATCAGAGCTTGTGTCGTCAAAACCAAAAAGGGACTTTTCAGAAAACCTGTGCAGCTGATATATCCCCTTGAACTTTGTGAATGAACTGGTTTCACGTATCCTTTTTATGATTAATCAGTCGAAAAGTTTATTGAAAATAATTTGTTTTAAACTCTTTTTTCCTTCAAAATTTTGAAGTATTTCTAATGTTGGACTTTGATTAACTTCTTAAAATAATTTGCTTAAATATTTCATTAATTTTGGAAAAAAAAAAAAAAAAACCTTGTTTATAGTAAAATTAATTTTGTTAACTTAAGTTTAAAATTGTAAATATGTTTGAACATAAAATTCAAAAATAGAAATTATATTTCATATAATTTTGTAACCATATGGTTTATTGTATATTAATCCTTTATATTTAGCAACCTATAGTTATTGCATCCGTTATTGTTTACTGAGGAGAAGAATTTTCTTATGTATTTGCCTTTGTTATAGTTCTTTTTATAGGTTCTATTGATGAACTCTTAGAGTTCATGGTGGGGAGCTGTGGAAAATCTCCATAAAAATCCTCGAGTATACCTGTGCGCAAGAGGGCGCTTTTCGATATGCAAATTTCCCACCTGTTGGCTCAATTTAGTTAGATGTCTTTCTGTTCATGGATCGTGGATTCGTGGAATTCGATAGCTTGATTTTTGTTGATGTTGGTCGTCTCGTGGCAGTTCGAATAGCAAGGGCAATTTGGAAGCCCTTTCGTATGTAGAATCCAAATAAAGTTAATTTAGTTTTTAGATAGTTGCCTTAACATTTTCTTTAGATGTAGAAGTAAACTAGCTCATTTGTGTTAATGAAACATTCTAGATCACTGGAAATAATGTGTAGTAGATATACTTTTTTTTCTTAGACTCTCTCGTTACGTAACTAAATCGAATATTAAACCTAGAGTAAGTCCGGCGATCTTGTCCCACCTAAGCAGAAACTTAAAAAAAAAAAAACATGTTAACGAAAATTAAAAGATAATACCTCCCGCCTCTCTAATGTAGGTAAAGATGCTGTGTAAAATTTATCGGGGCCAAAAACTACGATTAAAAGTTTTTATTGCAAAAAATAAAACTGCAGCTTTGGGGCATATTACCTTGACAGTCAGACAATTCGCCCCACTACACTAGGTAAAATGCCCCACTTGACCAGCATTGCAAAACTTGCTGCTATTAGTAAGAAAGTGTATTAATTGACTAAATTAGTTGAAATAAATACAAATTATAATGTGGGCAACTAAATGAAAAATCAAAATCAATTTAATTCTAAACTGCAACTATAGGTTAAAATATTTTGCATAATAAGCACATTACTTGTGGGTTTTAATAACTTGCTTTTCAATCTTGCCACAGCCATTACATCTCTGATTATACATTGTGCACGTTTCATGCAACCATCCTAAGCAGTCTATACATTGTATCCAATCTACAGTCGACGTCATTCAGGTCTTCATTCAGGTGGGGCATATTACTTTTTTGGCAAGGTTAATTGCCGCACCATCTCTTGTTCAAACAGCAAGCCAATATGGCTGCAATTAATAGTAACAGCCTTCTTTGTGATACTCTTTTACTGTATAAACCGATAACTGAACATAATATTAAACAAAAGTTAGTTAATTTAACAAAAGTTTTTAAAAGTAAAATCTTAGATCAAGCGTTAAAAATATCCCTCATACCTTTCACTTTGCTCTGAAGCTGTAATGACCTTTGAAAAATCGCTGAAAATGGCTTTAGTATATGCGTGTAGCTTCTTTATACACAAATCCCCTTGAAAAAGTTGACACAGGCGCACTCTGTTGTTACAATGGTGAAATACATTTATTGGGGCAATTTATCAGACGAGGCAAGATCGCCGGAATTACTCTATGAGTTTATCAAACTTTTTCTGGAAATGTTTTTGACACAGACCACAATTACTAATTTAGTAGTGATAATGCAGCTAATGCAACTTGTGTGCATTCAAACGCAAGAAAAAGTACTTTATGATTCACATAATATTAAAACAGCTGTACAACTCTTCTTTATCAGCACTCATGGCTGTGAAATACCCAGTTAAATGAATTTAATTTTTTGGAATATGTAAACGGAAAGCAAAACTATAGCATTATTCAATCAAAAGTGATCAAGCAATTTTTCATATGGGGTAGTGAGAAGAAAAGGGATGTAAGTGGACATTTTCAGGTTTTGAGGAAAACGCGTATAAGGACCTAGGTAGGCCTTCATTGATTTTTTTTTTCTAAATCATGCTGTATAGCATCACTTAACAGAGCTACTGTCCAACCACGGATTGTATGGAATTTTCAAACGTGCAGATGAAACGAATCTATCTGAATGAGGGGGGAAAAGTAAAAATTTGATGGCGGTATTCCGCTCATTTGAATGAGAGTCCAGACTCTGCTTCAAAAAAGCTGGCATCACTAAAAAAATAATAGATTTGTCCATTTCCGGCTGTAAAACGGATGTTTGTCTTTCCATACAGTCCGTGGTCATACTAGTACTATCTCTTGCTCCAAAACAGAGGGGAGATTCACCTACTATTTGTACTGGTTGTTTCCAAATTTTTAATTTTGTCACTTACATCCCTTTGCTTCTTACTGTTTCATATGCCAATCAAGATCATTCGACGGTGAGTGAAAAGAGTTTGCGCAAAATAAACGTGCATGTTGCGCTCTGGAGCACATAGTGTTTAGCTCAAAATATTTTGCTATGACTATGATGTGCTATAGTTTGAAGAACCTGCTAAATGGTTACTCCTCAGCCCTTTGAGGTAAGGCGTTGAATATTTTAGAAGAACAAACCCATCTGTTTTGTGACAGTAAAATTTAAGGGCAGCGCTGATAACTGAAAGTATTCACCTCAAAATACTGGAACAGGTTTCATATTATTAGAATTTATCACTTATTTTACTCGAAATCTTTTCTCCTTACTACCTCAGTTCTAGAACAGTTGCAAAAAAGCCTGGATAAGGTGTAGAAGGAATAATAACTGCTTCTCATTATCGATTGGGAGTGCTAAATTTTTACAGGAAACCTTCTACTCGGCAGTTAAAATCGAAAATTTTGGCCACCACTGGAATTTATGATGTTTTATAGAGAAGATAATTTTCATGTGCTATGAAATGATGCGAGCCTATTTTAATGAATAAATCCGGAAAAGAGGTTGATTGAGCGCAACGAAAAAAACTATTTTTAGATAATTTACTTCACTGATATTCAACAAGGCTACTTCTTCCCACAACCGTGCATTTTCTTGGAGGGCGGTAAAAAATTTATTTCAAACTGAAGAATTTTATTTTTTTAAATTTAAATTTAGTTTTTGAAAGAGTTGAAGCGGAAATTTTTAAAAGCATTTTACAAAAATTTCTCAGAATTAAATGCTTTAGTTAAGGTTTTGTTTTGAGCCACGAATTAAATTGAGCCACGAATTAGTAAAACAATTCAAGTTTTAGGGTAGATTCTTGTTATCGTTAGAGATACAAATTTATTCATAATAAATACCAAAAAAAATCAGATTTTCCAAAAAATATATTCATTATTTCTGCATCATTAAATTTAATTTTAAAAATAGCCAAATCCAGGCTTTCGTATTTGTTTTAGTTGATTGAATAATAACGAAATTGAGAAAAATACTTAACGATCATTAATGCAGTTATTTTATCAACGAATGCTAAAATCTGCCACAAAATAAAAATTATTTAATGCAAGAGCTCTGAAAAAATTAATACATCTCTATAATTCTAAAAAACCCAAAAGGCATCTTCTGTCTTTAAAAAACAAATTTATCCTTCGTAATTTTTGATCGGTTGAAAAGAGTTTCGTAAGTTTCAAACTGTTCCACAAACATACGTCTTCCTTTCAAACTTATCCCCCATTTCTCGAGAAAGAACTTAATCTAACCCGAACAATTTGAAGTTCCTAAGTTCTTTTTCTAGCGCTCATTTATTAGAATTTCCGTTGACACATCAGATTGTCTTTCTCTTGTCCTGAAGTCAGAAGGCATTAGTTGACAAAACTGGAGAATTGTTCATTCCAGCTTCTATTGTCGAAACGTGATTTATCATAAATGCGTATTTAAACATTTCTGTAGACATTTGCTCTCCACGGTTTAACAAGACAAGTAAATTTATCATGAGTCTTCCTAAAGCCTCTATTACAGCACCTATTTTTAGAAAGATAAAACTCTATTTTTCTTAAAATTACAAAAACAAAATGGCTTAAAATATTTTTCTTGTGTTACAAAATGAGCGAACAGTCGCACCAAGTTACTTTTAAGAAGTACTTAACCTGTTAGAATTGGGTTTGGAAAAATGAGTTAATATATATACCATAAATTATTTCATAACATATTCGTAAAAAACACGATTATTCAAACTTAACCAGGTGAATATTGTGGGTATACAATTGATTTACAGCTTGCTTAATTTCCTAAAACAGTAAAGAAGGAAGTTTTTTCCGGAATGGGAATTTGGACAATCGCTATATGTTCTCAAACTTTTATTATAAAAGAACAAATTGCAAAGTACAAGGCATAAAGCTTTGTCATTGTTGTTGTCAAACTTTGTTCGATTTTAAAAAAATCATAAATAATGTTTTATAAATAAGATCTTTAAAATTTTACCTGGAAAAACAATTGAACCTTGTATTTATATACCTTCTTAATTCACATCATATTTCAACATTCAAGGAAATCTAAACAATTGGCAGAGTTTTTTCGAAACGTTTTTGCAAGACGCTGAATACCCCCGTTCGTAGGAAGTGGGAGTTTCGCACTCATAAGAAAATTCTAAAAAGTTCTGAATTTTCCAGAAAAAAAAGGTACATATGTTTTAGCAAAGTAATTATATGTTAATTAATGTCTGATTTTCCATTGTTCTGGACGCACTGAAAAGCACATGTTTTAATATTTTTTATTAGAATGTAAAGTTTTACAGTTAAAGTTTCAATAAGCATAAATATACAGTGACAAATACAATTCTTCCATTAACTTTATTTTGTTTTTCGCTTTTAAAGGAAGCGAACATTACATGAGCTTTTAAAACTAACCTCTATTTTTTCTTTCATTTTATGAATCTTACGACAAAAAATGAAAGAGTTAATGCATTTTTATGTTTTAAGAAGCGACCGAAAAATACCAGAAAAGGGAATAGTTAAAGAGGCTTAAATAAGCAATTTGTTATCTTTAGATTTTAAAATAGCCACCGCCCTATGTTTATTTCTGACAAGTTCAT
This sequence comes from Uloborus diversus, assembly GCF_026930045.1. Classification (NCBI taxonomy): domain Eukaryota; kingdom Metazoa; phylum Arthropoda; class Arachnida; order Araneae; family Uloboridae; genus Uloborus; species Uloborus diversus. Next base: position 62,140,563 of record NC_072731.1, on the reverse strand, counting down.
TCAAACTATTAAGTTTATAAGTTATTATCATTTCTTAGGGAAAATAAATTATGTTTCTGTTTTCATGGTTCATTAAATAACGTTCCGAAATTCGAAAGATTTACGAGTAGTTGAATTATAAAAGTTAAAAGTTTCGAAATTATAGTGCCCGTATATAAAGTAAATGTTTTGTTTTGATTCGTAACCGTATTTAAAGCTACTGTTTTACTGTTAGACTACCATAGCTACCTCTGTTCAAGAATATCTTCTGTTTGGTTCAAGGCGGAAGTGCTAGTAAAAGTGAAATGAAACAAATGCCTTTTCTGCAGTTTCCTGTAAATTATAAAATAACAGTAATAAATTCATTTTTAATTATTTTTTTATTATTTTTCTTCTATTAATTCTTTTAAATGTTATTTTATGTTATTATATTATATTTTATTTTATTTTTTATTTTAATTTTTGGTATTTCGATTTTTTTCACTCTTTATCATATTTCTTAAGAAAACAATAGGCTGAGTATAACGCGCAAAAATTTTTAAACAAATTTAAAAGTTGATTGAAATTCATAAAACAATCCTTAAAATAAAGAACTAGAGAAGCTGGCTAGAGTTTTTTTCCCTAAATTTATAACTGTCGATATTGATTTATTTATTTTCAACTAAATGTAGTTGTATTACATCAAGTTATGTTGTATTACATTGTAGCAATATTACATCAAAATACTACACACATTTTATAAAACTACCATTAAAAAAATATTAATTGTTATCGATATATTTCAGAGATCGCGATACAATTTACTGTTCTTTCAAAAATATACGGGAAAAAATTAATGAATTCTACGATTCTCTTACCTTTAATTACGTTAAGGATATCCCTTAAAGAATTTAGTTAAATGTTTTTATTCTTTAAAACCCTTTCAGAATATCGAATCAAATTGTCAAAAATTGTCTTGTTCTAGCAAAGGATTTCTTCTGAAGATTAATGTAGTTGTAATTGTAAATTTATAAGATTCTGAAATTTTTTCTTAGAAATTATTTTCCGAAATTTCGTTTTTGAAACAAATCTATTTCTAGGTAAAATAAGAAGATGTGATTGAATCCATTATTGCCTTTAAACTCAGCGTTAGAATCACGTAAAGTGGCATTTCAAAATTGAGTAAATTTTTTAACAAAAAAGGAATTACTAACTCAAGAAGTAAGAAAGAAACCAAGATTTTCTAAAATGATCATTGTCCTTTAAATAAAACAGCAAAAAACCAGTCGAAAAAATGATCAAAAAACACCTGCAGAAAACACGGTTTTAAAACAGAAAATATTTCTTCTGCACTATGAAATCGTCAGAAGTAAGGTAGGGTCAACTAGGGTAATGATGAACGAAGGAATAAAACATTTTGCATTATGAATAAGACTATATCAGTGGGCGCCCCCGAACTTAAAGTTTTGGGAGGGTGGAAAATCCAATTCCATTCTATTTGCCAAATATAATCCAAACTTTGCAGAAATATGATAATTTTGGCGAATGGAACTTTAAATTTTGTCAAATAATAATTTTACAGAATGAAACTCCAAATCTTGCCGAATAATAATATTTTTCCGAATAGAACTCCAAATTTCGCCGATTTATGATAATCTTGTCGAGTCGACAGACAAAATTTGCCGAATAAGTAAATTTTTGAAAGGCCGCAGTAACCTCGCTTGACCTCTCATCGATGCGACGCTGGACTTCTCTGAGAGTAACTGGGTATGAAAGTTTTGACTTTATGACCATTTCCTAACGAAGATAACCTTTTTTTTTCTTTTGCCTTAGTGTGTTTCGTTTTATCTCGGAGACTATAAGGTAAATAGAAAAATCTGATTTTTTCCCCATCAGGTTGAAGATGTAATCGCACTATACATAATCAGTCTAGAAGCTTTACCACAACGATGCTAAATCTGAAACCCGCAGTTCACACAGAAGCACCCTGAACATAAATTTTCGGGAGGGCTAAAATTCTCAATTTGTCAAATAAAGCTCCACATTTTGCCGAGCGAAAACATACGGGTATGCACACTTGCCCACGAACACATGCTCACGAAAAGGGATACTCGTGCAATTAAGAATTCAATATTTAACACTTGCCGAATCGTCAGACATTTGCCGAATTATCAGACCCAATTTGCCGAAAAAGGAAATATTTAGGGGTGACTTCCCGGGACGACCTTGTGTTCAAATGCGACCCACTGATTCCTTCAAATGTAGTCGGATTTTTTTTTTTAATCATGCAAAAACTGTGTGCTGGGTTTAGGTAAAATTCACACAAAAATGCATCCAAATTTAAATTCAAGTTTGTTACAATATTCCATATGCTGATTTTCATTTAAAGACTCATTAGATGTTTACTAATTACTGGGTAACATTTTTTTTTATAATCCACATTTTGTGTCAAGCGCAAACTTTCTTTTATACTAGAAAATCGCCCGTCAAGGTATGACGGGTAAAAATTGCATCTCCATTTGAACGAAGGAATTCCATGTTTGGTGATATTTTGATAATTGAAGTTTTAGCCATAACTCCAGTGGATTAACCCTAAACGCCAGTAGATAGCGTTCATTGTTGACCGTTTTTACGTTTCTTCATTTTCCTAAAATGTCTTACCAGGTCCAGTCCAGCCTTTTCAACATAAAGCCTTTCCCTGAATGTCAAATATTACCAAAAAATATTAGCAAATCATCATGCCGTGGCGCGAGTTTCACTGTTGATGATGTCAGCGTTACTCGATCATTCGCTATTATATATATGACTAAAAAATCGCCCGTCAAGGTATGACGGGTGAATATTGCTTCTACATTTGAACGAAGCCACTGCCTGTTTGGTTATATTTTGATAGTTAAAATAGCAACAATAACTCCAGTGGATCAACCCTAAATTTCAGTAGGTAGCGATCATTGTTGACCATTTTATCATTTCTTCATTCCCCTGAAATGGCACAGTCTTACCAGTAAAACTGTTAAGTTTCCGGATCGAGTTCAGCCTTGTCAAAATAAAGCCTTTCCGTGCATGTTAAACATTACCGAAACATATTCGCAACTCCAATACACTATAGGGGCGCTGCAGCCACTATCTAATGGCAGATGAAAAAGGTAAAACAAACGCATGCCGTAAGTTATAACTCGCTTTGACGCTTAGTGAATGACAATAATTTTTCATCGTGTTTGTGGAAAGCTTTCTTTTCTATTCTTCTGAAATTAGATTACACCACAAACTGTCTGAAGCCTGTAATTTTCCCCAAAGAAAACACGTGGAATGGAATGTTTTACCTTTTTCTTTAGTATTGTTAATCACCGCATGGTAGCGTCTTCGACCTCTGGAGTTGCGAATTATCAAATTATCATGCTGTGGTGTGAGTTTTGCTGTTGAAACACGCGGATAATTCAATCATAGGCTAGTATTTATATGAGGATGATGTTCCATGCAAAATTAAAAATGTCAGTACCATATAAATTAAAACTGTAAAACTTTATTAGAAATAATTTTAAAAGTACTCTAAATATTCTAACATAAAAACAGAGACTCACCTTATCGTTCGATTTCTCCTAACTTCTTACGAATATTTGAACAAAAAAAATTAACGACACTTACTCTTAACTTAATATTTGAATGGCTGAATTGCAGTTGAAGCATTTTTACGGCAAACATTTTCATCGAGTTTTAAAACTAAGGATAAAAAAAGGAAGAAACTCTAGAAAAGAGACAAAGCACGCGTATGTTATTAAGGGTAAATACCTGACAGTGCAATAACCTTTCATCCTAGCAGATATTTTATTAAAAACTAAAGAAGATTTTTTTTTTCTTCCATGAAATTTTTAATTAAAGGGAAGATATAAAATATGGTAAAAGCACAACGGTCTTAAAATATTTAGAGCAACATTGTCAGCTCTTGGAAATCTTTATTGGAAAGTAAATTTTATATTGTGCAAGTGTATAAAAAATGTACTTTTTTCTGTCATATTGACCAAAAAATATATAGCTTTAGAAAAGTTGTAAGAAAAAAAATTATAAGTGTTATTTTAATTAAAGAAGAAACATTTATTTGGATTAAAATATCGATGCCTATTTAGAAACTTTGGCAAAACATTCGTGAACTTTTATTATTTTCACTGCTGATATTGCATATTTTGAGCATCTTATTGTGTTACTTTTAAGTGAAAAATTTCTACTTTTCTGCATTTCTTCTTTTTTGATTATGAGAGCTTACGCCAATTAACTAATGATCCTCCATCGTCAACTTTTTCGTGTGCATTTTGTTTAATAAATCTGTCAATTCTCTGAAAGTCTATTGTACAAATTCGATACCATCTTACCAATTATTTTAATAATTATACTATTAAGTTAAAGATTTTACGGAAAATTATGTTTTTTAAGGCTGTATTTTGCAAAAACTAAAGAGCTTTATCGAGAAAACATCTATAAGTAATTCTACTTTTTGAATGGAAAATGATCTCATTTCATAGCTGGTAATGTTTTTTTTTAATGGTTATTCACTTCGAAAGAACATTATTTAAGGTACATGAAATACACCGCCAGCTCGGTCAATTCCTGTGCCGGGCTGATGAGTGATAATAAGCACGAAACTGCAGTCCTCGGCTCGAATGACTGCGCTGGCGGTGTATTTCATGTATTTCTACCTTAGCCCTGGCTATAGGGCGGTAACTTACTTTAACTATTTCAGGTGTTACAATTTAGTGACTAAGGTTACCAACATACGGATACTATACTGCCGTCCCAACACCCTAAAGAGCAGTACTTCCATTTTTTTTTCCGCTTTGTATTTTACTCGATTTCTTGCTTCAATATGATGATGCAAGTTATCGTACAACGCTAGAAAGCAGTAAGAGCTCTAAAAACACTATTTTTACGCAACTACTGCTTTTAAACTCAACACAGAATGCTTTAAATTTATATGAATACGGAATAATAGGCTTATGCACATACAAAGGCGTATGCGAAAATATATTCTAATAAAAACAAACTATAAATATTTTACGAAAAAGCTCTGAAGCCTATTATTTGCTACGTCAAGTCGTGAGTAAAAATTGATCATCTTCAAGAGACACATTCTCCGTCTTCTGATCTTGAAACGATTCTTTGAAAAAAGTCTTTATCTTCTTATGCCGTCTATCTTCTTTTAAAGAGTTTACTTTTTCTTTTTCTCTCGTAAGGGAAGGTTTATAATACACTCCGTTCTTTCCAAACTTTTGACTTAGAATCGTTTGTAATCTTCTAGAGATCGTTTCTTGATATATTGCTTGTCGTTTTGCAAGATTGATTTTGTCAAAAAAGCTTTCGTTTAAACTTTTTTATAAGCAAAATAAAAATCGATTTTATGTAAAAATATCAGATTGTGTCAAGCATATATTGATCAATAGTGAAAACACAATCAATAAAAACACCTCTTCAATTTTCATACACGAGTCTGTCTGATACTTTCCTTGAATAACGCAGGGCAACATTTTTTTTCCGTTTGGTTTTCAGAGTTTAAGAACTGATTTTAGCTTTTTTTGAGGAGATTAATCAATATATGAAATCAGTTTTTTTCAAACAGCTCTACTTTTTTTAGACTAGTGCTTTTTTAACTTAATGTTGCGCCCAAAATGTGTCGTTGTAACTTTGTCGTATGCACTTCTAAAGCAATCATAGTCTTATTTATAAAAAATTCATTCGGTACATTTGCCCTATTGTTAGTCTTCTGTCCAGTTATTTCCAGGAAACTTACAGCGCGGCTCTACCTACCTGAGCTGAAAACAGGGGCGTGGACTTTGGGTGGGGGAGAAGGGACACCTGTTGGCCTTTGCCCGAGCCTGAAGGGGACCCAATATTTTAAAAACTAGGCATGAAATATAGGAGTAAACAACATAGAGGGGGAACCAGAAAAGTCATTTGTGACGAGCACCAAAAATTCTGTGAACGCTCCCGCCTGGAAAATGCTTAATTATTTTAGAGGAGTTCAGTGGCAAAAAAAAAAAAAAAAAAATCTGTTATTGACCCGGATTTGAGTAGGATTATTTTTTTTTAACTACTACGACAGTCACATAACACAATTTGGCTTGGGCGCCAGTTTCCTATTACCCGAAACAGAGATAAACATTGTCAAAGTCGAAATTCAACTTGTGAGAGCTACATTATAACTAATTTGGAGCAAACATCTTGCAAGTTAAATAACTCCGCTTTATCGAATTATGGTAAATCGTTTCTCACCGTGGAGAATTCGCTCCGTGCGATATGTGACGAGTCGGAGCTTGGTATGTAATAATATGTGCAAAATACTATACTGAAATCACCTCAATGTGTTGTTTTTAATTTGATCTATGGATTTAGTTTAAAACCTTGTCACACGCATTTCACTAAAATGTTTTGCCTTAGAATATTCTGTCGTAGGTAGGTAAAGGGCACTAACTGCAAATTTTTCCTTTCTCTCTCTCTCCCTCTCTTTTTTAATTTTTGGCACCTATTGTACCATCAAAATAATGGAAACACCTGTGAATAAAAGTGACATTTTTGAATATGCTTCGTACATAATAAAGAATAAAACTAGATATCTGGTTTTTTCATAAATAGCAATGTACATATTCTGGTAGTATATGGTGGATTAACTGAAGTTCTGGACGTCTTGGATTTTTTTCAATCGCGTGAAATATCGAACCTCTCAAATTTTAAAAGAGGCCAAATTGTTGGAGCGTGTCTAGCTAAAGCAAGTGTAACTGAAACATCTCAACTTTTTCGTGTTTCTCGAGGTACAGTATCGAAAGTCATGACAACATACACGCGGCGTTGTAAGACAAGCTCAGCAAAGCAAAATAGTTGACGGAAAGAAAAGCTTAGTGAAAGAAACCGACGGTATTGAAGAGGATTGTAATGTCTAAAAAGCGAACACAATATCAGCAAAAATGACCAGAGAACTCAATCACCATCTGGATTCACCAGTGTGAGTGATTAGAGTCAGAAGGCATCTTAATCAACAGAACATTTATGGCAGAGTAGCGATTCCCAACACACATGTCACAATGTTTTTTTATTATTTTGATAACTACCTGTACGTTAACTTTATTATACAAGCTAGGTTTTGGTTTCCGCAGAAAAAAACGTCTAAGTCGAACATTTCCCTATTGTTAGCATGGAATCCTAAACGTGTTTCTTTCAAATATCGCTAAAAATCATTTCAGCAGAAATGCTATTTACCTACTCACGGCAGTATTAAGTTCATAGGCAAAACTTAATGTCAGATTTGAATTCAGCACACCAAATTCATATAAAATGAATTTGAAATACTCTCGAACCGAAATACCGAAATGACTGCCACCCTGCGTAGGTGTTGTTTCTATGTAGAATATTGAAAGTATTATGCCCTGCGTACTAATTTATACAGTTAATTACAAAAACAAATCTGAGTCTGGTCAGTAGAAACAAAAAGAAACAAACCTATTAAAACAAACACTAGTTTTGACTTATAGACTAAACTATAGGTGAGAGACAACATAAAAAAGACATTCTGAAAGTTCCGCGTGTTTCAAAAATTGGGTAGGATTCGTCATTATTTGAAGACACATTTGATCGACACTGTGGAAGAAGACGTTTTTATTTTTGTTGAGAATATTAAATGATTATCATGCCGTGGATCGAAAACACGTTTTTATTAATGTTGAAGAAACTGTAACTACACAAACAATGACAATATATGAAATACTTAATAATTAAAGAACAAAAACAGAGTAAGCACAGAGACTATTTATAGTTTAGTTCAGGATAAGTAAATTAACCAATTAAGATGTATGTAATGTAATCCAACCAATGAAAGATGTTTAAATAAAATATAGACAAAAGAAAAGGATTAACTTTAAAAAATTTAGGACCTGCGATAGAGCTTCAACTAAGCTTTGACCAATAGCAAAACGATATTGGTGTAAGTTTGCTTTAACCAATTGCAGTGCGATTATAGATACCTGTATTTCAACAATCTTTCCTCTCTAGTGTAAATGTGAAGTACATAGCTAAATAATTTTATCTTACTTGTTTATCCTCGTAGAATGTATATTAAACCTTACACTTTCTTATGAATTTCACCTTCACTGATATTTTGGATGTTCAGTTTAGGTGTTCTCATACCTCCTTCCCCCTTCCCTACATACGGTTCCATTATACGGTTCCTCTGGTTTGAATGGGAACACCTAAATACTACGGTTTCCAATCGCGCGCCGAATGCAGTCTCTCGGGATTTCAGGATAGTAAAGTGCCAATCCCGCGAGATTGACTTTATTTTATTCTTCAAAAAATTAAATTTTTATGACAAAGAGAAAAAGTTCTGCTTTTTAGGATAGACTGCTTTTATTACTTGAATAAGTAGTCTTCTTGAGTTCTGTACAGGAACGCGCCAAGCCTGATCGGCGCCGTCGGGCAAATGTATTTTGAGCGCCTTCATGCATTAACGTTAGGACAAAATATATTTAACATCTGTGGTGAGGTTTTGTAAACGAATGAAATATCGAAAGAAAAATATGTTGAATATTTAATTCATCGTAAGAAAAACGATCTGTAAATTTTTAATTTTGTAACACAGTGTGTGTACGTTTTTATTGCATATCTGGAAGTTATTTCGAGTAAGGGCGGATGCAAGGAATGGATAATCGAAATTGACTTTTGAAATCTGATTTTTTGTCTTGTAAACCTTGCATTGAGCTGCTGTTAAAAAAGAGATTTTCAGTTTCAGTTAATCAAAGCATTTTACCCCAACATTTTTTTTTAAATCTTGGAATCTGATTGAAATAATTAATCATTTTTCCTTATTTTAGCCTAAAAGTGTTCAGAAAAAAATTGGAAACGGCTATAGTGCAGCTTAAATGTCTATTATTTGATATACCGTTCAGAAAGCAAGATTTCTATTTTTGGATTTTGTATTGATCAATATTTAGTTTTTAACTGAAGAAAATGTTTCAAAATCTAGAAAATTGTGAAAACCGCACTTTACTGAGATAGTGGGGTTTTTTTCAAGTATGCCTGTCCGAACAAAACCTAGCGGGTTTTTTTTCGCGTTGTGCCTGGTTGGACGAACCCTGCCTTTGATATGCTAATCGGTTTTGGAAAAAGAAAATATTTTAAATATCAAAGTTAAGACCACTCTAAATATCCCTCTAAACTCTAAAAGAAAAAGAAATTTCAAAGTTTTATGCCTGTCAAAACATAACAACAATGTACCGAAAAAATTCCTAAATTGGAGAGGCTGGATATTCCCCTTAAAATCTGAAACTGAAATCTCCAGCAAAATCAAAATTCCAAAATACGGAACCGTCACAAAGGCATTGAATTAATTATCCAAAACAAATAAAACATAGTCTCTAAAAAACAGCTTTTTTTTTTTTTTTGTAAATTCACTACACCAGTAGATAAAGCAATAAAGGGGAGGGGGGAGGGAAAAGATAATCGAGTAATTATGGTCAACCGTATTTACTTTTCGAAACTAAAAAGTTCTTCTAAATAAATTATTGCCCAGAATATATATATATATATTCATCACGCACATCTAAATTTTATGCAAATGTGCTAATTGTATTTTTTTTTATGTACGAGAACACGAAGCAGTAGAATTACCACGAACAATTGTTGAAAGTCACAAAGAGACACAATTATAATACAACATATTACAAATAATAACAAATCTCTTGCGCCTGGTATGTTCAACTTTGTGTACTACACACATAGCGAAATAGCATTCACGGCTCCACATTAGGAAGAAAGATGTTAATATATGCTGTAATTAAAGTCGCTTGTTTTCATTGTCAAAAGATTGCATTTTTGAATAGCTTGTTTAGACACAACAAGTCAGTAATTTTCCCTTTTAGATTCTCGGCGAGATGGATTAAATTGTTTCAACAAGCATTATAATTTCACCGCCACCATAAGATATACTGAATAATCCTATTTTACAAAAAGTAAAATGATTAGAGGTTTTTTTTTTCATTGGTAGAGCTAGACATTTTTTGGCTCTGGCGCCGTCGTGCGTTAAAGAGGAATTTAAAAACATGAGCAGTTTCAGGGGTGTGAACAGGGGGAAGGGGAGAAGGGACATCTGTTGCCCCGAGCCCGAGGCTGAAGAGGGCCCACTATTTTTAAAATGATGGGAGAAATATTTGGGTAAACAAATATGAAGGGGAGTCCATAAACGTTATTTGTGACGGGTGCAAAATTTTCTGTGCACTCCCCTGAGCAGCATAACTTACTGCACTGTCATGAGAGTCATATGAGTTTTATACAAGTTTCTGTCACCCCTTTTAAAGTCTTGCTGAATTTATAAATAATGTCAGATTTGTCATTGCTGTCTTCTTTGCAGTGCAGTTTTTGTAACTTGTAGGTTTTGAGAGCATTACTAAAGCTTACAGAAGTGCTTCAACATTGTATTCAGGATACTCAGCAGGTTTTAGAATATGTAATACATTTTCTCTTTTTTTTAAAACGTAATTTACTGGATTTTAAATTTTAGTGATGGTTTTTGAAATGCTTAAAAGTTTTACGCATTTTCTCAATTGCTGAACGTATGAAAATTGAAACTTCCGAATAAGAATACCAATTCATTCTCCGAAAAATATACTCCATTTTTATTGTGTTCTGAAATGGTAAATCTACCGTTCCTCATATGAGACACAAAGTTTTACTTGCTCTTCTTGCAGATATACGATTAAAAAGATTCAAACTTAAGATGAATCTTGTGAAAATAATCGTTTTATGAGCGGCAAAAATTGAATGGAAAAAATATTGCGGGATTGGGAAACCCGCGGGATTACGAGCGAAATCCCGCGGGACAAATCCCGCTAAAAATCCTAAGGGACCCCGCGGGATTCGGGATTTCGGAATTGGAAACCCTGCTAAATACATACTGTACACACATAAATAAACTGTAACATGGACTATTCCACTGATAACAGTAATTTTGTCCAGCACGTGACGCCTCATATATTTCATTAAAAGTAATAGTTCAAAAGGGAATGAACAAAATTATGCTGTTTAACAAATTACAAACGTACGTGTCATTCTTTAAACAAGAGATTGAGTCATTATCTTTTAAAATTATTACATGTTATTGAAATGTATGAACCGTCATGTGCGAAACAAAGTGACCAATTTTTCGTGGAATGACCCAATATATATATATATTTTTTTTTTCCAATTGTTTAAACTATTGTTTCTCAACAAACGAGATGCGTTTCCTTTTCATTGGAACCTCTGCTCTCAAAACCTGCAATTTTTTTGTCATTGCTTTTGTCTAGTATATCAAAAGTATTAACTGGTTCATACAGAAAGTTACAAGAGGTTGACTTTGGATGTCCTGCACGTGACGCATGCAAATGAATTAAATTTTAAGCAACAAAATTATTTAATAAAAATATAACTACGTCAGGAGTATCTCTTAATCAAATGTAAAGATTAAAAAATGTGTTTATCTCTGTTTCATTAAAATTTAAATTTTAAGGGGCGTGACAAAATGTTAGTAATGTTTGAAATTTTAGCGTCGGATTGTTCCGCACGTGACGGTGGGATTATTATTAAACTTGTCTTTTTTGGTATTCTATAAGGACTAATTTTAATGAAACTACGCTTTTGTCTGCATTTTATACAAATTTAATGCAAAAAAAAAGTTTTTTTTTTAAATAAATAAGCTTAGAACACATTTAAAAGGTTTGGCTGCTCACATGCGACCTTATGAGTTACAGATTGAGTTTGTTGGTATAGCACCTCTTAAATTTCTAAAATGCTATTGTATAATGCGATTATCTGCCTACATCAACTTCATGGGGAAGGAAATCACTTTTTTAATTTAGCCCTCAGTCTATGGTGAAACTGGAAATACTCTGGGGTAGATGTAAACAGGATTTTCTTTGGTAAAAAAAATTGCAGAGTCAAAATTTTCACGCACAATAGTTTCTGAGAGCGATGCACTTTCTTTTACTTCCGCTCATTTGAAAGGAAGTGAAGAAGGTAAATATGAAACATATTTAAATTATGTTGCATTTCACCCCAAATGTAACCCCTTGAACTTTAGAAGAGAAAGCTTTAGCTTTTTAAAAATAAAAATAAAAACTGAAAAAGCTCCAAAAAAATTTCTTACTTTGAACTCTAATGTTTCATACTGAATGATTTCGTTTTAATGTGTATTACATTTATCAATACTATATGTAATAATACATACGTTTTACAATATGCATTAATTTGTATGTATACTGTCTCACATTTTATTATGGAAGAAAAAAAGATACTTTCTTCGTGGTCATTTCTTTTGGCGTTTTATCTTAGAAGTCTTACGAAAGGATAGCTATACTGCCGTGAGAAGGTAAAATGAATGAGAAATGAGTTTTTGAGATGTTTGAAGAAACGCGTTTTGGATCCCAGACAAACAATACGGAAGTGTTAGGATTAGACTTTTTTTTTTTTTTTTTTTTTTGTAGGGGAAACCAAATAAGCAACGTAAAGGGTGCTTTTTTTCTTTTTTTTTAGAGGTAGAGAACTTTAGGTTCAAAGAAAACACAGTTGAAAGTTGTTAATTGCCATGAATATTGCTTTATTCGAAAGATAATTCTTTGCCATTTTTATTTAAATATGATTTCTGGCATATGGCCACCTCGGCTGGCTCGGAGAAAGTAAAATCGGAAAGTTCAATTTTCTCATTCTTTGCAGCAATGGAGGCCGTATGTCAGTGATAAGGTGGCCAATGTTCTCTTCCAAGGCGTCAATCGTCTGTGGCTTATCGGTGCAAACCAGAGACTCCACATAGCACCAGAAAAAGTAATCCAGCTTTGTTAAATCGCATGATCTTGCAGTGCCAATTCACGAATCCATTATGCGAAGTTATTCGTTCACCGAACGTTTCTTTCAATAAATCTGACACACTCTGTGTGGCATGTTGCATCGCCTTGTTGTCTATTCATGATGAAATGGCAAACCACAAAACAAGTGACAGCTATAAAAATGGCACACGTATCAAAGTGTTGCCAACTTCAAATTCCATACTTCTAAAAAAACACCCTTTACAACAAAGCTAACGTACAATAGTTGATAAAAATGCAATTAAACAAAAAATGAAAAATTTACAGTTACTGCTCTTTACCTGCCCACCACAGAATAACAGACAAAAATACAAAAACAAAGAAAAAGAAGGAAATTTTGGATACTATTCCCTAACATCTCACGTAAAGTTCGCCTTTGGTAATAAATTGTGCAAAACTAATCTTCTTTAAAGAACACTTAATGGAATGTTTTTTAAGCTTTCACCATGAGTTCTGCGCTGTCAAATGTATGATAAAAAGTTAATTAGATCTGATAAGTATTTTTAATTTTTTTCAGTTTTTCTTCACCCTTTCGAAGTTTGAAAGAGGAAGCAATTTTCTTACCTTGTGGCAACTAAATAAATCTCATTTTCTAGTTATGCACCGGAAACTAGAAATGCTATCTCCTGTAATTTTTCTCGCTTGAGGTGTTTTACAACAAACGTGTCAAAAAAAAAAAATGATTTCAGATATAATGAACTATGTGCAGCTTATTACAAGTATTTTTTTTTTCTAAAATAAAAACATTATTGGAGGAAAGAAGTCAACACAAAAACATATACCTGAATTTATTTTTCAATACTAATTTATGCTCCAGAAAACGCCGTCAATACTTTTGTCAAGGAACTTATGAATAAATAAATATTAATGTAGGGTAAAAGTACATATTATGGGATACCTTTTGTTTTGTAACGCACAACTGCCATGATTTTAAGAAAAGCAAGTGAAGCGAATCATAAAATTTAAAATTCTGGAATAAGAGTCATGTTAGTTTAAAAGCTTCAACAAAGATTTTAGTAATGAGCTTTTATTTCGGAAAAAAAATCGGTAAAAAGTTTGTTTACTTGAGAGGCTTCCTCTTTTATGGTATTACGAAAACAAAGTAGAAAACAAGTACATAAAATACACCGACAGCACGCCAACTCAGTCATTCCATCCGAGGACTGCAATTTCGTGCTATAGAAACAAGTGCTTTCAATTCATAGATCAACTTTTTAGAAGTTTCAAAAACAAAATTCTTGCCTATGACTATTAGAAAAAGTATATGAGCCAATTTGACACAATGTGACACTGAACATTCTGCCCCCCCCCCCTTCCCGTTCATTTAAATGTGCACAATAAACACATAGCACAACCTTCACTTCCATTTCTCAATTCTTCCTTTTCTGAATTTAAAAAAAAGAAGTCAAAAGATCAGAAGAAAAGAAGAAAAAATCAGTCACCCCATATTACGTAATTTGCTCAATACCGTACAATGGTCCAACTATGGGCCATTTTTCGATGTTTTTAATGAAAATACCGTGTAAATCTTTGATTTAGAAATTTGAGGACTCTAGCAATCGTAGCTATACATCTCGTGTTCCAAATGAAACGTTTAAAAAAAATCTAAGTTGGAAAGAAGAAGAAGGGGAATTTTTCCCCCGTGGGCCCATAGTTGTACCTGTACCGGGTACAACCATGGGCCACTTCATTTTAACCTAGAAAACACATTCAAAACTTGATCTGGCCTATTGTTGTATGAGGCTACAAGTTGCTCTCTGCTTGAAACTGCATAAAAAATTTTTTTAGTCCATCATTTACCTTTTTTTTTTTTTTAATTTTTTAAGGTTAATCATCATTTGTCGTCTCGAGTGATTAATAAAGTTCAAAATAAGGTAAATGTAAGTAACTTTTTTTTATCAGCCTAGGTTTTGACATAAAAACATTTGAAAACTAGAGAAATTTCACCAACAAAAAACACTGTAAAAACAATCCGAAACGTAACTGAGTATTTCCGAGTAACGTTTTGGGATTTCAATGGTTTTTATCCACTTCTTAGAAAAATCAAGTATTGTCAAAAAGTTTCCTGAATTGCTACAAGTTTCACGAATGCAAACTTCTCATTGTTGGGACAAATATTTTTAGCTCCCAGTTTAAAGATTAACTGAATGTATTTATTAAGTGTATCGGCTTTAGTTCGATTACGGAACGTCCAGACTGATTATGTTACCAAGGGGAGCGAGTCAAACTGATTAAGCTCCCAAAAGCTGCGAAGAAGTCTATGAATTACGTAGCTTTGAAAGAATTGCAAATAAAATGATGAAAATTCTTAATACTTGCAATTCTGTCTTGGCTTTACGATGTTTTCAATACTGCTTTTGGTACTTTCTTGATAAATCTGGAAGGTGTCAAGCTATTACATTATACCTACCTAAGTTTACTCTTAAGTTCTAGCGACACGACTGGCTCTAAACGAAAAGATTTCTGAATTCTTCAGGAGTCTTCCAGGAGAAAATTCAGGAAGGTTACTGAATTTAACCAGAAAACGTTTCTGGTTTTAGCAAGATATGTTACTGGCAGAAATTGGGCACATTAGCTGCCTATTATTTTCCAGGAACGATTCTGAATTGTTTTTACAGTGCAGACTAGGTACCCATACTTAGATCTCCGAAGAAACGTAGGTCTGACAAGTTTTAAACCAGACCAAAACAATTGAAAATTTAAATGTGACATCACATTTCACATTCTAAATCTCATCAAAATAAATAATTTTTAAAAATTATCTTAGTTTATATTTAATTCGGATTTCTGTCAGCACCTTCTGCAAAACCTCCCATGAATACGGGCTATATCACAAATGCTTTCTTCTGCCTTTTCTTGCCATTGTTTACTATAAATAACATACAATATGACAAAAACATCATTACAGGGAATAAAATGAAGCTTCAAGCCACTAAAATCCGTGAAAAATAGGTAGCCCACTGTTGTACTCCAATATTCCCATTTTCGATAAATGTAGAGAGCTTGTGAAAACTATGAAACATTTTAAGTCAACAAGCGGCTTAATTCATAGCTGACAAAATAGTAAAGCAAATCTTAACTTACCAGATTCTGGAAAACGGTATAAGTACTCTGCCCAACGGATATTTTTGGCTCTTCCGCAAGTGAGTCGAATCACTCACTAAGAACGAACGAGTTATCAAAGGTATACAACCAAAATGGCAATCTTTTATAAAGCGTATTTAACTACCTAAATGGTTACACTATTTGGTGAATTTTTTTGAAGCTCACAGTGGCCACTAGGGAGCAAAATCATCACTATGGCAACAGTGGTCCATTGTTGCCCCGTAGGCACTAAGTTGTACCATTTTACGGTACCTCCGGTATTGTGCGCTTCTCCAATCTGATTTTTATTGTTAATCAATGCATTAATTGTACATGAAATCGGATAAATTCTGAAAAAAAAAACACACACACACACACACACAGTTAGGGTTAACACAGAATAAATTAAGACTCATCCTCATATATATTATAGCCAATTCACTGATCGAGTAACGCTGACGTCACCAACAAGGAAACTTATGCCATAGCATAATAATTTGATAACATTTTTGGTAATGTTAAAGACGCAGGGAAATGCTTCATTTTGACAAGGTTGAACTCGATATGGTAACTTAACTGTTTTACAGGCAAGATTGCATTTCAGGAGAATGAAGAAACGAAAAAGTGGTCAACAATAAACAATATCTACTAGAATTTAGGGTTAATTCACTAGAGTTAGGGTTAACATTTCAACTATCAAAATATCATCAAACAGGCAATTCTTTCGTTCGAATGTAGAAGCAATTTTTACCAGTCATACCTCGACGGGTGATTTTCTAGTAAAGTTATTAGTACAGTAAAAATAGGGGTCGGACCCAAACATCCAAAAAAAAAAAAAAGCTGCACCTGGTGCAAATTGTTTATTACCCTCCCAATAAGAACAGGTAAAAAGTCCCACCCCATTGTGCGTCGGGTTTTGGAATGAGGGGGCATCTAAAAATTGCTGTTTTGGGTATTTTTCCAGAATTTTTAGAGTAAATGTAAAGTGAGAATATTATGTTATACTAAATTTAAAAGCATGAAATTAAAGGTGTTTGTCCCCCAAGAGGAATGACATAACCCATCAATGCTACAGAGCCCCCCTATCCCCGTAAAATGAAGCAGTACCCCCGAACCCCCCCTCCATACATTTCATATAGAAACATTATTTTATGCTAAGTTAAACTTAGAAATCAAGTGTGTCCGTCCTCTAAGAGCGATGGTGCACCTCCTCTCAAAGCTACAGCACCCCCCCTCCTCCGCCAAATAAAATAAATACGCACCCCCCCCCCCCCCCTTTTTTTTAAGTAGAAGTATTATTTCATGCAAATCTAAAATGCATTAAATCAGGACTGTCCACCCCATACGAACAGTAGCTCACCTCCCAAAACGAAATTATGTACTAAAATATTATCCTTCCCCCCCACCCCCTCTGATAGTGCACATTTGATTCAATAGTCAGAAAAAATAAGCTGAACTGTTTTTTGCTTTCAAATGATTTCTCCTAAGCTTGTAACAAAAAGTCTTCGTTATCAAAATGTTTTTTGGAATCTAGATTCTTAGCAAAATCGTTATTGTTGCAGCTATGTCTAGCACAGTTTGTATATATAGTTGCACACTTCAGTCCACTTTCAAACTTTTCAAACACTCACTATATCCAATGAACCCCTCAGAGTAAGCACAAGATTTGAGGTGCAGAAAGTCTACTAGAGCTTGGCTGTTGTAATAAGACACAGATTATATTTCTGCGGTGCTTTCTTTGCACCCATCAAAACTGACACTAGCTTTCCCATACTTACAGGTGACCTATACACTGCATTGCTGGCATATTTCCTTGAAGCTTACAGAACCAAAAATATGATCAAGCAGGTATCTTCCATCTATTACATATGAGACAGTGAGAAGCAAAGGAATGTCAGTGACAAAATTAAAAATTTGGACATAACCAGTACAAATGGTTGGTGAACCTCTCCTCTATCTTGGGGCAAGAGATGGTACTAGTAGACCTGGTAGTTGCTTCTATACAGCATGATTTAGAAAAGAAAATCAATGAAAGCCTACCTAGGATGTTATCTTTAAACGCGTTTTATTCAAAACTTGAAAATGTCCACTTACATGCCTTTGCTTCTCACTGCCTCATATATGACATCAGCTGTTCGTTCTGTGATGGTGGATGAACCTTTTGCTCCAGATAATAGCACTTTAACGATACAGGATTTATTTCCTTCTGAAACCAGATTCATCGAATACTGATGGAGGATCAGCGCATAACTCGTACCAGAAGATTTTAGCAATTTGTTATTCCATCTTTACTGTTCATACCATTCGGTGCAAAAGATGGTTTGGGCTTACACATCTTTACAGATAATAACTACTCTCGTAACAGAAGCTAAAGACATAACTGCTTACCTCCTTTACAAAGAAATGCCACAAAATTGTTTGCCTTCAATATCCTTTGATGTTACTACACGAACGTTAAAGGTCTCATCGCAACTCACTTTATCATCAGCGAGCAATACTACTACCAACTTGAGAGGGAAGAAACTTCTGGGAGCTTTAGAAACAGATTGTAATTTCTAAACTGAGAGACAAAAAGGTGTAAATATTTAGCATTCTATTGTTGTATTGCTCATGGCTCTTAGCAAGACTTGTTCTATCGTTGAATCACTACAGGTTCTAGACCAGCTGAATTTGTCACTGCGTTAGATCGTTGGAAAACTGATGTTTTAGCTGATGTTTAATGTGATCAATTTTTTTTATCGCATAATGTACTCAAAAGTTTCAGATAGTATTGCAAGTATATGTCCGCATATTTAGCATAATTCACATAACCAGCTGCGTAAAAGAGAGTTAGCTCTGTGTTTGCCAATGAGAACCCCCACCGACTTACAGGGTGCAGAATTGCAGCATTGTCCGTCTCACTATTGGCAATTTCGGTTTGTCCCCCCTTATGGTGATGGCAAAAGATTGTAGAAAAATTGAAATAAGTTAATCAAGAAGAAGTAGGGAAACTTTGGTCAATTTGGACTTTTTTTATGCTGCACAGAAATTTGGTTTTCCAGCGCTCTAAACAGTTTAATAACTCCAGTCACAAATAATTTGGTTACTGAGCTCGCTTAGATCTTTTAGAATTATCATTCTGATATTACCATATCATTGTGTGACATTTTGTACTTCAGAAAAGTTTAAATCAGGGAAATTTTTTCGTGAACTTCACTGCAATAGTTGATTTTAGAATGTAATTTCAGGCCCCCCCCCCCCCCAAAGCCATGGCGCACCCCTTAAGTGTGACGGAGTACCCATCCAGAATAAAAGCCCTTCGAAAAGAAAGAAATAATCCTTGAAAAAACTGCCTTAAAAATTCCAATGACGCAAAGCTGCTCCATGACCCCCCCCCAATCCCCCCTCCGCCTGTCCACCCCTGTTAATTAGAATTTTTTTCTGTGAGAGTTTATTATTTTACTATTATAGAGGGGTTTCTGCGAGGTTTGAGAATTTTTTTAAGTAATAGAAATTATTTTTATTTAAATAGAAGATTATTTCGTATCTCCCTTTCCCCCCAAAACCCGACGCGCAAAGTGCTGGGACTTTTTACCCCTTCCTGCTGGAAGGGTAAGAAATAATTTGCAACAGGTTTCGCCTTTTTTTTTTTTTTTTTTTTTTGATGTTTGGGTTTGGCCATTTTTTGGCCTAATTTTACTGTACTATATAACTTTCAACGTTTAAGAAAGCTGCCGTCTGATTACTGCAACACTAAAGAAAAAAAAAATCGAAACTGTAAAAGAAGCAAATATCACAAGCTCAACAAGTACAGATGTCGAATGCATGTAAAAACAAATACATACAAACCACATATTACGAAGTACCGTCAGATAGGGTGACTTTACCCAAAAATAAAAAACAGGAAAGTTGTTTTTTTAAACAAATCTGATTGTTTAAATTTTACGTTACCGACACAAATTATAAATGCACAACCTGTTACATACACAGGTTGTAAATACACAACCTGTGCAATTAAAAATACACAAACTAATACATTAGGAGTTTTAAGGTAGAACTCCGCTATGGGCGCTTAAAAAAAAGTTACGTTTAGGATGGGCCAATTTGTAGCCTAACTAACCCTGCTTCAATAAAAAGGATGAAGTAGGGTTAGTTAGGCTACATATTTTCTCTTTAATTATATTTTAAAAATTTTATTATTGATTTCCTGTACTTTTTTCCTTACAAGCACACCATTTTCATAGGGTAAATCTAGTATTTAAGTCACGCTTCCATTTGCAGTTGTGTAAAAAATCACATGTTGCACACAAACTTAAAAAAAAAAAAACACTTGCTGGTCTACTCAATGATAAATACACATGTGTACTGCGACAAAAATGTTTAAAATGTTAATGTTATGTTTGTCTTTTGCTAAAAACCCTCATCAAACCAATCAACATTGCAAAAACTAAAAGATCGCATATCGCATAACGAAGAATCGACAGTGAAGCACTTCAAAATGTATGTTACAGATATGTGTCGCGTAACAAAAAGTGCACAACGAACATTTGTGAATGAAAAAAATATATTCATAGTTCATAGTTATTTATATATGTCATTTATAGTGCTAAGTGTGATAGTTTATGAAATATAAATTTTTAAAACCGGGATATTCTTTTGTGCTAACTCTGTATTATGTTTTAACTGTCAAATACGAAGGTTGCTGTTTCTTCCTGTCCTACAAATAACTTTACAATTATTTCATTGGTTTTGTTTGGAGATAGACTTTCTACCTATATTTAAAGTAAACTTGTACGAAAAGTGAGGCGGCGAATATCTTACAGTACCCTGCAATAAAATATCGAAAATCGTTTCTCTTCGAACTCTTTCTCTTGCTAAGACTTTGAAAGAGAAGAAACAAAACACTAAAGACACTGAAATTTATCCGGTAGATTTTGTATAAACTTGTTCTTTGTAGCCCAACGCAAATCAGTCGCCCAGAAAAGCTAACTCTGCTCTTGCTTTTCAAAAGTCCCTTTAACTCTTTCTTAGTTCTTTTAATCTCTAGTTATTCATGTTGTTTGAATAAACAAAGACAGCAGATTTTGTTTTTTGAAATTTAGACGCTATAATTAATCATTGTTTCAAATTTCATTCAAAGAGATATATATTTCTGAAATTCTTTTTTAAAGTTTTAATGTATATTCCGAAGTCTGCAAGAAAATATACTGCATACAGGGAGGAATACAAGGAAAAGGTCATGGGGGTCGTAAACCCACCTAAACCAATGACAATGTTATCCGTCCTCATTGGGTTCAAACATTTTATGAATAAAATGAATGATTTCAGTATTATTTTCAATGTATTAATTATTTTTCAAAGGAAATGTTTGAAGTAATGTTTTTTTTTTCCATTGCTTATAAAATTAATTAGTTTATGCTCTACTAAGGGCCTTCTTCTTTGCCGATTTGGTGGTGCTTATTAACGTCCAAGAAGTTTCAGAAATTTTTCGTACCTAAAACCTTAAGTTCGTTCAAGGGTGGGGGGGGGGTCATTCTTCAGCCTGACCACTCCTAAATGATGTAATCTGAATCCGATGACTTGCAGCAAACCACTTGTAATTCGTCGTCTGCTCATAAATGCGTTTTTTGGTTGATAAAAAATGATTAATCGGTTGAACTAGGTTAAGGAATTTTCAATAAAATCTGTGATGTTTTTGTTTTTTGCTCTTCACTAAAGGCTCAGAAGTAGGGGTGCGACATCGATGTCAATGTTTTAGAAACATCAATGTTTTTCTTTCGATGTTTTTGGAAATCGTTTTTCTGGTTTCGATGTTGATATTTTTGTATTTTAATTAAGAATTATAATACAATTTGCTCCAATTTTCTCACTAGATAATTGAGTTTATTAATAGAATTGCTCAAAAAATTCATTTGTTTGCAAACATTTTATGAGATCAATTTTTCTGTGTAGAGGCTGATTTTTGGGAAGATCACTATAAGACTTAAACTGAAGGAAAATTCTTTACCTACAGTGAGAACAATAACTTTAAAAATTCAGAACTGGTAAAAGTTGCGTTAAAGTATTTGACAGTAATGGTAACTTCTGTCCCATCCAAAAGAGTTTTTTCTCTGACTGGTGGAATAGTCAGCGAAAAGAAATATGAGCCTCTGGGGGACAACGTAAACCAACTTCTTTTTCTCCTAACTGTCAACACCAAATATTGGGGGTTGTTTATCGACTTCCCCCAACAAATCGTCCCTCTATCACTTACAATTTGTGTTTAATTATGTAGCACTAGCAGTACAGCACATATTTCTTGCTCTCAACAATAGTTAGAATTAATTTTGCATTTTAAAAATATTTTGCACAACTCTTTTTCATCATTCAACTGGCAGTAAGTGCTATGTTACATGTTTTCTTAGATTATTTTTTAATGTAGATTAACTTTTAGTTTCATTCAGTTTGAAAATATTTCCTTAATTCTATAACTAGTTTGTATTAATTGTTGCATGTCTTATCATTTTTTGTCTTACTATCGTACCAAGATGTTGCGAAATTATTCATATTAAATTATATTTATGATTTGAGGTTCAGTTTCATTAATATATTCGCCGGGTACGAATTATTATTAGCTTTACTTTTAAATTTCTGAAATAAATAGCTATAATTTAACGAATTGACGCAACGCCAAAATAATTTACTAATCCATTAAGAAACATTTGTTAGTGATTATCATGTAAGTCTGTAGTATAGTATATTTAAAAATGTATGTTATATATTGGTAAGAAGAAGATCGATGTTTTAAAACATCTATGTTTTTTGTTCGATGTATCTATACCATAGATGTTTTAATTTTTTAAAGTGGTGGTAAAAAAAATGCATTACCCGCGCCGCATAGGAGAGGGGGATGTATTTCTGATCAAGGAGTTGATGGGCTTCACTTTGGGCAAGGCTTCAGTTCCAAACGTCATTTTCAAGGATAATTCTGCTCCGTGCTATAGGGCAAAACTGGTAAGTAACAATTTAAAAACCTTTATCCTGCCATTAGACTTAAGTCACATCGATGTCTTGCCATCGATGTACAGTGCTGGTAAAAAAATTGCATCACCCTTGCATTTTCACAACAATGGGATTATGTGAGAAGTTTTGGTCGACTGATTAACGATGAATGTATGCAAAATTTTGCAAAACTTATGTAATAAACATTTAACAGTAGGAATCCGATAATTGTTTACGTAGATCGGGGCTGTTTCCGGGCCAAGGCTGACGCCATGCTCATTTTTCCATTTCTGAACCTGCGTGTGAGTTTAGAAAAAAAAATTGCTTGACCCCGAGAGAACTTAAGTCTAATGGCAGGATAAAGGTTTTTAACACTAGAAAGACGGAAGCGGTCATTTTGACCGCAAACGATTTTCAAATGCTCATATTTGCTGCGTTTAATTTTCAAACTCTTTTTCCTTCATTGACTTTTCCTAACTATTTATTAAGATCTTAGAACAGTACATTTTTTTTCTTTAGGATTATTATTACAGTCGCTATAAATGTTTATACCTAGAAAGACTGACTACGGTCATTTTGACCGCTAAGTGAACCTTTCTTTACGCATCCGTTTTATTCTTTTTTATCTTATCAGTCGTATGTACTATGGACTATTGTTAGTTGTCAGGGTGAGTAATGTTCTTTTGAGCTTGAGTAGTATCTGCTGGTTAGGTTTAATTCTTTGAACTGTTAGGAAAATGCGAAACACCTGCTGGTTGCATAGTTTCAGTTTTCTGCTATCTGCACAGGAGGCAAAGTCGAGAAAGGTAAATTTGAAATCGATGTCTTGCCATCGATGTCGCACCTCTACTCAAGAACTTTTCTCAATGAGGCTTTGTACACCATTTTCTCAAGTTCTTAAGATAAATCATTCTCTCTACAAGAAAACCTTTTGGCGAAATTCGTGATACCAAACAGCGAGCGATTCATTGCAAAAAAAATTTAGTAGTATCATATTCAAAGATTGTGTTGACTGTTAGTTTAAAAAAAAAATGTTGAAAATTATATTTGTACAAAAGAAAGCCTTAGTTTCACAAATGTTCTCCCATATGTCTCCAATCGGTTTTCAAATGTGCTCCCAAGTTTAAACTTAATATATATACTGAGCAGGACACATTCGGTACAGATTCGAAACACATTTCACTACACTTTCTTTTTCATGGAGCACATTCGAAACACATTTTAGTGCACATTCAGACAACTAAAATTAAAATGCATAATTGAAGTAAAGTGCTCTAAATGCGTTTCTAATGTGTGCTGGGGATCTGAAGTGAATTTACTTGTTGAAGTAGAGAGACTCCTTGTTTTTGATTTAATCATTGTCTCCTGCAGTTTTTGAAGACACGCAATTATCTAATTAATACAATGAAAACTCTCATATTTCAAATATCACTTGTTAATTGGAGTGGCACGCAGTACGAGTGCCACGCCAATAAAATTTGAAGCATCGAATGTAATTTAATTAGTGATCAAATGCTTTTGTTTGGAGCACCTTGGCCAAATCCTCTTTTAGTAATGGAAAAATGGAACTTTTCATCCAGGAGGAATAAACTTTTCTTAAGTTCACTCCAGCGTATGATTAGCCGGAGGAACACAGAGGAATTATTCACCGTCGTCAAATATCAAAGGCCGTGACGATTATTGAGTCATATTAATGCTAAATAATATTTTAGTATCCGAGTATTAATGAGCTTTAGGGTAAGGCTTAAAGTGCTGGAAGTTATATTTTGTGTCAAGAACTCTTAGCAATATTGTAGTTAATGCAGTGTTTCTGTTTTTAATGTAAAAATAATTCTAGAAATTAGAAGTATTAAAAATGTGCAGGTTAATTTTGAGTTTTAATATGATTATAATCCAACAAATAGCAGTTTATGATATTATGGCAAAAATCGGAAAACATAAGTGTCGTAACAAAATACCGTTTTATTTATTTATTTTTTTTTTTTTTTTTTTTTTTTGAGCAACCACGATTGCTTATTGTTCTCACTTGACTGTTTTTGAGGGCCTATCATTTTATTTTCCCACCGCCACCCTCCGCTCCATCACCGTCGACCGGCTCCTCACGATGCTGCACCTATAGCGAAAGCCGTCTCCAGGTTGCATCCATGTCCTACACACACGCGCACACATACACGCACACACATACACGCACACACATACACGCACACACATGCACACACATACACCTACACACACAAACACATACACAAACACACACGCATACATACAGACACCTACACATACACACAACTACCCACACATTCATGCCTGCACACAGACACAAACACATATGCCTACACACACATACACATACGCCCCCCCCACACACAACTACCCACACACTTATGCCAGCACACAGACACAAACACACATGCCTACACACACATACACATGCCCCCCCCCCACACACAAACACACACGCCTACATACACACACTCGTGATTGCGAAAAACATAATTTGAATTCAAAATGTCAAAATTCAAATTGATTTTTTACTTTTTTTTAAATTTGGTTTTCATTTTTAGTTTTTTCGATATCTAGTAAAAAGAAAAAAAAATATTAGTTTCGTAAAAGTAGTTGAATTTTGGATTTGGGCGGATTTGCACGTTTTGAGGTGCGTGAGTCATTTTGACTATTTTTGGAAAATGTTTGTCTGACTGTCTGTGACTGTTCTACTGCATGAAATCAATCGACAATCTTATGCACATATGTGCACTAGGGTGGTGCAAAACTTCGAAAGTGAAAATTTTTTGACCCCTTACCCTCCCATTAGGTTTCAATACACTAGAAATTTAGTAAGACAAAATTATATGACATTTGATTAATATTTAGAGGTAGGTCAATGCAGATAAAGTTTACATCATTACCGAGTAAAAGTGCAGTGACCAAAAAACCAAACTAATCACAAATAAAGACCAAAAAAAGGACCAAACTAATCACAAATATTATAGATTTTTCCATTAAAAGAAATTATTTACATTGAAAAATTGCTATTTTTATGTACACAAGTCTCAACATACCATAGCCATGAAATATAATGTGTGTAAATATACAAAGGTTTTTTTTTTTTTTTTGTAAGATATTGTAGTTAAGGCAATTCTTCTCAATTCTTTGTAAGTTCACAAAGTGTCAGTACTGGTTAATTTCCATTTATCTGGATGAAGAGCTCCAGTAAGATCAATTACTGCAATCTCAGGTTGTGATAACCGGGCTGTCTGGTGTATAGCATGTATTGTCCGTTTTTCACAAGAAGGCACTTGACGTCACGTGTTATCCGATGATTCTGTTTCGCTGTTTTCGGCAGAAATTATATTCGGATTATAGCATTTTGTTGTAAAAGCATCGGTTTTTTAAATATCAGAATAACTAAAATGACCACAGACATGTGAAGCAAGTGATGTAAAGGACACTAAGATTTTTTTGCACATTAAGACTCAATTTTAACTGGGTGGACGTATTATCACCACATCCCCAACATGTAAGGGTTTAAGTGCAAAAATGTGGAACAAGGAATGACCTTAGTTCAAAATGACTGGGAGGGGGATGAGAGGTCTAATTTCAAGTCATAGCCATTAATTTTAGACAGATCATTGTCCCAACAGATGATTGATCATCACAGAAATGCGGCCCGATTTGAATAACAACGTACCACACCACATCAAATTTCTTAAGAAAATGCAAAAGCAGTGTATAAATAACCGGAGATATATAAATCCCACCCTCAGGAGAATTGATTTCCCCTTGTTTAGGGAAAAATAGGAAAAAAGGGTTACTTGCAAAATCTTTTAATCTCCTCTGCTCGCCAACTTCCACTCGTGCACAAAATTTCAAAGCGAAAGAACCTTTTTTTAATAAGATTGTTATTTCACATTGTTAAACAAATTTTATTTCATACAAAGAGTACTGCAGCAAAATGATTTTGTTCCTCATTCTTAAGAAATGTCTTTTCGTCGGGCCACAACAATTACGAATAAGTCACGAAATTTCTATGAAAATGATTCTTAAAATTGAAATATTTAAAATAAAATGCTCTGAAACTGAGTTAGTTATTTATGTTAGATACAACTAATATGTTGCAGATTTTATATGTATAGGAGAACACTACATCAACTACATTTCTTTCGTTTCGTATCCTTTTATTTTCGAAAAGAGTTGTAATTTTTCAGCTCGTATTGATTGAATTCTAGTATTTAGCGTGGTACTGAAAAGGGGCTTGATTCCATTTCAGATTTTAGACTATCCATTCAAAAGCGATTTTTTTTTTTTTTTTTTTTTTTTTTTTTTTTGTGGTACAACTGGTCAATAAAATAAACCAATTGTTGTAGCAAAGAAAAGTGCGGTTTTCAAACATCGCATGACGTTAAGATATTTTCCTTTAAAAATGGCAAAAGTTTAATGAGCTTTACCTTTCATCAGGATTCATGTATTTTTAAATAAGTAAGCTCCAATTACCATAAAATCACTTTTCAATTAATCAAAAAAAAAAAAAGTATATGAGTTTAATGGTATAGTTGAAAACAAAAGGAAAGACACAGATATTCAAACCTCTTGAAATCTAAGACATCAACTTCTTTTGTTTGATCATACTTTTAAAAACATCGAAATGCTAAATTTAAATAAAGTTTAATGATTTTTTTTTTAAATCCGACTAACACATGCATCTTTTTCTGTCTTTGTTGAGCTCTTTTTTCTACGCAGTAAAAGAAAAGAAAACCTCAAATAACAGTGCTTTGATGTTATTTATCCGTAATCAACGTTTGTTTCTTCAAGTTCCGAAAGCAATAAATACGCAAGATTCTTTGTTTTTTCTTCTTCATTTCGCATCCAGCTGCTATTTCCGAGTAAGATATGGATAGTCGAAAAGACCCAAAGGATGTTTTAACTTCTTTTTATTTCAATCTAATTATTCAAAGAATATTAATGTTTTTTTAATTTTATCTAAGAAATAGTAATCTTAAGAACTTAGTTGGACCAATTAATCACGACGGTGAAGGTGTTCTTGTGTCAGGTCAATATAGATGTAAATTTTTGAAGTTGAATCAATACTGTTTTAAAATATACTTTGTCAAAGTAAAAACTGATTAATTTTTTATTTGAGTGTAAAAATTTACAAACAAGTAACTTTGTGAAGAAAAAACAGCCTTTACAAAGTAAAAAAAAAAAAAAAAAAACTTTTTTTTTAGAGAGAGAGAAATTGTCTAGAACTGATCCGTTTAAAATGCCGTGCTAAAAACACATTTAGGAGTCTTACATGGAACTATATGTTTGATTTCAAAAAAAGAAAGAATTTTCAATATGATAACATTGAAAACGTTGACTAAATTACTTTGCACTGAAATACGCAAAATTTAAATGTTATTAATGTCTTATGTTAAGTTAAATGAATTTCAAAAATATCGTATATGTGTCACAGAACAATAAAACATCACAATTTACATTGCAAACTACATTATTAGAATGCGAGAAATTCTGGCAAATAGTATGAAGCAAGAAAAATCCATGATGACAAAAATAGGCAAAGTTATTATTTGCTTGAAAATTTTTAAAGCATTTCAATTCAATGGAGTTTATTGTTTTGGTTAGACCAATAATAGGGCATGATAAGGGCAAAAAAATTATTTCAATACGTTGTTCGCGCAAGGAGTTATGACAGTTTGAATATCTGTAAAATGTGACATTTTTGCTATTTCGACCTAATATAACTAAAAGCACATTAAACTTGCCTCAGTTAATTATGCATTTTTTCAAAGTGTACATACTTACCTTTCAAGCAACAGTACTTTTGTCGTGGGAACTGAAAGGTGCAATCTGTTTTTCGACCTCAAAAATGCTAAAAAAAACGTCAAAAATGCACCTTTTTTGTGTTCTTGATTGACCTTGCGGCACTAATTTGCCACAAATTTAGCATTCATTTTGTAAAGTTTTAATTTTCTATCCTTCATACATAAAAATATTTTTGAGGCAAATTGTTCTCGGTAACAATTGTGATTCATAGCAAGTTCCATGTCTTATAAATCCGCTCAATTTTTGCTGCCGTGCGTTGACCTTTAGGGGCCCATAAAAACTGAACAACTCCCACTTCAGAACAAAAAAATTCTGGATTTAGGTTTTCAATCAGATAAGTAATAAGTGGTACTTTATTGGAGAAAATCTGAGATGGCATGAATCACCTCAGAATGATAGGCGTGACAGTTTCTCAGATTCCTTCTCTTAATGTAAAATATAATAAAAGAATCGCACTATGTATGGCATATTTTATTTTTAAAAAGTATCACATCATAATACAAATATGTCGCAAAAGCATTTAGTATTTTTAGTAAATATTTATTTGCACTAAATGGTTTAATTTAATACTAGTGAATTTAATAACAATTCCAGTGATGTAAGATTCATTATTTTATTATTTAAAAAAAAAACGAAATGGAATCTTACATAATAATAGGGGGTGTTGAAACATCTTACGTACCCTTACATGGGGGAGGGGGTGTCAAAAAGTGCCAAAATCATCATTGCGTAATAAATGAATGGCCCCTAACGACGCTGCACGTTTAAAATGCACTCTCTTATGGTACAATAAACTAAGAATCGTATGACTTTCCATTTATCAAATTTTACTGAGTCTCTTGAAAAAGAGCAGTCTCTAAATCTGTTACGTTCTTCATAACTAGTTACTATATTCAAACCTGTAGATTATAAATGGCAAGTAAGAAAACTATTTAAAAAATTACCTTTTTTTAACAACTTTTTCGAAACTATTCTCGAGAGTTAAGTCAAAGTTTAAAATTACAATACAACTTGAGTAAGGTAGAAAATGTCCCAAATGTTTCTATGTTTTACAGCAGCTTAAAAAATGAAATAAACAATCATTACAGTACCACCTCGTTTATCCGGACTAACTGGAATCAATGGTAATTCAGATAATCCGTGTTGTGGGTAATAAGTAAAACCAATTCTTAACACCATCAGACCTGGTGTCCGGTATTCCGGACATACACTTTAAACAGCTGTTAATCATTTAATAATTGATAAAATTCTTTTTTTTTTTTTTTTGTAGTTGACTCTTTGCATTCTGGATATTTTGGATCTGCGAAATATTGTTTCGTCTCGGGTTTGGCACTAACTTATAAGGATTGAGAGATAGAGAGTGGCTCGTTTTTCCAACCATGGATTCTCGTCAGAAAAGCGAGTTTTTTTTTTTTTTTTTTTTTTCCTGATTCTTTAAAAAATACATAATCTTTAATGAATCGCGTCAAATGCCTACATTATGTTTTATAATTGTTTGGAGAACATTTTATAATGAAGTTTGTTTGGTATTTTATCGTTTTTTATATAAAATATTATTTTCAAAAATATGTCCGTAATATTGGACGTGCCATAACTCTTTTAATTTATTTCCTACAAACTTGAAATTTCTCCATAAGATAACTATTACCATAGTACACTGTGTATCAAATATAAACATTTTTGGTCAAGTATTTCATAATTCCGACTGAAGGGGTTAAATAAGCAAACGTATCTTTTATTACAGTAAGAACAATGCGTATTTACAAAATTACATAGGATCGTTTTTCACTAACCCTTTATCATTAACACTCGTAGTTTATCTGTAGTGGTGGCGCACTGACGCTCCACGTACGTTGTGATTTACGTAAGATTACTATAACTTTTAGTATGATCTGTGCAAGAATTGTACATTTAATCAAAATAATAAGCGAATATTTAGCGTTCTTCTATTTTCGTTCTTGTTGCCGAAATTTAAAATTATGATTCAAGTAAATATTTTAAACTACAAATTTGATCCGGATAAACCAGATATCCAGATAAACGGGTGCCGGATGAACAAAATTCTACTGTGCATTGAATATTGTCGCTTCAGAGCAACAGTAAGACATTTAATCTCAGGAATAACAGGAAGATATCCTACTGTTGCTTTCTGGTGACGATGTGGTAAAATTAAAAAAAAAAAAATACTAAGTAGCATACTGTCGTGGAAAACGTTAAGCGCAGAAGCTGTAAATATTTCATTTTTCATTTTTCAGTTTTTTTTTTTTTTTTTTTTTTTTTTTTTTTTTTTTGCATTTCTGCCATTTATTATCTACCTAGGCTTTATTGTACGAGCTTGCTTATTTGGTTTCTGCTGAAAACAAAGCGAGAAAAAAAAAAGGTAAATTCCAATATTTCCCTATTGTCAGCATAGAATCCAAAACACGTTTCTTCAAATATCTTAAAACCTCATTTCAAAAGATACTCTGTGCTTTAGTTCCCACAAAACTTTCATGCTTAGTTATAGCTACTATGAATTCCACAATCGACGAATAAGGTAAGTCTACAGCTATTTATGGTATTCGAAGGCAAACGTATACATCTTTGAAATCTAAACCGAATTCGACACATATTCTAAAATTCCTCGGAATGCCGCATAATACAATAATTATGCCTATTCCAAGACTCAGAATTTCCCAATAGAGAATTTAGTTCAATATTCATATTTGCGCATGGTATTAGAAAGTGAAATTATGCATTCAAGTTGAAACTAATATTTGGAACACGATAACCAGTATAAATATTTTAATACTTGGACCAATTGCAATTGCTTTTGGAACTTCAATTCCCTACTCGCGGTTTGAACAATTCCGTTAGTCTAAGCGAGAATACCTTTAAGATGTAATAATTTTTTTTTCTTTCAGATAGGTCCTAATTTAATGCTGCCAAAAGTTGATGCTTATGGAAGCTTTCATTATCAAAAACAGCCCAAACATTAATTTCGATTACAAAGTGACGCCTAGTTTACGGTAATATTAAACGAAGAAAGGTTTCCACTCTTTGCTTGTACTATTGTTATTATTATCTCTTTCTCTTTATATTAAAAAAAAAGTAAGGTCTCTCCCGGACTTCTTTTTGTTCCCGCTCATCAAAAGAAAAAAAGAAAGTGTTTCTAGTCGATAGCGGGCATTCAAAAAAGTAACGAGTAAAAGAAATTTCAGAAGGAAGTGGCCTGCGTCCATGAGACCCCATAGCACCTACAGCCTTGAGATTTTTGTAAAAAAATTACTTTGAGTCCCGGTGGTTTCCACTTGCGGTTTTGTTTTTTTAAATTCGAATTAGTTTTTTTTTTCTTTGTAATTAATTTTTTAAGCTCAAATTTCGCCTAAATTGCCTATTATTGGCTATTAAAGGGGTGAAAAATTACTTGCACATATTATTATACATCGTTGGAAAGGGTAAAATTTTCCGCGTTCTACGCAATTTCTTTCAAATCTCTAACTTCAATACGACGGGAGTTATTTGCGTTTTGAGCTCGAACTATTTTAGGCTTAGCTAAAATATAGGCACTACTTTCTTCATTAAATCTATCAGTAAAAAGTTAAAAAATCGTCCCATTGTTTTCTTTTTGACTCCACTGGAAAGAGCGGCTTTTTTTTTCATCAGATCTAGTCGACCTTTGGTCGGAAAACTTAACTTCTATCTCCAAAGAAAAAAAAGTTATAAGCAGCTTTAATCAAGTTCGAAAAATCTCATTTCCATTTAAATTATTGATGTTTTATTTGGCAATGCCATTGTTACGTCTTTTCGATTTGTTAACCGACTTCAAAAAGGAGGCGGTTATATATTCATACCGTATGTATGTTTTTTTTTTTTTTTTTGTCCACTCATAGCGTCTCACCTAGTGAACCGATTTTGATGATTCTTTTTTTAATGGATAGGGAATGGCTCAACTTAGGTCCCATTACTTTGTTTGACCATATTTGTTCTTTAGAAAAAAAGTTATGGGCAAAAAACAGTAAATTTTATGCAATTTCCCTATTAGGTAAATGATTTTGTAGCGAAGTTCGCACTTATCATCCGTGGATAACGGTGGCTCAGTGGTAGAATTCTCGCCTCCCACACGAGCGACCTGGGTACAAATCCCGACTAGGACAAAGTGAATTTTACTAAAATTTCGTTTCTACTGTTTCCCGTATTTTCTCGAATCTTCTATTAATTTCTGTATCTTTCCAAGTCTGGAAAGTTCCAGCACTTTCTCAAGTTGTATTTAAGGAGATGTAACGTTCATTCGTGGTTTTGAATAAAGATCTCGAGTTAAGACTAACGAGTATTCGCTTCATTTGGCTTTCACATTGTCTTCGCTATCTTCATCTACGCGACAATAAGAAACTCATTGTTATAAAAGTTTGGTGCCATATAACAGTAACATTAATAGTAATTGTAATGATAATTTTGAATGAAGGCTTCTCTGAAGCAAGCATCAAATTTCTTCAAGGGATATTTCGATAATGGGGAATCTGGCGCTGTCGTCTCATTTTTGGCGTAAATAATTTTATTTTAGTAACCCTGCTGATTTATAGTAACACTATGTGAATTATTAAACTCTTCCTTTCTTCAGTGCTATTGCTCCATAGTAGGGGTAAACCTAACCTGGAAGCGAGGTGATGCAGTGATTAGGATCTGCTTAGCCTTCACAATGCTACCATTAGGTTTGACTCAACTACTCTGTAGTATTTTTATCGTTATCATCTATGCCGATAACAGATGATCGGGGCTAAGTAAGAAAATACAGGATTGCATCATGAGTAACTTAGATGCTGTGGAATGTAAATTAGTTAGGAAAAACGTAATACTTAAATGGCTATAATTAAATTAACTACGCATGATTTCCAGAGAGGAACGAAGATAAGTTTCTAGTGTCAATCGCTTATAGTTTAACGCGTGTCAATAGTTTTTTTTTAGTATGGAGCATTTTTAAGAAAAAAATGTGAAGTTTCGTGATGGTAACTTCTTATTATTTCTGAAATACCTACATTTACACTAAAAAGAATGAAATAAAAAAATTTTGAAAAAAAATAGAACCGACTTCAAAATTGCTCTAAAAAGTGAAAAATAATTTTATTCTTTAAACACCATCGATAATGCTTTTAAACATAATTTTTGAAGTTGGCGCAAAAACGATAGATAAAATCATTCACAGCCATAACTCAAATAAAACTATAAATTTAACCAGGACCAGTTTCTTCACTATCACATACATTATGCATTGATGACAGCATATTTGAATAGCGGTATAAATGTTTCGTTCGTAACTTTGGATGCTTTTCTGAAAAAAAATATGAACGAAGCATGGTTACACTGGATTTTACGTTTTGTTTTTGCGCCAACTTCAAAAATTATGTTTAAAAGCATTATCGATGGTGTTTAAAGAATAAAATTATTTTTCACTTTTTAGAGCAATTTTGAAGTCGGTTCTATTTTTTTTCAAAATTTTTTTATTTCTTTCTTTTTTCTTATTCACAAATTTTAAAGCGTTTTGAATTTATTGGAAAATCTTAGGCTCAACTCAATTTAAGCCCCGAGCTAAAGAGCAAAATATATTACTAGAGACCACGAATCTGAAAGCGACACTTTAAACGTACACAACTGCAGTTTTGAAGTTTGCTCAACAGCCTCCTAGCCCTTATTGCTCTGCAAGTTGGTTCAAATTATTTAGAAACCCGGGGAACGGTTGCTTTTTGCTCCAATGCGTTTTTAATCAGTTTCTTTTTAATTGACAATTTAAATTTTGCGAATCAAATAGATTCCGAAGCCATCTTTGAGGGTTGGTGAGAGTTAGCGAGCAGGGGGCAGAGTCCCCTAGTTACTTTAAATTAATCTATTTACTTTTGAAGTTATCTTGGAAGAGTCAAAAGTTTTTTTCCAGAAGGAAGAAAATCATGTATTTTTTGACCATTTTTTTACATGATATTTTAAATACTTAATGATTCATGTACTATAGGTTGTGCTATTGATACTTCCCTTCTGTTATACTAGTGATACTTAACTTCAAATATACCAGTGATACTTTCTTCCACTTTAAAGGAGCTGTTAGAAGTACACTTCCAGTAAAATATTGGTGATGGTACTGGAGATATTTTATTTCTTTTGGTTTGATGATACTTTGTTTCTATCTTTAACTAATACCTTCGTGATACTAAATGACTATCGCTTTCTCGGTTTTAACGCAGAGCAAAAACGAATTTAAAATTTTTTGGATATCACTGCCGTCTATTATAGATACTAGAAAATCGCCCGTCAAGGTATGACCGGAGAAAATTGTTTCTATATCTACTACATTTGAACGAAGCAATTGCCTGTTTTGTGATATTTTGATGATTGAAATTTTAACCCTAACACCAGTGGATTAACCCTAAACTCCAGAAGAGTATCCCCTAATTGTCCAGTAGATTGTAACCCTAAACTCCATTAATTGTTTTCATTTCTTCATTCCCCTCAAATTACACAGTCATACCAGTAAAACTGTTAAGTTACCGGATCGAGTTCAGTCTTGTCACAATAAAGTCTTTCTCTGCATGTTAAACATTACCAAAACATATCATCAAATTATCATGCCGTGGGAGGGGTTTCATTGTTGAAACACGCGGGTTACTCCATCATCGGCTATTATTTATATGAGGATTAGAATTTAATAGCGGATAATTTAACAATTGGTTACTTTCATAATTTATTTTTGTAAATTAAACAAATAGGAAAATACTTTGAATTATTCGGATTCATCGTCAAGGCAACGACTTTGTTGGATGACCACTGAGTATCGTTGCTTTCCGAATTGTAACCATACATAGATAATCCACTTTTCGAAGTAAATGTGATAGGTTGGTTTAACCTGCTAGCAACTGCGCCTATCTGCGCCTAAATAATCCTGGTTAATATCTGTTATCCAAAGTTTGTTTAAATATAATTGATTAATTAATCATTTATCGCACGGAACAACACTAATCAATTTATCAACCTTAAAGTTTCACAATGTATTGTACCTAAGAAGAATACAAGACTTTTCAAGTTTTTATTTTGCATCCGGTTACAACAAATTTACCTTGAAG
The DNA here is from genome assembly GCF_026930045.1 of Uloborus diversus. Taxonomy (NCBI): domain Eukaryota; kingdom Metazoa; phylum Arthropoda; class Arachnida; order Araneae; family Uloboridae; genus Uloborus; species Uloborus diversus. The sequence continues at coordinate 62,104,778 of NC_072731.1, read as the reverse complement.
TTCATAATATGCCATTATTTTTAAATATTCTTTTGAATGCGATCGGATTCTTTTGAAATTTGGCACGCGACCTCAGACTCGATGACAGTGCAATATTCTATAATCAAATTAATTAATTAACTCTTTTAATTGTTAGTTTCCTCCAATTTTAATCAATATTTTGGCATAAATCCAACAATGTGAAAAAGGAAAATTTTTAAAAAATACATCAAAAAATGCTCGCAAAAATTATTTAAAAATATCTACAAAAATCTTTAAATTTTTCTGCATCAGACAAAATTTGTTCCAATGTTCCAAGGTAATTAGAACATGAAATATAAATGTTTTTAACTAATTTCATGCCAAAATTTAGGTGAGCCTTCAATTGCTGATCAGACCATTGTTGAACAAAACTTTTATTCAAATGCATCTCAAATTTTCAAATATAAATATGATTTCCGCAAACATACATCGATGACTCACAGTAGCTTCCCATCGGAGTGCCCTTGTCTTAATTTTAAGATATTATCTCGCATTCGTTTTATAAATAATTTCGTCGCCTGATCATTCTCCAACATAAGACTAAAAAACAGAAAAATAAAATAATAGTTTAAAAAACTAAAAAAACACGCTTTCGTAGCAAAATGAACTAAAAAGTGAAAAATAATCTTTGGAGGATAGTAGTTGACCAATCACTTAATTTTAATGTAATACAAAAAAGCGTGGGGGGCTTCTTATCAGTTGTCTTGAATTTCTTCCATCTGTTGTCCAACCAAAAATGTAAATAGACAGCACCTCACGCTTTTTCTATTCCATTAAAATTAAGTGATTGGTCAACTGCTATCATCCAAAGATTATTTTTCACTTTTTAGTTCATTTTGCTACGAAAGCGTGTTTTTTTAGTTTTTTAAACTATTTTTTTTAAACAAATTACTGTTTGTATCGAAATATGTAACCTAACGCAAAATCAACATTTTACATCAATATGATAGTTCATACTTATTCAATATTTACTCAAACTTTATTGTAAATGTAAAAACACAAGACAAAATTTTAGTTATATAAATTACGATTTTACAGCAAACACAGCGGTTCAATGTTTCTTTATTATGGTACTGATGACAAAACTAAGACAAATTTCGCATGGTATGCCCTTATTTTTAAATAAATTACTGTTTGTATCACAATATGTAACCTAACGCAAAATCATCATTTTGCATCAATATAATAGTTCATACGTATTAAATATTTACTCAAACTTTATTGTAAATGTAAAAACACAAGAAAAAAATTTTAGTTACATAAATTACGATTTTACAGCAAACACAGCGGTTCAATGTTTCTTTATTATGGTACTGATGACAAAACTAAGACAAATTTCCATACTCAACTTCCATTGCATTAGTATTTTAACTGAAACATTTTTTTATGCAATAGTAGCATTAGGAAAACGAAACGAAAAATTCTTTTTTTTTCTGTGTGTGAGAAAAATAGGTGCAGTAGCTTTGGTAAAATACCAAGTATCCCTGGTGGATTTATAGAATATTTAGATACATTTCTTTGAGGATATCTATTCCCTCTCGTACTATTGAAAATAACTGCCATCTTCCTATGTACACATTTCATGATCTTTAAGCAATGTTTCGGGAAATTGCTTAGTAAAAAGAAACTACCGAGATCTTTGTAAAAAGAAAAGGTCCTCGTTGACATCTTTGGCTACTGTTTGTACCATAGTATTTCTCGGTAGACGAAGACATTGTTATTTTATACGTACCTTGGGATATCTTGAAACTTCTAAGAACATTTTTGTGTATCTTTCTCCACTTGTTTTTACTTTATCTTCTCAAAATTGCCTTTAGTTTGGGATAGTAACTTTTCCGTTGAATTTATTTGTCGTATTACTAGTCTCATTTATAACATGTTTCGTAATCAAATAAGATGCAAACGTTGTGATGCAACATTATTTTTTCGCTATTTTATAAACAACTAGTGGCACCCGCACGGCTTCGCCCGTAATAGAAAAATTAAAGGTCTTTTGGTTCGCCTGTATATTTACAAATAATGTATGGTGAATTTTCTCTCCAATTGGCTTGTACCCATGTTACGGTTCCACGTTATGATAATTTCGTAATTTACTCTTCCTTCTTATGATATTTTTGTTCTTAAAATTGGAATATAAAAAGAACCGCATCGAATTTTCAAAAAATCGCTTCGAGGTGCACACCCTATGCTACAAACTAACTTTGTGCCAAATTTCATGAAAATCGGCCGAACGGTCTAGACGCTATGCGCGTCACAGACATCCTACAGATATCCTACAGACATCCTACAGACATCCAGACATCCTCCGGACAGAGAGACTTTCAGCTGTATTATTAGTAAAGAAGAAGCCTTGAAATACTTAAAATACGATTCCTCGGACACAGCTTAGGTTTCATGACTAAATTGAATGTAATGAAACTCGTTAAAACAAAGTTGAAGATTAAGGAAGATATTCCGGTTGCCAAACGCGTTAAAATTAATGTATTTCACTAAATTTCAAAGTTTTTGCTTTTATTTTACTAGATAGACAATTGTTTTGGCTTTATAAAACCTTTGTAGCTAACTAGCATTCCCGTACCCGGCATTGCTCGGGTAATGGAATTAGAAGGGTTTAACAGTGATTGGTGCACCTAGTTTCGAAAATCCCCTATAGTAATTACTTATTACCTATATTTTTTTCTAATTCTGGGAGGATCCCAGGCCCCCTGGACTCCTTATATATATGCACTTGTCCGTAACCGATCTTTAACTGTTATTAACGATCCTTTTAAAGTATTGATTATCTTTGCAAACACAGGTCATCCACATTTTATTGTTATACCTTTGTTTAAGCAAGAACTTCTTTGTATACAACATCTTTAGTTTTTTTCTGGTGCTAAAATTATTAAGCTGCTTGATGAACTGACTTTGGAGCAAGCTACAGAAACTTGGCTGTGTTGAAAAAAAGTCTTCTCTTAAATCGATAATACTTTAAATGTCTGTCCTTGTGACTTATTAACGGTTATTTCAAAGCAAACTTTTACAGGAAACTGCACACTTCAAAATTCAAAAGGATAGTCCCCCTGTGATGATGTTCTTAAAAAATTAGTTTTTAGTTCTGAAAAAAATGAAAGCAAAAGACAGAAAAAATATAATTTGACTTGCGAAAAGCCTCGAAGAATCACGTGAGAAACAAAAACAATATCAAATTTAAAATTCGCTATAGATCAAAAGTTGAGATGAAGTACTGAATAATGATTTGAATGGAGGAAAGCCTCCGAAAATTAGGGATTTAAATTTCAATGTCAGGTTTTAATTTCACAGAAATTAAGGGGTTTTAATTAATTTATCCTGAACTAGATGATATTTTGAAAAATCCTTTCTTAGTGGATACTTTCGTAATCATGTGGACACGCCTGCCAAATTTCAAGTCTAAAGCTTCAGCGGTATTGGCTGTGCGTTGATATATATATATATATATATATATATATATATATATATATATATATATATATATATATATATATATATATATATATATATATATATATATATATATATATATATATATATATCGCTGTAAATGTAAAATACACAGTAAAAACTTTGCAGTTTAATCTTAAAGCATTTTTCATAAAACATATATTTTACAAATTTTGCTCCCTTCAAAAATAATAATAACTAGAGGACATTACAAAATGATAGTTATTGCAGCAGTATTTTTTTCACTAGGTGTCTGTTTTTCCAAGTACTGACATCAAAAATGTGTCAATAATCTCACGCAAAATGTTCTCTCATTCAAAGAGTGCTTTTATTCTAATAAATTAAACAAATTACTTTATATTTTCATTGAAGGTTTTGAAAAGTTTCACAACTGAAAAAAAAAAAAAAAAAAAAAAAAACTTCTTTTTATAGTACAACTATTTTTGAAAATGCTAAATCCAATTTTTCAACTAAGACTTTAGTTACACATTGTTTTCAAAGTATTTTTTTCTGAAAGGAGACTGAACGTTTCCGGATACCTTGAAAACAAAATGCTTTTTCTTTGACGCCAGTTCATGCGTACCTTGATTCTTTGCTTCTCTTCCGCATTTCACATAATTTAGGAGAATGTAACGTGAAATGGTAAGATATTTGTTCGGTTTTTGGCACCACTAATCAGATAATATTTTAAATATTTAGTAATGTATGTAGTTTATTCTATTCAGGAAATATTTACCTCAAAAGATATGAATGCACGCAATTTTCAAAAATTCACTCATACTTTAATATTGTGCCGTAAGTCGAAAAACTACTTTTGTTATTATAAAATGATGAATTCTCGTCATTAATATTTTAATTATTAACTAAAACCTACTAATAATCGGTGCAATGTTTTATTTTTTTAATATTAAACTTATTTTTATTTTTAAATATTTTATACAATTGAACAAGTGCATGCAAGCAAACTAGATGACGCAAGCTGAAATAATTCATTTCGTTTGCTTATTCGATCATCAGATCAAGAATATCTTTAGTAATCAATTTGAAAATACATCGTTATGCAAATACTCCACTTTTTTTTTTTTTTTTTTTTGGAAGGTACAAATTAACTTCCAAAAATTTCCAATTTGTTCATTTTGAAAAAAGTTAAGTTATCTTAACAATTTCACTTTGCCCTACATTGCCCTACCTTTTCCTAGTTCCGGCTATTAGTGAATCTAAATTGTACATTCAGTAACGACCCGAAGTTAATTTTTTGGTACAGGGGCATCCTCAATTCACCTGAAACATCGAATTTTACATAAAGATAAAATGCAAGCATGTTTACAATCCTGCATCCAGCATCTATTTAGAAGATATATTCAGTATCATTTTTACTTCCTTTTACAAAAAAAGGAAGTATTGTATTCGCGAAAAAATCTTTACTCAAAAATCGGCCCTAAATTCCATTTTGCTCACCCCCGAATGAATGTTGAGTTTTTTTTTCAGCCCAACCACACGTGGATAAGTGCCTAAGAACGTATAGACACCCGAATTATCCATTTTGACAATCCCCGCGTTAATTACAGTGAATTTTCTCGTGACGTCCGTATGTACGTATGTATGTGCGTATGTGCGTATGTATGTCGCATAACTCAAGATCGGTACGTCCTAGAAAGTTGAAATTGGGTACGTAGACTCCTAGTGGGGTCTAGTTGTGCACCTCTCCTTTTGATTGCATTCAGATGTTTCTAAGGGGTCTTTTACACCTTTTTGGGGGGAAATCAATGTTAATAGCAATTCAAACTCAAGTGGTGTTACAATTTGGCAAACACTTGGCGATACATCGCCAAGTTTTTCGCTTTTTTTTAAATTTGGTTTTATTTTGGCCACTATTGGCGATATTTAGAGAGTTAACTGTTGAATCACATTAAAACGTCCAATATTGCGAAAATTAATCTGTATAAAATTTTTTTGCTTCACTTTGCAGCAAACTTGGGGCAAAAATATATGCATAGTGTTTTTTTGCTTACTCCAAGGCACTGCTATTACAGTGAAAAACGTTTAACACGAAACTGAGGGGACCGAAATATTTTTTCGTGTTAAAAGAATTTCGTGTTTAAAGATTTCTTATATAAAAAAATAATACCTACGAATATTTTCAATGCCATCAAATTTTATTTCGAATTCCATTCAAACAACTAGTAGGTGACATCCATTGGAATAAAATGCAAGTAAAAAATTATTGTGTTTTAGGGAACATGTTAGTTATCTTTTTTTTTTTGGAATTGTCTTTTTCAGCGCCATATTCTCTACAAATTGCTCGAGATCATCCATTGCTTGAGTCATCTCTCCATTTGAATGCACATCTAAATTATGTGACCTAGCTTGCTTGAACCAAATCAGCAAAACTTTTTTCAGATCTTCGTGTTTTGCAGTCCTCATCCGTTTTCTCTCCGACTCAAACATTGACGAAATTTGATCCCATTTATTATTGTTGATAGAGTAGAATTGGCTATGCTAAACTCTTTGTAAATTTCTGTTTTAATCCTGCGTTTTTCATCCACTGCATTAATCAAGTCCATCTTCATTTTTACAGAAGTTTCCGTTTGCTTCTTTTTCTCAGCCATCGGGCTCGGAAAACAGGAAAAAAAAAAGAGTTTAAACAAGAACCACAGAGTTTAGATCTTTGCCAAAATTAATGCGAAATTCAACAGTTTCAACAACCAACCTAACGAACGGTGCTAAATGCGTGTTAAAATGCTTCGGAATTTCTTATCCTCGAACTCCTGACATTTCTTTTTCTGTCGAAGATAAGAATTCTATTCATTAGAGAGGGAATGGAAGATCCCTGTTGAACGGAGACAAAAGCATGAACAAAAAAAGGGGTTGTGAATGAAGAGGAACTGGTTCCCGAAAGTTCCACGAAACTGTTCCATGAAAAAACTCTTCAGTGACTTGTAGCAAACTCGCCACTGAAAATGGAAAATAAAAAAAAATATTTCGTGTTACGCGAATTTTGTTTCGTGTTAAAAGAAAAATAATGTATTAAATTGCTATGTACATTGTCTGGACCGCGATATCATTTCGTGTTAACCGTGTTTTCATGTTAAGCGTTTTCGTGTTAAAAGTATTTCACTGTATTATAAAATTGACGTAAAAGGAAGTCATTTGATGCACACATCAACTCGTTTTTTTAATGTAATAACGCACCATTCCCTCCAAATTTGCAGGATAGGTATTTTTGGGAAGTCACAGTCACCTCCCATAGAGGCACCCCTGTGTACAGTATCTGCTGTTCTTCTTTCTAATTTACTTGCTTTTAGATTTATGTGGAAAATTACTTGGGGTGGGGGCTGACAAAGGAGGTCGATTTTGTTAGCCTTGAAGTACTTTTTGCTAATTATAACAATAATTTTATAACATAAATTTCAATGTTTTTTTTTTAATTTTCATGCTGAAATGTAAAAGATAACAAATTACCTCTGAAATGCACAAACTAACAAAAATTTGCGGACGTGAGTTTCGAGGTTGCAACAATTATTCAATGCAAAAGAAATGAGCTAATTTATAAAAAGACATCCAACCCCTTATATATTTTCTTTTCTATTCTTTTTTCCCTCTCTCTTTTTTTTTCTTTTTTTTTTCCAGTTGTACCGAATCATTTTACTTTTTATACATGTACCTACAAACAAGTGTACAAAAAAATTAAGTTTTTGAAGTTCAAACATGTAAAATCAAATTGTCACGTAACCCACTAAAGTTACTAAATGCAAACATTAAATGGTTACTGCGTAAAAACTGACGCAGAAAACTCGAAATAAAACACGTTAAGCAAGAAATATTTAAGAAAAGTTGCGCCATCAAAAACTATACATTACTTTTAGAGGTGAATTTCTTTCTCAAACCAACTGGATGAGCGACTAATGTTGCTTCATCCGCAACAGCTGTGGTCGATTGAACAGCTGCATCCTTACCAGAAACATTTTATAAGTCTTCAGAAAAAGGGAATAAATACCTTCCATTTTTGAAGTTTTCTTTCTTATTTCTTCAGTATGGATCGTGTGAAGAATTTTAAAAGTCTTTTCTTGACAAACCACAATTGAAAGCTTTTGAATTCTCCGCTGCTTCAACATAACCCCAGAATCTGAAGAAAAAAAAACTTTTGAAATGTAAATTATTTTCCTTCTTAAGATGTTAAAATAATTCTTTCACTCTGACTTCTCTTCACACGCTGTTGTTTTAAAGAATATTAAGCGGGAAAAATGTGTTCAAGGGGTTTTTTTTCTTCTTTTTTACTTAATCAGGACTTTATAAAATTAAGCACAAATGAATTTACGTGATATACATTAACGCCAAATATCTACGTGATATTTGGCTGGTATTCAATCAAATCGAAAGGAACATATGAGCTTTAGATACCATAACTTCATTTTATTTTTAATGATAATAAAACCATGGTCCTTCTATGCTGGCAGTATATAGAGAACTAAAAAGAATCATTGTTTTTTTTTTCATCTTTTTCGCCTAAAAAGACTGCTTTGAATGTTTGCTGGTATTTTATGTCCTCAACAGCCACTGATTGTTCAATGTTAGATTAATTCTTCTGCGGACATTCAAAATACGTGTGTACGTCGTAAGATCCGTACGTTAAGTGATTAAATGCAAGATATTTGCATTAAAAGATTTCAGAGAATGATGTTGAAAAAAATGAACGTGCGTCTTGTGAAATTAAAACTAAAGGAAAGCAAGCACTACTTGTCAGATGTTAACTTTTTCAATGAAATGATGATATCTTCATTTTATATAAACATGGTGTCTTTTTTTTAATTCAAAATTTTGTTTTAAACTTACAACATTGATTTTTTTTAGTTCATCCTCTTTGCCTTTTCTTGTATAAATAGTGTGAGTGTTATTCATAGAGCTACTAAACAACTAGAGTTCGTGCTTCATTTCTACAAGGAAAAAACCTGACTGTCAGCATGAGAAGAAAATGATAGTCAAGAAAAGGAAGTGGGATTAGTATATTAGATATCTTTCTTGCCACATCATGATGTCGTTAAAGTAGTTAAAGTTAGTAATTTTTCGCTAAATGTGCTCCCTTTAGACTGTTTCGCTCTCCAAGAAGTGGTAACTAAAACCACTTTCATAAGCACAGTCAAAACACTTCCTAGCATGCACTCTAGGGCAATTGTAGCTCTGTGGTACGATTTCAGACGCAGGCCACAAAATTTGATATCAAACTTTCATATTTTAGGCAGAAAATTTTAATGCTTGCAGAATTTGTGTGAAATAATCATCATTTTTCTAGATTAATAATTTTCTTGAGAAAACTAGAAACTAGAACTTCTAAACTCGATAAAAGCTTTAACGAATGAAAGCAACGAACAAGTTGTTGTTTCCAATGGGCTGCATAAGAGGCTCACCAGAACAGGCGGCTAGGTCATTACCGAACCTAGTGCGCTCCCCTACAAGGAGTCAGTCTTTCATGAGCCACTATTAAGGTGCTGATCCAAGACACAAATAGTTTTTGACGCCCATTTTCCACCAGATGGAGGCACTTGGACTCTCTTTTGATGCGATATTGCGCAAGGAGTTTAATGTTGCCGAGGGAATTCTAAGACAAACGAATAACCCAAAAGAAATTTTCCATGCCGCATAATCATACGACGTAGGCGCTGATGATTTTCTGCATCTTGAAAATCCACCGACTGGCCATCTCAGATCAGAACCCAGGTCCAAAGGCATAGAAGGCCAGCGCCTTACCATCACGTCACCAGCCGGTCAACGAACAAGTTGTATTAAAGATTTGTGATAATTTCGAAGTAGGAAACTAAAAAAAAATAGTTCTTGTAGCAAATATGCGAAACTAAAGCACAAATAGGTGCTAAAAAAATGCAGGAAAAAACGAAAATTAGAAAGGAAATAAACTACTGACTTTTTTAAATGAGGTAAGTATCATAATGAAATTCTTAGTAAGATTTTTTTTTCTTTTTGCAATTCAATGAATAAATGTATCCTTCCTTTAGCATGCTTGAAAAATAATTTTTATATTATGCAGACTATCATTATGTTCATACTTAAGAAAATGAAATTTAAAATACCACTCGAAGGCATTTCTTTTGATCTAAGAATGCTTTCTGTTGCTTTTTTTTTCCTTTCAAAAGTAACTTTTTCTAAGGAGCAGTTTTACTATTCTTTAAAACTAAATTGGCACATCAAAGTTAATGCATAGTGAGTATTTTGAAATGTATTTTATTTTTTGAGTTCATTTGAAATGCAGGAAAATGAAATTGTGTTGATTTTGTTTTTATGAATAATGCAAAAAGTTTCCGCTTTTGCTTATACGTTTCACTGTTTTACGTTTCATTAAAAGTAACGCTTTGAAATTCCATAAAACAAATTTGGAACATCACTGAAGGTATAGAGAAACATATTTCCTTTTATGGATCAAAATATTTTTTTATTGGGACATAAACACATGTATTTTTTTTAATGTTCTAAAACTTACTGCAAAGTAAGTAGTCATTTTAAAAACCGAAAAATATTCTAAATTAGAAACGTTCAGATTAAAATTTGTCGAGTGTTTAAAAACAAATATTTCCTTGGTGCAAAAAGGATGTGAACTAAATAAATAAATTAGAGAGAAAGTTCATTCTATAGACTTTCGTGAAATATCGTGTATGTGTTTTCATTTTATTTATGTTTTTTGGAATGGGGGCTTTTAGCTGGAAGCTCGCCAACGTGAATACTTTTCAGCACTCAAGAAGAAGAACTTCAAAGTTTACAGAATAAAATGAGTAAACCGAATAAATATGATGTTTACAAATGACTTTAATTTTATTCTTTTATAATGAATGCTTTGTTTCTCGCACTCGAAGATCCGCACACATACTGTAACTAACCACACGAATAACCATGAACTAATTCTTAAACTAAATGAACAAGAATAGAAAAAACTATGTGTTTGAGTAGAATTTCTTTGAATTGATAGGATTTCATTGATGTACTGCAGTGGTCGCTAAAGCTTAGAGAAAGAAATGGAAGAAAAGCAACAATTGATTGTTTTTATTTGTACTATTTGTAAGTTTTTTTTTTTTTTTGAAGCACATGGTTTTTTGAAATAAATCAAAGTAAAATGTATCAAACGTTAATGCACCTTTCACAATTTTGGTACGAAAGGTAACTCCACTGAAAAATATTTGTCCACTCTGATTTACACGAAGTGCTCAAAAAACTTTAAAATTCCCTATTTAAAACCATTAATATTTTATTATGCAACAATAAATAGATAGTCAGATGGACTGATTAGTCGACAGAAATTATTTAAATTGATGGACAAAACTCAAGATTATCGGACATGATTTGTACTATTTTCGTGAGGATGACCCATAGATTTATTAATTAAAACAACAAATGATTCTAGCTAAACTTACATTATAACACACTGTATCTTTAATTTAAATTTAAAAAAAAACTTCAATAACAACAATTTATTAAATTCCCTCTTTTCTACACCATACACCTTTCAATATTTTATCGCTTCAGGCACAGGTTTAGTTTTCAAACATTTAAGCAAATTCATCTTCTCAGAGAAAATTGCTAATTCGGGAAATGAATAAATATTTCAACGAGTTCTTTGAAAATGTTACGATCAAATGCAAATTTCAAATGGTTAGTGTTATGCATTTCACAGCGTTTATTTAGTTAGTATTCGGATGGTAATTAGGAGGATGCATATTCTTGAATAAGAAAGAAATGAAGGAAACATTTCTTCTTCTTTTTCTGGAGAAACAGCAACTTTCTTTAGAAAAAGATTTTTGGGCTCTTTCTTTCCTCTCTCCCTTATTTCTTATTCCACCCCTTTGTTGTGTGATTCTCACTGCATAATGAGACACTGATAGATGAGTATTCAAGTTATTTTCACAAAAGTACATTTAGAAGTCAGTGAAAGTTATTTTCATTAACGGAGATTTTCAATTGTAAACTATTCTTTCGTTTGGGTTGAACATTTTAAATTTACTTAATTTAAACATGAGTTTTCGCTAAACTAATTAAAAACATTTATACATTTTTAAAATTGCGTAAGGTAAAACCTGAAAAGTAATTCAGTGCATTAAATTTTACATTGTATTTACTTTAGAAAAACTTTCATTTACGCTCCGTGTTTCATTATTTTACTAACAGCGTGTCAAATAGAAGCTCAATTATGTTTACTATGTTGGCAGACTTTTTTCAATGAATAGTCCTTCAGGGTAACTTTGAGCGACAATTTCAATAATTCAAACTATCCCTCTGATATTTGATAGGTTCATTGTATTTTTGTAGTGTGAAACGAAAGAAACTATTTAACTTGTGCACAGTACCCAAAATTAAGAAATAATAATTATTAAATTAATTTTAAATGACTCATTAGCCTGTTTTTCATGTGTATTTTTATTTAGTGTAACTTTCAGCAACTTCAGAAATTAAATGTAAAATAAATAATTTTTATATGCCTTTGCATAACTTTGAGTCACGTCAGAAATGAAATGCAAAATAAATAGTATTCACATCTCTGTGAATTTAGTGTAACTATAGTCCCCTCAGAAATGAAATACAAAATAAATAACTTTTTTACATATCTTTACATTTAGTGTAACTTTGAGTCACGTCAGAAATAGAATGCAAAATAAATAACATTCATCTCCCTTTTAATTTAGTGTAATTTGAGTCTCGTCAGAAACGAAATGCAAAATAAATAATTTTTTATATACGTTGCTTTTAGTTTGACTTTGAGACGCGTAAGAAATGAAATGCAAAATCTATACCAATATTATGAAGAGAGAGAGATATGTTCGAGGTAATCTCCGGAGCCATTGCACCTATTTGCAAAATTCTTTCGCTACATAAAAGAAACGTTCTTACTGAGGGTCATAGGCTATAATTTATGCATTATATGCATGTGTACTTCTTTTTTAAGCCAATAGTTTGTCTGCGCTACCAGTTTTTGTTTCGTTCTATTTTGTTCTAATATACGCAAAAACGATCTCCGATTGATCCGAATCCGTAATGACAGAATGGTTAACGGTTCTCTTCGAACTGAGTGCTGTGGGTTGGGAGCATGTCAAAGAAGTTAATGTCAGGATTCCAGCTTGAGAACCGCCCAAATCTTTGCATGTAATTTGGGCTGCAGAGGGTACGGTTAGTGAACGTTCTTACTGAGGGTCATAGGCTATAATTTATGCATTATATGCATGTGTACTTCTTTTTTAAGCCAATAGTTTGTCTGCGCTACCAGTTTTTGTTTCGTTCTATTTTGTTCTAATATACGCAAAAACGATCTCCGATTGATCCGAATCCGTAATGACAGAATGGTTAACGGTTCTCTTCGAACTGAGTGCTGTGGGTTGGGAGCATGTCAAAGAAGTTAATGTCAGGATTCCCCTAAAATGACCAACATGAGTAGCTATTGAGTCGATTCATCTCATTTGAAGAAAAAAAAAGGGGGGGGGATGGAATGGGGGGTTTTGTTTAAGTTAAAGGGAACGGAGCTTGCATTGAATTTTAAACTTTTTTGAGATATTTTGGAAATACTACAAAAAGTCACAAATTTTTGCTGCTCTCATCACATTTTCTGAGGGTATACTCCCAGCAATCAGCTAGGCACAATATGTGTATGCGATCATATACATAATATGACATAACATGAAAATTTAAGAAGCTTCATGGTATATGCTATACGCCTAAAAAATGTTTGAGAGTATGCGGCGTATATGTATGCGGCTCTATGGGAACACCACTGAATAAGGTATATAGCATACTCTTAGCATTGAACATTGCAAACCAATTAGAGTCACAGAATGCTAATGCCACAAAATTTATCCAAACGAATTATAACGACTGAGATTCGCTCCTAGCAAGTTAGTTTTTGAATTGAGGGGCAGATAAAGACGATATTTATTCGTGCCTCGAAATGTTGTAATTTGTCATGCGTTTCGGGCTATCCTTAAAGGTTTTTTATTCATACTGAAATCAAAATGAAAAACACTCGCTAATGAATCCACTTTTGTTTATGTAGTTTAGCAAATTCTAAACTTAAAGAATAATTTCACATAATTACCCTACATTCCAAGTCAAGAATGAAAACAATGACGAGCAAAGAACATTCTATAGGAAAGAAATTGACAAAGAGGAAAAATAAATAAAATTATTTGTAGGAATATTCTTCATGATCGCATTTAGGCATTTAAAACGATATAATTAAAGTTAATATTATAAAGAGAGAGACCAGATTTTTGTGTATTTATATGTTCGAGGTAATCTCCGGAAACATTGCAGATATTTGAAAAATTCTTTCAGCCCTTATTCCCCTTACATTCATTCAAGATTAAATAAATGAAATATATTATTTACGTTCAGCGATCCTTTCATTCACTAATACATCATTAAAATTAAAAGTAAGTAAAGAATTGTTTGTTGCTTGCCTACGTAATCCCCTCTGAAGATTTATGTTTCGATGCGCAATACAAACATGCATAATGGCTTAAGAACGCGTGCGGCTTAGCTTTAAATTTTATAAGTAGGTTAAAATAGTAATTTTATCTTCCACCGGAATAAAATCATCGAAAATAGATAAATCATAAGTATTTATGAATTTTGGAATGATACAGCAAAGCATTGTTTACAATATAGAATACAGAGCAGAAAAAATGAAATGCAAAAATTAACTTTCTTCCTTTATTGAGCATCGTAATTAATTTCCGATTTTCATTTATTTCATTTCAACCCAATCTGAACATTTTATTTTGTACTTTTACTTACCATACTTACTTTTACGTATTTTACTTACTATATATATATATATATATATATATATATATATATATATATATATATATATATATAAGTGTATTTTCATAAGGAAATGTACCGATCCAATCTATACTTATTATAAAGATAGAGGGCGGTTTTTTGTATGTTTATATGTTCGAGGTAATCTCCGGAACCATTGCAGCTATTTGAAAAATTCTTTCAGCATATGAAAGGTGCATTGTTACCGAGTGACATTGGCTATAAACTTATGTTTATATGTAGTACTTATACTATTTTTTAAACCAATAGTTTGTCTTCACCAACAGTTTATGTTTCGTACCGTTTTATTGTTATGAACGTAAAAACAATCACCGATTGTCCCGCACCTGCAGTGACAGAAGAGTCGAAGGTTCTCTTTGAACTGAGTGATGTGGGATGGAAACACGTGAAAGAAAAAAAAATCACGATGTTAGCATGAGAACCGCCCAAACCTTTACACGTATTTCAGGCTGCAGAGGATAATGTCTATTAGCTTTGAAAATTGCGAACCTTTAAGAGTTACAGAATTTGTATGCATAAAATTATAACTCAGATTCGCTTCGAGCAAATTAGCATTTCAATTCAAGTAGTGAAGATAGACGATATTAATCCGTGTTTCTAAAAGTTGTAATTTTGCATGCATTTCGGGCTGTCCTTTGTGGGTTTTTTTATGTATACTAATATTATAAATAGAGATGGTATAGGGTAACGGCACCAGTGACAGGCATGCTTAAGACATCGGTCTCAAATTAACTCAATTTTCTGAGCCTTTTAATGTGTTTTAGACTTTTGAAACTATTTTTCTCTCATGTAACTACATCTCATCTAACGTTTGGCTTCTTCTGGATCCTCTGATTTAGTTCATTCTGTTTTTACCTGCTCAATTTCGAAAAAAGGTCCGACCTTCAATAACAGACACCGAAAAAGCTGATGATACCCTGTAACTGATAGGATGAGTAAAGAATGAGTAACAGACAAAATTCCCTTTTTCTCTTCAAAATGTGCAAAAGTACTTTATTTTTAGAACTAAAGCCTTATTTAATTCAAACGATTATGAAACACCAGCTGATCTCGTGGTGTCTCTTCTTAATCTTCCACCACTGCCTTGTAAATACCAACTGCTTCATACATTCACTATGATAACAGTAGATGGTTGCACCCTATTCATAGGCCACAGCAACATCTGTTTTGCCCGACTAAAATTATTATTTAAATTCAAACTTATGACTGTCTGTTACTGGTGCCGTTACCCTAATTAGTATGTTTTATTTCCGGGTAATCTGCAGAACCACTGCACCTGTTCAAAACATTCCTTCTTCGTATGAAAGGCACGTTTTTGCAGAGTGACATCCATACTAACGTTACAAAGAGAGAGAGAACGGATTTTGTGTGTTTATACGTTTCGGGTAATCTCCAAAACCTCTGAACCTATTTGAAAAATTCCTTCACTATATGAAAGGTGGATTTTTACTGAGTGATATAGGCTATAAGTTATGCATACATGTGTTTATACTAATTTTAAAACTAATAAGTTATCTTTGCTACCAGTACGTTCGTAGTTTTCTTCCTATACTATGTACGTAAAAACCAATTCTGATTGAATATATATGTTTGGTAAAAAGTCCTCTTAGAGCTATATGCTGAGGAAGGGAAAATGAACACCGTTGTCACCTTAAGAACCATCAAACGCTTTATATGAATGTAATGCCGTCCTTCTAAGAGTTGTAATTTTGCTTCCATTGCTTCAGGGATTATATGCATACGAAAATTGAAATAAAAAACATGTGCTATTGAAGTCACATAAGTTACATTTAGTTTAGAAAGTTCTTAAGTCAAAGAGTAATTGCACATAGTTTCCGTTCATTTACAGTTAAGAGTTAAAACTTTAACGAATAAGGAACATTCAATACGAAAGAAATTACCAAAGAAGGGGAAAAAAGAAATAAAAATGATTTGGAGAATTATTCTTCATGCTGACCGTATTTAAGCGTTTAAAACGAAAATATAGCTTACAAATATCCCATCAGAGAGAAAGTACAAAAACAAAAAAGTGAAAAAAGAGTTTTTCCGACGAAAACGAGTACAAGAGGTTGAATGAAATCCCGGGATTGAAAAAAAATTGTATTCTTAATGAAATATCTCATATTCATTCCACTTGCTAATCGGATTTTTTTTCATTTAAGTATTCTTTTTTTAACATTTTCGCGGTTCCTTGGATTTTTAGCGGACAATCACCTTTGAAGTTAACTTTACTTGATACATACAACTTTTAAACTCCGCTCCTAAACTCAGAGATTTTTTGTAAAAGTTTTACGATAAAATCAACTCTTTGTCAATGAACTTTTCTATGGCAAACATTCAAAAAAATATCTCCGTGACGACACACTGCAAGGAGAGTGTAAAACGGACAAAACAAAATAAAGCAAAAAAGACCAAGATTGTATGAAGAAAAGAGTCACCGGGGGAGTTTTGTTTGCCAGCGCCGCAGAGTATCAACAAACTTGATTCTGTAACAAGATTGATACATGATTGCAACTTACTGAATAAGTACGTTTCTAATTACACAACCAAATTAGTAACTGATCAGAGACTCACTTATGATACCAGAACCAAAGTAATGCTTATTTACATATCCGGGGGAATTGAAAAAATTTAATAAATGTAACACTGGCCGAGATCAACCAGCAGACTAAGGATGTCTGTGTAAGTTTTTTTCTTTTTTTCACTAACTGCATTATGAGAAGTGTCATCTTCGCATTTGGCGGTGATTTTATTTAAACTATTCCAGTGATTCCCTAGATCAACACTTGCAAATATACTTGAAGCCTGCTTAAAATCATCTCCTTTTAGGACTCCGTACGGTCTCTGTATCTTAAGAACACTTTTAAAAGCCCATATCTATTCTATTAAAATTAAAGGTGATGTTCCAAAAATTTTGTTGCGAAATTTTAACTTGTTCTGTGTATACAATGGAAATGGACACCCAAGTAAAATCAATATTTACTAATATGATTTAAAGTATTATTCTTACTGAACCAGCAGTAGGTCGGTCAGCTCATATTCCTCGAATTCCCATGGTCCTTGCACATTTCCATTTCCAATATAAGCAATTGCGATTTCCTATGGAAATTTCTTATGCCACCACCATCATCAAAACTGAAGGTCAATTATGCACAGTACGACGTTACATTTAGGAAAATTATATTGTTCCCGGGAAAGAAAAGGTTTGTCTCTCTTGATTAGGAAATGAAACAAATAAATTTCTTTCAAAACCTCATAAATATTGTATACCATGATATTTTAAGAAACAAAAGAAAATCTGCATAATATTTATTTCAGACAGATAATTTTTCAACCTGAACAAGTTCGGGATAAGCCTCTGGTAGCTACTAAAGGGTCATATGGTTTCAACACATCACCAATACCTGTGACCATTAATAGCGCTTCTTGATTGGCCACTACCAACATCGCATCCTAACGTTTACGACTTAAGCCTTGGTTTCCTAGAAGCTAATCGCCGATCTTCGACGTCGCTCATCGACGTAACGCTGAAATCAAAGTCAAGTGGATTCCGACGTGACCACTCAGAACGCCGAATTGGCTCGGGCGCGCATGAGCAGAAGAATCAAGTTTTCGCCTCGGCGAGGAACGACGCCGACGCTAAGCGTGTTCGCTTCTAGGAAACCAATGCTTTAAACACCAATCCTTAGCTAACTTATTGGCTAAAGTTCACGCCGATCGCATGATATTGCCATGATAACTTAGCAGTTATGAAAATAACTATTCAAATCAAGTTTTTACTGCTGTTTTCATAGCAATGAACAACTTTCAACTGCAGCATTAGCTTTTATTTAAGAAAAACTGATAAAAGTATATTTTTGAAATGTCGGCTTTTTAGAGTCTTAAAAGACTAAAATATGTCAAACAATCGTTTTCTTAACGGTTCAAAAATCGTGATTTGTCATTCTGTAACGTGCTTCATTTACAGTAGACGCCGTTTAATGTGATCACTTTGGGACAAATACAATTTGATAACAATAACCGAAAAGAATCCAGGAGACACAAAATAATAATTTTTTTCCAGTCAAGGTGCATTTATTTTGGCAACCTCAAATTAAAATCACAATGACTCAACTGAACGCAGTTTTAAATTATAAATTATTAAATTAACAGAATGGAAATATCTGAAATTATAAAAATTTAAAGCTAAATTATGCAATTTTTTATCACGAAGTAAAATATGATCGTTTTCCCTGACATTCGTAAACCAGTTTCAAAGCACATTCAGCTTTTCTATCTTTTCCAGCATGGTTTTGCTTGATGTTTAAATTTTAATTTAACTTCGCTTTGTTTTCAATTTCGACACAGTTCTTTAATAGTTTACAAAGTAATGGCAACAATGGAGGTCCTACATCAATGCCTGCAACATGTTTAGCGACTGATTTTTTTTAGGTGCAAAAGAAAGTTTTCTTAGGGTTAGTCTGTGGTCACTGGGGGCGAATTTTCTGTAGCTCCATTCCTAGAAAAATTTTGAACTGCTATTGAAAACCACAAAATGCTACACAGAAAGTTAGTCTCGTCAGGTTTGCCTATGTATTTCTGTTAATTGAGGAACAAAAACGGGGAAAAAATTAAAAGTTTATGAAAAAGTGATAACACAATAAACGAAGACACTGATTACAATATCCAACATTTTTAACATGTGTTAACATACAATTGTTCCGGGACTTCGTGATTCTGATAACATTAAGCGAATGATAACATTAACCGTGATCACATTAAGCGACGCCTACTGTACAAAAAACAAAATATTTAATTATAGAATTGATATATTTTAAAACTACTCTCAAAGAGAACAATCAATTTTTACCAACTTTCTTCCTTCGCATCTAAGTCTTGCGAAAATGTTTCAAGCTCAATAAAAAATCCAAAGTGACAGCCTTTTACGCTCCAACTATTTTATACTCCAAGACAGTGTCGCATCAAACACACAACAATCTTATTTTCGATCCCCATTAAATCCTCCTCAGATTTTCTTACTCCATCCCAGTGTCAGCATTTTCTTTATTGGATCAAGAACCATTTTTCACTTAAAGCTGCAACTTATAAATCAAGTAAATATTTCGAGAGTTTTATTATGAATGAAAAATATCAAAACTTTTTACGTGAAAGTGCAAGATTTGTTTACATACGGCTTTAAATACTTTGTAAAATAAAATTGTCGCATGTATTTCTAACAAGCATACTATTACATTCTACTCATTTCATCATAGAAACGAATGATGACTACTAGAACAGCAGTAGGCCTAATTTGCAAGTATAAATTTGTGTGACACATTACGTGTTTCATTTGCTCGAAATGTGTTATAAGGTGCATAAATGCAGAACGAAATAACGAAATAGAAGAAATATACACAAGGTAAGAGTGCCAACTATGGCGAATATAAGGTTCAGAGTCGAATATATCGCTCATTTATAATTAAACTGGAAGTCAACTCTGGGGGAAAAAAAACTATTTAACTAAAAAAATTTCAAATTCGTTATTGTCAGAATAAAACATACTAAGCCACATTTGATAAGTCCAAAAAAGCATATCAAAAAGTCTATATTAACATTCATGAAAAAGAGAAAAATCAATCATCACATTTTAGGCACTGATAAGTAATTATTTTGTTTTTGGTCAGTCCTGCACACAGTTCGTGCACATATGTGCAGCACTGGATCATATTTTCCACCCGAGCCTTCGGTGTCCTAATAATGCCAACAATTTTCTAAGGCTTTCAAATCACAGGAAAAAAAATGACGGTACACAGCGACATGTTTCTTCTTAAATTAATCAATTACATACAAGCTCCAGCTATTAATGTCCAGGAATGATACGACCGTAGGCGAACGAAAAGCCGGAAGATGGCGCTGATGTTTGCATATTGATGAGCGTTTTCTTGCACATGTGCTGTGCAATCGGCGTCATTCTAATGTAGGTGGTTCTTGTGGAAAGGCGCATTAAAACGTAGCTCTCAAATGCCTGTCGTCAAAGTGAAAATGGAGCAAAGAATTAAAATTAAATTTTGCTTCAAATTGGGCAAGACGGCTGAAGAAACATACAAAATGTTGAAACAAGTTTAGGGCGAGGAAGTTTGGCGTTATCCCGTTGAAGAACTTATGAACGGTTTAAACATTTTCGGGACGGACGTGAAAGCATCGAAGGTGATCCACACACGTCGGCTTCAGTCCGTACGCACGCTGGAAGCAATTGAAAAAGTT
This sequence comes from Uloborus diversus, assembly GCF_026930045.1. Lineage (NCBI taxonomy): Eukaryota > Metazoa > Arthropoda > Arachnida > Araneae > Uloboridae > Uloborus > Uloborus diversus. The sequence goes on along the minus strand of NC_072731.1, from coordinate 62,084,219 downwards.
CGCATTATGGTGACAACAGGAATTGAAGAGCTATATTTAATACGCCTTTAGAGGAGAACCACTTTCTTCAGAAAGGCGCCGATTGCACTGCACATGCGCAAGAAAACGCTTTTCTTTATGCAATCATTAGCGCCATCTTCCGGCTTTTCGTTCTCTTACAGTTACGTCAGTCCTAAAAATTAATAGCCGGACCTTGTACATTAGGCACTAGAACAATAACAACGTTTCAGTGGCGGCTCGTGCCTTGAAAAAGTGAGGGGGCCAGATCATTAGTGCACTCGCCCCTCCCCCCTCTCCCGGTTTTTTTTTTTTTTTTTTTTCCATGGTTACTAGAAGTAACCATAAACAATGGCCCAGCTAAGTTCCCATTACTTTACTCATAAATAAAAAAAAAATTAAAAAACGAATGTGCACGGAAATAAAAAAAAAAAACTTTTACTACTTAAAAATCGAGGCCAATTTAATATCAAAGTAGTAAATTTGTTAATTGTGCAAACATTCAGCTATTTTAATGATTAGTGGGAATATAATATTAAGCTCTCTTAATTAAAGTACAGCTTAGTTAGAAGTTTCAAATGTATGCTAAAAATAGTATTTAGTAAATTTGAGGATATGCTGGCAGTTTATAATTTGGGTAGAACGTCTATTATTGATGTATTTCCCCTCCAGCAGTTATTTTCACTTCAGAAATAATGGCATTGATAAGGTTTGTCACGGAGGTGAGGATATTTCCATTAATATAGGCCTAATAGATACGTTTTTCATAGAATTTTTTTTTCCTTCGCTGCTAAAATCTGCACATGTTAAGCATATGAAAATATGTTCACTTCTTTTTCTACATTAATTCAGATCCCTGAAATTCAAGTTCACGGAGGTGAGAAGTCAGAATAACCATACTAAGTTTTTAAAGCAAAATCTATCTTCTTGTTTTCCGACAAAAATCTCACAATTTTAACTATTGCTGAAAATAAACAAGGAGGCTCCCTTGCATCATGGAAGATAAAATTTGATGCCATTACTGCCACGTGTTAATGAGGAATGAAATTTTGTGTTTAGGCAACGGAGGTGACAATTTATTGTGTGACATGACTCCTTGTCCTTCTAAAACGAACTAAAACACAATATAGAAAATTAAATATACTTAAACAATTAGTATTTGAGACACTTGTGAAAGGAATAACAAATAAATAAGTATGTACTTTTAATTAAACAAGTTATTGAGCAACATAAACAAGAGGAAAATGATACTTCTGAACATCAAAGCCTTTGATAATACAAACAATTTTCAAAAACTGATTCTCATTTTGCAATATTTTGTTGTGAGTTTAAAATTATTTTTGCTTATATAAAATGATAAAGTTTCTGTAATTTCCATTTTAAATATTTCCTGGCACCTACTGTTGTTCAGTTCAGTAATTGTTTATTGAATATTAATTTTACTTTTAGTTAGCGCGTTTTGTACAATTAGTCAACTGCATGCGGAGCAAAGTGGATAGGGCACAGTGAAATAGCTTATTACGCTCACTTACTAATTCATCTATCACATCACATACGTATTAATTTACTACTTAATTCGTTTAGATTTCATCATTAGTAATTCACTTATTTAATCATTCATTAACATTTTTATTCACTAATTTACTAATTTCTCATGTATTAGTCAGTAATTTCTTTTTTATTCGTTTAATGTTTCATTATCTGTTCATTTACTTCTTCACTCATTCATTTGATCAAAAAAATTGTAATAATCATACAGAAGGTATTTCATTAGAAAAATATTTCGTTTAAATTTTGCCCCATACATTTTTAAAGAGAAAAATATTTTTTTTTTTCAGCGTACAAATTTAACTGCCAAGAATTAAAAACAATAGTGTAATCCCAGTTTTATCGTAAAATATATTGTTCTTTCCTAATGCATGGTAATTTTTAAAACAATTTCTTTTTTCATTTTGAAAAAGGTGATCATCTTAACTATTTCATTTTGTCCCCCCCCCCCCCACTCCCCTACTTTTTATTCTGATCACATGAAACACAAAGAACTGCCTCTAATCTATAGTAAACACAGAAACGTTATTTTTCAGTTCAATATTTCAATTTTTAAAAGTCTAACAAGAATAATCATTACAATTTATTTGGATTTAACTGTAAAATCAAATATGTCTCGACATTTATTGCAGACATCAAACTTTAAAAGAGTAAAATATTTTAACAAAATAATTCATTAAGGCATACCGATTCGATGATGCAAAGAAATCAAGTACGAACTATGTCAGTTGCATTTAATCTGAATTCAATTTAAATTTAGATTAGCAGAAATTGTTTCCAGTTCAATTACATTAGCGCACAAGAATATTAATTTCATGAGAGATTAAGAACATAATGAGTAATTGAATGATAGCAAAGCATTTAATCATTTTCGGTTTTAAGCAATGTCATGAAATATGTCCCTTACATTTAAAATTATTTGATGCTTAAAGATGGAAAATGAAATGTTCCAGGAGAGTTAGTTTTCGGAAGCAAAAAAAAAGCACTTTAGGTTTCTTTTTGTCTTTTGAAATATATAAAAACAAAGAACATTATTTTTCCCTTACTAACTTATTAATTTCTGATAAACATCAAATATAAACGATAATTTAAAGAGCTCATTTAGTTCAAGCGAAATTTATTCGTAATCATAAGTTACATTTAGTCAATTTCAAATTAATCTTATGTTAGTCATATCATGTGAAAATTGATGTACTTATCAACTAGTTGAAAATTTAGTTCCAATGACTCGAAATCGAATCAAACTTTTACACAAAGTAAGCAGTAACAATATTGTAGCTACTTCAATATCAAAGGAAAAAAAAACAAATGGCTATGGGAATTAATGTATAAAGTCGAGGTAATTTTCTTTATCACATACATTTTTGTTGACAGTAGAAAGTTTTTTAAAAAAAATACTATTCACGACACTTTACCCGACACCGATTATACCGATTTTTAATCGGAAGAATATTTTAAGATAACGCATTAAATCAATTTAAAATCGACAAAAAAAAGTTAAAGCAAATAGATATAGTGTTTACGATTTTTCGCTTGCAAATTTAAACGACATATGATTTCTAAGAATATTTATCGCATATGGGTCATTCTTCAAAAAGTAACTTTTCTGTAACACGTCTTTTACAGTGAAACCTTTAAGGAACAATTCTGAAACCTTTAAGGAACAATGCTGAAATTAAAAATCCTTATAAAGGATTTTTAATTTCAGCAAAAATGTATCTATCTAAATCTGCCAACACTTTTTTAATAATAATTTTTATTTTACTATATTTTTGGTTCACAGCATGTGAATTCTCTCTTCCTTGGCATGTCACACACCCTGTGTGACTGTTTATATTGCTTAAGAGTCATTTTTTTTTTTAAAGCTGGACATTTTCGATAGTTGATGTCTTCAATTTTCGTAAAAATTTCAGGATGTGTAATGGTACTATGATAAGAAATAGTGAAGTTTCTATTTTTTTTTTTAAATTTACTTGTTTTTCCTTGAGTAGGGGTCAAAGTTTAAGGTCAAGAAAAAAAAGAGCTAAATATATGATTGCTTTGCTTCAAAAGCAATGAGTGAACCAAGCCAATGCTTTTAAATAAGGATATTACTTGATGCTAGGTACAATCTAGTATAAATATTTTGGTGACTCACTCATGGCTTTGAGGGCAAAAATCAATTGAAAATGCAAATTTTTAAACCTTTTTTGCCTTGTTTGGGCCCGGATATCTGCTGAAGCCGTGAGTAACCCTCGGAAATAAGTATATGATTAACTACCACCACAGTATAGTACTAAGAAAAATATAAAATAGCTTTCGTTTCTTATGGCTTTGAGGGCAAGTATCAATTGAAAATGCAATTTTTTTTAACCTTTTTTTGCCTTGTTTGGGTCCGGATATCTACTGAAGCCGTGAGTAACCCTCGGAAATAAGTATATGATTAACTACTCACCACAGTATAGTACTAAAAAAATATAAAATAGCTTTCGTTTCTCTTGGCTTTAGTAATTAAACGGTCTCAAAGTCAATGATTTTTTAGAAATTGCCAAGTTTAGAAGTCAATAACTTTGATCGCGACGGGTCAACAACTTTAGGACACAGCTATAGTTATAGTCCGAGTGGTGTAGTTTAAGGTCCAGGTTGGAAACCTTTGTCAACTAATGAACTTTTTTAATTACGCGGTCTCAAAGTTGATAATTTGAAACAACAAGAATCAAAGTTTTAGGTCAATTACTCTATAACGCATGAGTCAATAACTTTGAGCAAGAGCTGTAATTATGCTCTACGTGGTGTAGTTTTAGGCTCATGTCAGAAAACGATGAGATCTAATCATATTACTTAATTAAACGATCTCAAAAATGATGATTTCGGTATAAAAGAGCGTATTTTTCTCGAGTTTATATGGGTGTTACTCGAAATCTTATGAGCTCAAACTCACATAAATACTAGAACGAATCAACGGCCAAATGTACACTGCAAATAAACCTGCACAATTTGGAACACTTTGTTTCAGAAAAAGTGATCCTAATATGTGAATGTGCGCTGTGAAGTATTCTGAATAAGCTCCGTCAGAATGAAAGTGTTCCGAATGTGTTCTGGATACTGAACCTCTAGTGCCAACACACGAGTCCAGGCAGCAGATGGTTCGTCAACACATTTGAAAACATGTTTGGTCACATTTGGGCACACTTGCAAAATCATTGCTTTCTTTGCTGCAATGAGAATGGCTAGATGAAGATTGGTTGGTTGTACTATATACTGTATGTATACACTATTAAATTAAATGACGTTATTTTTACTGTAAATTTTGTCACATTTTTTCAATACTCTCACTCATAAACTTAATTGAAAGAACTTTGTGCTACGAAATTGTGACGTATTTCATCACGTGTGCCAAATTCTGCGAAGCTACGCAGAAAGTATTAGTAAACATTGATGTCGATTTCAGAATTTTCATCTGTAACTAATTTGGTCTGGTTTGGAATAATTTAACGCAAGTTACTTATTTCCATTACTACTCCTTACATTATGCTTAAACATTTGAAAATTGATTTAGCACTCGCAGATCGTTGAGCTCCATATTTTGTGTACATTATGCGTTACCATTGTACATTAAGCACTTGTACATCTCTGAGCATTCACATTTTGTTTTAAATAAACTTTTATTCATCATACTATTTAAGTTGTAGAAGAATCTAAATAACTAAATTTAAAAATTATACAATTGTAATCCAGATGTTTGACCATTGATTATGCTTGGAACAAGGATTCCTAACCTTTATTGTTGTTTGTTACACTTTATAAATTTCTGAAATTCGAGTCTCAAAATTTAAATTTAACACAAATGCATAGTAAAGCAAAAAAAATGATGTTTCAATTTTTACTCTGAGCTCGAAATATATGCAAAAAGTTATATCAGCTATGTTGATCTGATTTCTGAAACTACTAAAGCTTATATAGGCTTGTATAAATGTATGTGTGTCTCAGTACATATATCGGGCCTGGAATTGTTCAAAAAAGGGACTGGGAAACAAAATGTTTAAAATCACCGGTTTAGAAGATAATTCTGAGAAATTTACCTTTTTTTTTTTTTTTTTTTTTTTTTTTTTTTGCCTTATTTAAATCAATTTTTCAATTTGCTGTTCGACCCGTTAGTAAAAAATTTTATGTTTTGAAAAATGATCATGTCCTATTTAAGAAAAATGTACAACTTGATGAACTAAAATTAAATAACATATGATGAAAATTTTGACGAAAAACGTGTAACTATTGGATAAGTAAAAAGTTCACTCTGTTTGCAGATATTAAAGGAATATTTCAATATTATACATATATTTCATGCAAACTATTTAACACTATAAAAGAGAGGCTCAGGGGGCCACAGACTGGAATACTAGGAATTTCAGAGCTTTTAATTTTTAAAAAATCTAATTTTAGCTTTAGTAACGCAATTTTAGGCCATATTTTTAATGTCCGGGCAAAGGTGTAGGGATACCTTCCCGAGATATTTGTTGGAGTTGATGTTTCGAAAATAACGTTTAAGCTGTCTTGGGTGATGTAAAAGTGAGAAAACGAGGGGGGGGGGAGGTTAAAAAGTGAATTAAACTGGAGTTTTAAAATAGAAATTTTAGATTGGTTTTTAGTAAACTATAAGGGTAAGAGTTTCCATGAATGATCCCTTCCGAAAACGATTCAGAGGTGAAGAATTAAGAACATTTTTAGGGGACTTAAGGGGATATCCAACCTCAATGTTTCAAAATTTAATTTTAAAAGTATAGTTTTAAGCTGAATTTGAAGACGTTAGAGGAAGGAGAGTCGGAAAATCTCGCCGTAAATTAAAAAAAAAAAAAAAAAAAAAAAAAAAAACGATATCTTAAAAACATTTCAGTTATATTTGATGATAAAAGGGAAGGGAGGAGGGAGAGGGTCTAATTCTAGAAAAATATTTTCCAAGAGAATTTAGTGTTAAAGGGGACATATATTATTTGTGTTCAACTGATAAAGTTTATAAATGTAAAAAATAGCTTTAAATAAATTTTTATGGAATTTTACAATAGAATCGACTTGCATGTAAAAACGAGGATTCTGCGATACAACTGTCCAGCAATGTGATGTAAATTTTAAAATCTGTACATGAATCAAATAAATTAATTAAAAAATATTGAGTAAATGACTGTTAAGTAGTAAAACTGTAAACGATTTCTGCAGATGCATTTTAAGATTTCCTTTTATTGAAAAGAAATGAACATACTTTTGTTCAAGCTCGACTAATATAAGACTTTTTGCTGACGTCGTTTGTATTTACATTTCCAGACATTTGAAACTGAAATTCATTTTTTTTGTATTTTGAAAAGCTTTGAAACAATGAACATACCACACTAAATTAAATTAAACATTCGACTGAAACAAAAGAAGTCAAAGTTGACCAACACTGAATTAATTAAACTTTTGCCCAAAGACGATGAGGATTCCGTAATATTACTTTCAGCAATGTGATGTAAATTTTAAAATGTATATTTATGTCAATTAGGTTAATTTTAAACGTTTTACGACAAGATGTGTTTAGTAAACTGCAAAATAGGAGTTAAGAGGTTCTAAGTGCATCAGTTTAAAATATGTTTTAATTTTTAGCTGCATTAGGGATCTTATTTCTTCCTTGAGACAATTTAACTTTTTAAACAGCACTCTGTATTTCAAAATATAACTAAGCGAGTTTGACCAGGAATTTCCTTGAACTCGTGTTTTTATTTAAAGAAAATTGCACTATTGAAAAAATTCAAGTGCAAAGTTTTTAAATTGAAGTGGTCCATTCAACTCAAACATAATTCGATCCAATCGAATAAGATTGTATCTACCAATAGCACAGCCAAAAATTTGCATTACCTCATCCAGTTGAAATTTTGCACTATGCTACTGGTAGATAGCATTCCATCGAATTGAACACAATCGACTTGAATGTGATATTAAAAAAAAGGCAAGTTACGTTTAATAACTTTTGATCAACCTAATAATCGGATTTTCACAAAATTTTATTCCAGAAGTAATTTTCCAAAAAAGCATACTGAAATAACAATTTAGAAACAGTACCTAGTGAAATGTTTGTCGCTCAATTTTTCACCAAGTAGGTATCCATTCATAACATGATTTCACGGTACATTTAACCAACATAATTGATGATTCGATTCGAACGAATTCTATCAACCAAAAGTGAAGCCAGAAATTTCCTTTACTCCACCCAGACGAAAATGTCTCGCTACGTGCCTGGTAGATAGAATTCGATCAAATCGAACATAATCGAGAAAAATATGCTTCTTAGTCGTCATTGAAATTTACACCGATTTGGCTCAAAAAAAGAAAAAGTGTAAACGCTTCTGTTGGAAACTCTGTGCACACCAAAAACGGAGGTGCACAACCAGACTCCACTTAGTCTACACAAAAATTTTTAACTTATTACGGCATACAGTTTTTCAGTTATGCGAGATACATTAAAACCAGGGGGGAATTTGTGCTTGGTCTTACTGGAACGCCGTTACTTTTCAAGAAAAATAATTCCGCTTCCACACAAAACTGGCCAAAAATCGTCATTCAATCATTTATCATTAGCGTTTCTGGTACTGGAACATTTACAAATTCACCTCTGATGCATACGTACTTACTGACGTCACGAGAAAACTCGTGATAATGAATTCAGTAATTATCAAAAATGGGCATTTCGATTGCAAGTACATTCATATGCACTTGCAGATGGGTCGAAAACACTAAACATACATCTGGGAATGAGTTAAATGGAATTTTTTGGCCTAATTTAAATGAAATTCGTTTTCTTTAATTTAATGCATTTACTCCTATACTTTGCACAAGGAAGAAAAACTAAAAACAAACTAATTGGTAATTCCATCTTTGCTGTGAAGTTTCACAGAAATGATTAGTTATTAAAGAATTTCATTGCATTTCAATGGTATAAAAAAACACTACTTTCTATAATGGTCATTGATCATAAACCGAGCAGTGGAACTAATGAGTAGCTAAGTAGTAGGAACATAAACAAATTAGATTTATAGACAGTAATAAAAAAGTTTTTGTTCTTGAGGAATTATTTTTTTTAATTAATTTATATAACCATTTGTTTTTGACACATTTTTGTTTACTTTTTACACTATTGATTGGATTTGAAAATTTATTTATGGAAATTTATATTTCAAACTTAGTTGTCATTTCTGTAGTAAATATGATTTTTTACTACAATTTCCTGCTACTTTTTTTTGCTCGTTTGTCATTTTGCTGTAAACTATTCAATTGGTTTTGAGGTGCTATAAGATTTTAAATTTTCATACTAATAATAATGCAGATTAATAATCATATTCACTCAAAGCCTAAACCCATCATCAAGCCTGCAGTCTCAACAAAAATGAATTGAGTGAGTATTTTTTCTTTTTATAAGCTTCTTTTATACTTGGGTAGCACACATTCCGGGAGGATATTAGTGATCGGTAATTGTTCCGAAACATATCATAAAAACTGTACTAAAACGTGTGCCACAAAATGTTTAGCGCAAGTGTTCAAAAACCATTCTTTTACACTATCCATGAAATGTCAAAAAAGTGCGCTAAAAAGTATGTACATGTTCCGAACAGTGTTTCTAGAAGTGTTTTGAAAACTGACTGGAAAAAGTGTTCTAAAAAAGGGGGACAAGTGTAGGTGTTCAAAAAGTATTATGACATGTGTTCACAAAATGGTTCTAATGACTATTAAAAAAATAGTTTTCTTAAAAAGGGGACAAGTGTACGTGTGCAAATAGTGTTCGAAAAGTGTTTGATTTTTTGCAGTGTACTTTAAGAAATGTAAGTAAACCATGAGGAAAATATCTGAGCTTCCCCCTTCCCCTCCCCCTTAAAATTTTGCATATGGGAACTCATGAGAGATCAGCTCTTATAAGTTCCAATCAGTTAATGCACAGCTATGAACATCATATTGCCTTTTTCATGAAATATTTCGAAAGCAGTGATCACATGACAATCATTTGATGCAGACGTTCTAGATTCTAGAGAATATACACCATGTGCCATGATGTATAACAGGGTGGGTCGATTTTGACTTTTTTTTAATCGAAAGCGCCTGTGGTGGGAAAAGTTGTGTATTGGCATCAAATTCTCGTATAGAAAATTTTTTGGAAATCAAAATATATTTAGATCCCCCGCCAGCCCCTTAAAGTTTGGCCAAATATGTAAAAATTGACAATTTTTATTTTTTTTTTAAACTCTTATGTATATTTTTAATCGCCTCTGGTGGGAAAAATTGTGTATTGACATCTAATGCTTATATAAGTTTTTTTGTGGTAATCAAAATATATTTACATCCCTCACCAGTCCCTTGAAATTTCACCAAATATGGAAAAATTGACATTTATTTGTTATTTTTTAAATTTCTCATGTTTGATTTTTTTTAATCTCCCGCAGTGAAAATGATTGCCTAGTAAGATTCTTCACTCATAAGTAATAATAATAATAGCATTCAAGCTCCGCTTAACCGGTGAAATTTGGAATATTTTCATAATTTTTAAAATTTTGAAGTTTTAAAGCAAAAATTTTGTCCAACACTTTTTTTTAAAAATTTAAGCATTTTTTTTATACTTTTTTTCTATAATAACACTATAGAATTCTTTAGGATTAAAACATAGGTATAAAAGATTAAAGTACCGGAAGTCCGTCGTCGCAGTTTTACAGCAGCTCTTCGCTCGTTTTCCCCCGAAGTATTAGGGGAAAATGACTAAGAATTCACCTCGGACTTTTTGCAATAAAGAAGTTTTGCACCTTATGCATTGCTTTGTTCTCAAAATTTGGCATCAATTTTCGGGAAGCCAATGTTGTACGTATAAAGCCATCATGGTGTGGGTGTCCACAAAAAGATAAAGATGCTTCTGTCACCAACCTAACTGCTCTTTCTTGTGTATGACATGGTAAATTCCACAACTCACTTTCAATAACGTCACCCGTTTCAGCTACTTTCTCAAGTTCCGCATTGGGTATATGTTTGGTGAGTGGAGGGTCTGTAAGGACACAATTTTGCCAATTTATCAATTCTGCATGGTCTTTTGCTTGAAAATTTAGAGGTGGAATGACAAAATCACGAACAGTTTCATTAGTAAGAATTCGGGCCTTCAGGATTGTTCTGTAGCGTAATTTCCTTACTGAGGATCGCGTGCCGTTGATCATGGCTATCAGCAAGTTTTCTGGATGACCAAAAAAAACCATTTCTTTATATAACAGGGTCAACTACTGATTTCAGATCATCGCTAAGATATCTTGAGTAGTGGATAACTTCCCAAAGATGCTGTGCACCGGCTGTGCATGAAGACTCAGTTTTCATCAAAAACAAAACTTTTGCATACACTTTTATAATGTATTCCATGTATAGTCCCTATTCCAGCGATGACTCTTTTGTACCAACATACTAACAAAGTACTCTGTTTGCTGTTGTAAGCCACCTAACATGAGATAGCTTTTCTGGTGATTTGATGGACAGTGGTGTTGAACAATTTCCTGAAACATATTGCTTGACATATTTGACACCAGTATTTTTGGTCAGTGCCAAGTCCGTCTGTATCAACTGTTGACAAATCCAAAGCGATTTTTTTAAAGTTGAAAATTGGTAGCTGCTTACATGTGCCAAGAAGCTTCCCTATAGGACCATTATATGTAAAAGGACCTGTAGCACTTCCATCAAGATGCCGTAACAGATAGCATAAAGGTAGCTCATTGGCGAGCAATTGACATATGAGCTACTGCAACGGCCTTTTTAAATGCAACTCAAACAGTCTTATTATACCACCTTTCACACCAGTATTGACTGCTGATCCTACTGCAATTAAATCCACAGTAGATACTTGTGTTTATTTTAAATAGTCTAATATACTTGATAACACTTCATTCGCAGTACCAATTCTTCTGCTCTGAGTTTTTCGATACGATTTCTATTTGGTTCATATATGCTTGGCTAAGAGCCAAGAACAGGCCGATTTGTCAGACTGGGGGTGGGTGATTTAAACAGTTTTATTATATCACAGAGAAGAAGAAAAATAAACATTTGGAGGAATCACACCATCTGTCTCTTTGACAGTTAAAACTAAGCAGAAGGAGTGAAGAAAAAAGGCAAAATGCGCAATTTCAGGTTCCCGGCAGAGGTGGTATATGTAATATGATATGATAATTATTTTGTTTACAAACAAAGGGTCTTACTATTTAAACCACAGGTGATTTAAAAAAAATTAAAAACATAAAAAATGAAAAAAAAGTCAATTTTTACATGTTTAGCGAAACTTCAGGGACTTGGCAAAAGGTATAAAAAAATTTTTTTTCATGAACATTACATTTTAATACACAACGTTTCCCATCACAGTCGATTAAAAATATTATACATAATATTTTTTTTAAAAAATTTAAAAATATCAATTTTTACATATTTGGCCAAACTTTAAGGGGCTGGCGGGCGATCTAAATATATTATTTTGACTTCCAAAAAAAATTTTATGCGAGCATTTGATGCCAATACACAACTTTTCCCACCACATGCGTTTTCGATTTCAAAAAAAAGTCAAAATCGATCCACCCTAATGTATAACTGCAATATCGCCCTTAGTTTACGAAAAAGTCTTTTTCACTGCAAATAATCGGTACACATTTGGAACACTTTAAGTGTTCCAGTTGCTTCAATACGTGCTAAAATGTATTTCGAATGTCAATGTGTTCTGTACAAAGAAAGTAAGCTGAAATGTTTTACTAATCCGTTCCGTTATGAAGAAAACGTTCGAAAAGTGCACCGAATGTGTTTTGCTGGGAATCTCTTTCCAACCAACTACACTTGAGAACACATCGCGTGCAGATTTGAGCGTGCTTGTGACATCACTGCTTTCTTTGCTACGCCATGTTTGTAAACAATCTGGATCGGCCGCAATCATTTTCGTCATGCTTTTGAATGCTCAAAAGGTACGTCACTTATATTCATGTTCTTTACAGATAAATTTTGTATTTGTACATTTACTGAGCGTCATACATTTGTTTTAAATAAACTAATAATTTACCACACCGCTTAAGTTTTGAAATAAAATTAAATCCTGTGTTTTAAAACTATGTGGTTACGTTAAGATTAACGTGCTAAGATTCTAATCCTGAAATTTGACGATTGATTTAGCGATTGACTTACGCTGTTCAATTTCCATCTTAAAATATAAAAAAAAACTCTTTCATCTAAATTGTTTTTATGTTCTGTCATCTACTTTTTGTTTTTACAAATATTTCAGGTGATTTTATTTTTCTGGCTAGCAATTTTTTGATACGTTAGTACTTATGCTTGTAAACAACCCATAAGATCGATCATTTTGTGCACAACTTTTTGGTTTAACAAACCGAAAAATAATGAATCGCTGGAGGTTCTACTGCTTTGATTAGGTTAAACTTGAATGTGATCTATATCTACCACAATAGTATGAATGAGATTCGAACCTAGGTCCAGGGATCAAGATTCTTTTAAGTAATAATGTTTGACAACATATATTGTCTAAAGTTTTATATCAATTAATTTTATCTTGAATTTTGAGGATAAAATATTGCGTACCATTTAGTATCTTATTCATGGATAATTAATTTTATTATCTGTTGTATTTAAAAAAAAATCATGAAATTACAGTTTCATGATTGATGTTTTTTAGAAATGCTCAGCAAAGTATTGTTCGAATGAAATACCTGAGTTCAAAATATTAGCAACAAATCTTTTAAGTATCTTAGTCTAATTTCCGAAATCATTAAAACAATTAGAATAAACAGTGTGCCTTATATAAATGTATGTTTTGCGTACGTACAATACATGTATCGGGTGTTCTTAAAGATAGGATCATGACACAAAAATAGGAAAACCGCTAGTTCAGAAAATAGTTCTTAATCGTTTTTTTTAATCCCAATTTTTAATTTGCCGTGTGATAAAAAACATGTGAATAAAAATTTTCAGATTTGAAAAAAACCCTTTATTTCTTTGTAAAACAGGTACAACCTAATAACGTAAACACAAAAACAAAAAAATATTTTTTTTTTAAATACGATGAAAGACTTTGTAAAAATTGTTGGATAACTAAACGTGATGTCTGTTGCAGTATAAAAACTATTTCAATTGTAATGTAGTAGTTATATGTTCTATCAGATTGAGAGATAGATTAAGGGTGACCACAGACTTAGGAAACAGGAAATATCAGATCTTTTTCTGAGAAAAATGCCGATTTGAATATTAGTAACGCAAGTTTAAGCCATTTTTACAGTTCTGGAAAGGGAGTAGGGAGATCTCCCTCGGAGATTTATCTAATCTTAAAATATGTTTAAGCTGTCTTTGATTTTGTACAGATGGGGGGAAATATGGAGAGGGGGAGAAGGATACCTCTAGGAAAAAAATGTGAAAATGCAGTTTTAAAACTGTAAATTAAGGGCATTTTTTAAGGAACTTTAGGTGTTATGTTCCGGGAATTATTTCAGCTGAAAATATTTGGAAGCTAAAGTGTTAAAAACATTTTTGTAAGGTAACTTGAGTGAATGAATAAGAGATATTTACTATAATATTTTTAAAATTATTATTATTATTTTTAAGTATAGTTCAAAGCTATCTTTGGTAACGTTAGAGGAAGGAAACTCTGGTTGGAGGGGGGGGTCCCAGAAAATTGTAAAAACTGATGCGTCTAAAACATTTTAGCTATCTTTGATGACGTAAAGAGAAAAGGAGGAGGATAGGTGTAGGGGCTCGTTTTGGAGAAATTATTATTATAGAAAAGATAGTAGAGGAATGTGGGGTAGAGTGAAATTGCTAAGATGGCTAAGTTTTTTAAATTGGAAATTTCTTTTGAAAATTGCTCTTTACAAAGAAAGAACATTGTATTTTATAACAAGACTTGCAATGAAACTTTTTTTAAAATTCTTGGTAGCAAATTTACGCCTTCAAAAAAAAAAAAAAGTGGAAATTTTTCTCTTCATTTTTTTTATAAAGAGAGTTAAAAATAAAATATTTTTCTAAACAAAAAATGCTCTATTCACTGATAAAAAATGTATTTGATCAAATGAATGAGTAAAACAAGGGTAGAATGAATAATAAAAAGATAATGAAACAATGATCGAATACTTAAATAAATAAAATACTTAATATATGAAGAAAAATAAATGACCGTATATAAAAAAATTTTGAAAAAAAATAGAACCGACTTCAAAATTGCTCTAAAAAGTGAAAAATAATTTTATTCTTTAAACACCATCGATAAAACTTTTAAACATAATTTTTAAAGTTGGCGCAAAAACGATCGATAAAATCATTCGCAGCCATAACTCAACTACAAGTATAAATTTAACCAGATCCAGTTTCTTCACTACCACATGCATTACGCATTGATGACAGCATATTTGAGTAACGATATAAATGTTTCGATCCTAACTTTGGATGATTTTTTGATAAAAATATGAACGAAGCATGGTTACAATGGATTTTACTTTTTGTTTTTGCGCCAACTTCAAAAATTACGTTTAAAAGTATTATCGATGGTGTTTAAAGAATAAAATTATTTTTTCACGTTTTAGAGCAATTTTGAAGTCGGTTCTATTTTTTTTTTTTTTTTTTCAAAATTTTTTTATTTCATTCTTTTTAGTGTAAATGTAGATATTTCAGTAAAAGTAAGAAGTTACCTTGTAAAAAGTTCGGCTCTATATCACTATATTGCTTTAGAAAAGCCTTTATTCAAAATTATTATTACAATTACTATTAATGTTACTGTTATATGGCACCAAACTTTTATAACAATGAGTTTCATATTGTCGCGTAGATGAAGATAGCGAAGACAATGTGAAAGCCAAATGAAGCGAATACTCGTTAGTCTCAACTCGAGATCTTTATTCAGAACCACGAATGAACGTTACATCTCCTTATATGCAACTTGAGAAAGTGCTGGAACTTTCCAGACTTGGAAAGATACAGAAATTAATAGAACATTCGAGAAAATACAGGAAACAGTAGAAACGAAATTTTAGTAAAATTCACTTTGTCCTAGTCGGGATTTGAACCCGGGTCGCTCGTGTGGGAGGCGAGAATTCTACCACTGAGCCACCGTTATCCACGGATGAAAGTGCGAACTTCGCGACAATATCATTTTAATCATTTAATAGGGAAATTGAATAAAATTTACTGTTTTTTGCGCATAACTTTTTTTCTAAAGAACAAATATGGTCAAACAAAGTAATGGGACCTAAGTTGAGCCATCCCCTATCCATTAAAAAAAGAATCATCAAAATCGGTTCACTAGATGAGACGCTATAAGTGGAAAAACAAAAAACAAAAAAACATACATACGGTATGAACTGATAACCGCCTCCTATTTGAAGTCGGTTAAAAATAGTGAATGAATAAGAAAATGGGTGAATGAATGAATAAATAAGTGAATATATGAATGAAGGAATGTAAATAAATTAATAAATGAATCTGTAAGTGATTTTGTAAATATAGTTGGCTCTCTCTTTAACGACGCTCTGTTTAACGACTTTCTCTATTTAACGACGGCTTTTCACGGTCCCAAATGGTCCACTATAATGTTAAAAGCATTCTATTTGACGTCATTTTCTACTTAAGGACGATTTTTTGTGGTCCCTTGACAGTCGTTAAACAGAGAGCCTACTGTAATTGAGTGAGCAAACGAGATAAACTATCTCACTTTGCCCCATTTACCTTGCCCTGTATGTACATAATTAATTGTGTAAAACATTAGAAATACAAGAAAGCTTAAAATTAACTGAAAAAAATAAATAATACTGCATAAAAATATTAGAAAGTCTCAATTAATATTTAAAATGTCAGTAACAGTAATTTTATCATTTTAAAATAGAAAAACTAGTTTTTGACTTATATCAAAATATTACAATATGAATGTCCTTTTTTGAAAATTGCTATCATTATGATTAATTTTAAAACTCCAGATGTATTTTTTTCCTGACTTTAATAGAGTACATGTGCTACTACATAGTTAAAATATTACGAGATTGTTGGCACTAAAAGTAATTATTTCACTATTTCACTTTGCACCGCTATTTCACTTTGCACCGCTCTTTCACTTTGCCCCACATTCCCCTACAGCCTGCAAATAAATGTGTAATATATTGCTTGCGTTCTCGTAATTAAGTGTATGTTTGTAAAAAAAAAGCTTTTTCTTATTTTTTAGGTAATTTTTTACCTGCCCGTAGAAATCAAGATTGTTACAAGCATTGTTATGTAATTTTTTTAATGTATATGTATAAAGTTAAATAAATTAATTTTAAACATATTGTGTTTAGTGACTAGATATGTTTGGTAAACTCTGTTTAGTGTTGATACGTACGTAAGTTTGAAACATAAATCCCATGTGCATTTAAACTTTAGTTGCATTAGTTAATGAACTTGATCTTAACTGTCTGATTGAGTTAGACCTGAATGTATGACATTTAGTCACCATCTAGAGACTAAATGGAAGCTACAAAGAGTACTCAACCAGTCACGTCTTAAAAATCGAATCGGCCACACAATAGCCTTTTCATCCATAAGCTCATCACTTTTTGCACTGAAAAAGGCGTTCCCTGTAACGCCGAAACACGTGTCTGCTGTAATTGGCAATTTGTGCTTTTTTTTGGACTTTTTTTTTTTTTTTTTTTTTTTACTTTACGGCCACACAATGTTTGCACCAATGATTTTTCATACACAAATCCTTTCTATTTTGAAGTAATTTGCGATGTAAGAGTAATCCCAACCTCAGTATTACATGTTGCCTTTCAATCAACAATAAAAGCCACTATTAATTTCACGACCTAAACCGCACCCCTCAAAAACTAGCAAGAAAGCTTGGAAGCTTATACAAAAGGTTTGTACTCACCTTTGCCGAGGGGGGGATAGAAAAAAGGCAAAAGAATGGAACTGCAGTTAGATCTCATACGGTAATACCTTTTTCCACAGCTCATGTTTTAATGCAGCACTTTTTGTTCTCATTCAAAAAATAAATAAATAAAATATTTTGAATAAAGTGGCTACTAATGGCACTAAGTAATTTTTTATTTATTTATTTATTTATTCGCGAACACTTTTCTTCCTTCATGCAAGGAACTAAAACGAAAAATAATTAATGGATAATTGTCAGTGCCGGATATACGATTTTTCCGAGTCAAGGCAAATCTTGAAACTTATACTCTTACTCATCTTCCTTCAAGTTTTATATTGAGTTTCAACGAAACCTCCCTCCACCCCCCCCCCCCCCTCGGAAATAGAACAAATTTGTAGTCCCCAATAAATTGCCTTACGGGGACAAGGGTCCCGACTCCGCCCTTCGTCCCCAGATCCAGCACTCATCTCTTTAGTTAATATTCAAGGAAATGATTAGTCATTAAAGATTCCCACTGCACTTACGTTTTTTTAAAAGAACGCAACTAATGTTTAAGGTCATTGATCAGATACCAAGCAATAGATCACTGAATAGCAAAGTAGCACGAATTCAAACAATTAAGGCATATTGATTTTGTTCCTGAGAAATTAAAGTTTTAGAAAATGAAATTTATGAAGCAACAAACTGAAGTTATGTGAGCCTTTGTTTGTACATTTTAGTTTACTTTTTACAGTATGGATTAGCTTTGAAAACGTAAATATGGAAATTAATATTTTAAATGTATATGGAGTTTTTGTACTAAGTAATATTGTGTACTACATTTTCCTGCAACCTTTTTGTTAGTACACATGGTTCGTGTGCAATTCTGCTGTAAGCTATTCAATTTTTTTGGAAATATCTTTTTATTTTAAATTTTCATAAAAGCTATACTGATTAATAATTAGATTCATACAAAGCCTAAACCAACATCAGCCTGCAGTCTCAAAATGTACGCGAATTTAGTGCATATTTATTATTTCTCAAAGCTTCTTTTATACTTGTGCGGTAGGTATCCTCAGAGGATATTAGTGCTAAGTAAGTAATTATTTTAAAACGCATTCTAGAAACTGTATCTATATGTGTGCCACAAAATGTTCAGTGAAGTGTACAAAAACGTGTCTTTATGCTATCCTATAAATGCTTAAAAAGTGTGCTAAAAAGAATGCTGAACTAAATATATGTTCCGAACTGTGTTTCTAGAAGTGTTTTGGAAACTGATCCAAAAAAGTGTTTTAAAAAGTGTTCTTACAACGGTTCTAATAAATGTTCCGAAATAAGTGTTCTGAAAAAGGAGACAAGTGTCCGTGTGAAAAAAGTGTTCAAAAAGTGTTTGATTATTTGCAGTGTTGAATAACTTCATTTTTAGTTCTTTTGTCATAAAAGAGTAAATCTGCCAAACTAAGAAAATTGCTCCAGATAGAAAATTCTAACTAGCATTCTTTTATATCTTATATTTTTCTGCAGCAGAACAAAACAATTTCTTCATTCCAGATTTACTTTGGAATTTTACTAAACTTAATACATAGAGTCGGACACAATACATTGTAGAACAAAAAACAATGTGTCATGTATTTCCTGTATCTAGTTTCTTTCCATTTAAACTCTGGACGAAAAATGTTAGGTAAAACTTAAAATATATTTAGTAAACCGATCGTTCTATGTGTCCCAGAAGATCAAATAAACGCGGATTTAAGAGAGAAATTGGGTACTTCCTCCAGATATGTGAAAGAATTCCTTTGAGAGAGCGTTTTATGTTTTTTCGGAAGCAATTGCGACTAATTAAATGTTCCTTCTAAAGAATTGTTTCCTTACAAAATGGGGGGCTTAAGTAAAGAATGAGAAAGATATCGAAAGTGATTTGCCATTACGCTAAAATGGATTCTATGCTTTCCTGACGCGAACGTGACTTGGTTTAAAGAAAACATTTTTAGTACATAACTTCGTGTGATATTGTAAATAAAATTGCTTTGAAGTATTTTTTAGTGCTTAACATTTTTCGAAATAATGGGGATTGTTTTGTATTTTAATTAATTTAATACATAGTTGGGGGAATGCTAGCAAAACAGATCAAACTTAAGAAAGTTTTATATGTATATTTCTTAGCAGGGTTCCCAATAGGGACGGGAAAATGGGTGGGCGAATCTCGCCACTTGCTAAAAGTTGAGTGAGATTTGAAAAAACTGAGTGAGAAAATTTATTTAAAGAATTTTTTATTCCATAAAAATTACAAAGTTCCACATTTACATAGTAAGGATTTAGCACCGCCTATTTTTGCGTTCATTAAATTTATTGGCAGCTACATCATATGAAAAGTTCTCCAAGTCTACACCTGCATCACATATGCGTATTAAATTGCTGAGCGTTTTTGGAGCAAGTCTATTTCGAAACTTATTTTTGATTCTATTTTGGGTACTAAAGGATCTCTCAACAGAGGCTGAACTTATGGGTATCACCAAATAAATTTCCATTAATGTTGATGTGTTCGGGTATGTATTTTTGTATTTTCGCGGAAACAGTTCTGCCACTTCACTTAGGTTTAAATCTTTGTAACTATGCTTCAGCATAACAGAAACATCTTCATATTCTTCAATCAGTTTTTCGCAATTTACGTAAGTAACAAAATGGTTTCCTAACGATAGCACTTTTGCTTTCATCTCTTCATTGTTAGCAGATTTTAATAAAAAAGGGTCAAAGGCGCTAAAGTTTTGAATAATATTCATAGATTCTTCTGGGAATCTTCTATCCATACTTTCTTTAATTGAATTTATTAATGATATTTTAATGGCAGTGAGCTGATCCAGTGAGGAAGCTGAAATTATCTTTTTATTAATCGTTGAGTAATAACCTTCGCTAGCACCTTCCATTTCTTCCCTATCATTTTCTTCATTTACGATAATATTGTGAATGAATCGCTTTTCATTCACGCCTGGACTGTGTTTTAAATTTTCTAGTGTATTCCTGCAGCATGAATTTTGGGCATGACAATAGATAAATCTGCTGAATCTGATTGAAATGCTTTCGAAAGATTAGTAAGTATTGGTAGTATATCGTTCAAAATGTGTGTTATGTACACAAACCTAATATGTCTTACGGATCTCAATAGTCCAGGTGCTGTTGGGTCATTTCTCTCCGTTTGCGAGTCCAAATAGACCATGAGCGAGTCCAAAGTTTTATATAGAACTTCTACAGCTTTATGTAGCGACAACCAGCGAATAGAGTGAAATGTTACATATTTCACTTACTAATTTTTGAACAGCTGCTAACTTTGCTGATCGGACAGCTGAAGCATTGAAGTATGCGAATATTGCTCTGACTGTATCGCTATAAGAACGAATAATCTGTAAATTTTTGACAGCATCCTGCATAACAAGAGCCAGTCTGTGAGCTGTACAATTTATTGCAATTATACAGGGATTTACCTCTTTCAAACGAGCAATCAAGCCTGCATTTTTTCCCAACATAACTCGCGCATCATCGCAGCCCAACGCAACCATTTTTGAAATGTTGATTCCTTTTTTATCCAACATTTCTTGAATAGAAAACATTAATGTATCAGCTTTACCATCCTGGATAAAAATATTTTCCAAAAATTCGCATTTTACTTTTCCATTCGTTACATATCTAATGTTAATGCCGAGATGTTTTTCATTGGCCAAATCGCACGTTTCATCACAAATTAATGAGCAAACACCCACTTGTTTCACTTCTTCCAAAAGATTATCCTCAATCACCTCAGCAATGCATGAATGAAGTTCATTCACAGAATCACTGTGTTCATATCTTATTTTGGAATTTTTAACATCACATCCTTGGAGTTTTATGAACTGTTGAAGATTACCAAACAGCGAATTTGGCAATTCATTGATTGCTACGAACAGCGCGCTTTTTAAACAAGAAATTAAAAATGATTTATTTCTGTTGTCTAAATTTACCGTAGCTACTTGCATATCTCTTTTGCTGGATTCTGCCTCAATGGTTTGCAAATGTTCTTTACACATTTTATGGCGATCCAGAGAAGTTGTTTTATACGAAGTACAACCCTCTGAAACAAAAGTAATTTGAATAAAAATATACGAATATTCGGATTTATATCTATTTATTACAAAAAGTTTCTGTTAGTGTATCGAAGAAATTCAAACTACGAGTAAACTACCAAATTTACAGCTATAAAATTTAGTACACAGGTTGTCTGAGAATTTATTTATTTATTTATTTATTTTTTTGAAATATTCATCATTTTAATGACATTTTAACTTTCGGCGGACAGCTTAATATAAAAAAGTAAATAATTTCATTTTCTTAATTTTATTTTTCAGATGCTACATAGTTAAGACTATTAAAATTTAAAATGAAATTTAAGTATACAACACAACTCTACGTATTATTGAATTTTATATTTCTTGGCGGTTTTTTTATTTATTTAGATTTTAAATTTGTTTATGGACGTTGTTATTTTAAGGATAATGCAGTTATAAAAAATATTTTTAGGAATTTTTGTTTTTGGATGATTGTTTAACATTAACACTATTTTCTACCTTGACACCAAGTGCGGATCCAGAGTAAGGGTAACGGAGGCATGCTCCCCCCCCCCCTTTCATAAAATCAACCAAATACAGCCAAAAATATTATTTTGGAAATTTGAATTTCTAAAAATTCCCCCCTTACACCCCATCTTCTTTCGAATGTTCCTTTTATGCCCCCTCTCCTCCCCACCGCCACTCTCTTCCAACAACAATATCACTAAAAGCAATCACTGGATCCGCCCTTACATGATACACTAATTAACAGAAATAATGTCACAAACTCACAAACAATACATGTACAGTAAAAGCTCGTTCAAGTTAACTGAATTCCTACTTCTATCATTTTTTAAAAATCTTATGGGAACAAATTTCTCCTCTTTAATTTCACGTCGTGTTGGAAACGAGCTAAGAATCAAGCTTAGCAATATTTCAAGCATTCGCAAAATATCCCTGCAAGATGATTCGGCGACTCTCTTTGAAACAGTTGTTTTAAGCTTTAAATACAAAATGTTTTTTTTTATTTTTCCAAATAATAATAAAATTCAATGATTGAATTAAAATTTGGTAATGTACAAATTTCGTACTCATATAAAAATATTTTTTTTTAAATATATATTATAATTCGTTATTTGCATTTCCTTATCCAAGAATAAGAAAAAAAAATTAGGCCATTGGTATACTGTTAAATTTTTTTTTTCGTTCATAGTTGCAACTTTTATTTTAAAAATAATTTTTTTGAGCGACTTATAAAATATTTACTGATAAAATATTAAATCATTACTTTGGATTTTGGTAAAATTTGGATTTCTTTTGGATTTAAATACAGGACAAATAATTGAGCTTTTACTGTAATTATTAGATGAAAAAATTAATAAATAAAATACTTTGAATTTACCTTTTGCAAATGGATTACGCTTCTTGTGGG
This sequence comes from Uloborus diversus, assembly GCF_026930045.1. Classification (NCBI taxonomy): domain Eukaryota; kingdom Metazoa; phylum Arthropoda; class Arachnida; order Araneae; family Uloboridae; genus Uloborus; species Uloborus diversus. The sequence goes on along the minus strand of NC_072731.1, from coordinate 62,061,289 downwards.
CTCGGCTAAGTTTACAAAACATAAGGATAACTCCATTTTTTTCTTCCGTTTCCAGCCAATCATATATACTTTGCCATTTTGGTTGATATTTGTCAAGCTTTTTCTTTTTTCCGGTGGCATATTTAATTGATCATTTTCTTTCTCACTATTTTCCATTTTCTTTTTATTTGAAATATTAGAACTCGCAAGTAGATACTTTTCCATTGCTAAGGATGAGTGAGAATATTTTCCAGGCGAAACATGCACAAAGCACGTTTGCTAAAATGATCTCCCTAGCCACTACTAGTGGGTGACCATTGACGTGTTGGACAATTGCTTAGTGATCGATGGGCGTACTGGCAAGACAGGTTAGAGGTCATAGGGTCAGAAATCTCTCCTTCGTTTCAAGTGTTTTGGTGGTAAAACTGGTTATGAAGAAAAGAGATACGTTGTAGCGAGAGGCTGAAAAATTTGTCAGAACTTTCCGAAATCGCCGATTTAAAGGATTTTTTTGTGGTTATGTGGCCTGATAATTCGCGAGAATCTCGCACTTTGATTAAATATTTATAGGCGCGAGAATGTCTCGCATCAAAATATTTTTTATGCGAGATTTCGTTTGAAAGTGCGAGATTCTCGCGGTCTCGCGCTCTATTGGGAACCCTGTATTCTTAGTAACCAAATCGTATATAGGTCGTCCCGTAGTGCCAAAATTCTGCACCACCAAACTTCGCGTTTTTATGCCGCTGCACCTGTACTGGCCTTAGTTTTCGATAAAAAAATACGTAAAACAAGGAATAACGTCACAACCGGTACGTGAAAGAAACACCACGTGAACACATCATCCGCAGTATTTGCATTTTGTAATGAAATGGAAATCCCACTTCTTTTCATTGTTCTGATTAACGAAATATTTGAAGAGCAATGAATATTCCATATTTAACACCCACACAAACTACTTTATTGTTCCACACAAAAATATACGAAATATTTGAAGAGCAATGAATATTCCATATTTATCATCCACACAAACTACTTTATTGTTCTACACAATGACCATTTTTTACAAGATGGACTGCCAATGTGCCCTTTCTCCCAAACAACGGTCAAGAAATATTCCATAAAATTGTCATCCGCTATTTGGTCAGGATTGCATCGAAATCACTAATCACAGTCTATAACCTTATGACCTCAGGCGCCCTCTAGCATCTTCGCAGTAGGCAATTGCGAAAGTCTCATTACGCAAATATTGAAATCTCAATTATGAATGATGAAATAAATCTCCTGCAAGTGGTACGCAATCTAACCTCGTGGAGCACACATACTTTGTTACACATATTCCCTCCAGACAAAAACTTTCAAAACGTTCGTTGCGCATATAGTGTCATGCATTCGCTCGTCATAACATTTAGTCACTTTTGAACTCGTATTTCGAGTATCTTGGCTGTATCTTGCATATATCTGTATTCTTCTCATGGTAATCATGATTTCTTTCGTGAAAGTTGTTACATGGGTTTAATGTACGGCAAATGTAATGTAAAGATCTACTTACTGTTAAGAAGTATGTCCGTCAAGTCGTCCCTCCTATACCAAAGTCATTTTTCTCGCAAATTACTTGTGATCGATCGTGCGGGTAGTTTTTTGCCCCTTTTTTATATGCTCCCAGCGAGGAATTTTTTTGCGCAGAGTTCGGGTGCTATCTATGAAAACACTATATATTGTGACCATAATTCCAGACACATAAATTAATTGGACACAGGATAAAATAATTTAAGCCAAAGTTCGTCTGGTAGGGGAGACCGGGGCAGGTTTTCGGGCGGGGCACGTTTTCGATTTGACTTTAACTCGTGAGCGAGCCGGTAGAGCGAAGCACCAACCAGATTATTTGAAAGGCAGCGCCTCTAGACGACAACTACGAGAGTTTCAGTTGGATGGCTGTTCACATCGCTGCGTAACGTCAGTTTCACTTGTTTTCATACAGGTAAGTAAATTTTGATGACCTCATTTAAACTAAAAACATATATATACGTCTTAAGTTAAGTTTTTGTCTGTTGTAATATTTCGAAAGAGCACAGTTAGGAGCTACCTGTGATGTGATAGTTTGTCCATAAAATTCTTTTTTATTGACCGTTTGCGTGAAGTTTAAGGAAAAACATGGCGACGGGGCACGTTTTCGAACACTAAGCGGGGCATATTTTCGCATCGGAAACGTGCCCCGTCGCATCGAAAATATGCCCCGTCCCCTTCGATCGCTACTATTTATCGATGTTTATTATATTATTTACTCTTAAATGAAGCATAAATAGTTAAATACACATGAAAAGGTAAGCTTCTTATTTGACAACTTATATTTTTTAACAAAAAACAGACAAAAAAAAATCACAATCTCAATCATTCATGAGAGATACATGTTAAAACAAAATAGCCCTAAGTGTGTATAAAAATAGCATTAAACTGATATGTTCACAGAATGACTTGATTATTATGACTTGATATTGATCTGTGTGTTGGGTTTTCAGATTTGTCGTGGTACGACACTACAAAAAGAAGTCTGAAAGAGGCAAGTACGCCATAGAGACTATGGTAGAAGCTGTCAACAAAGTAAAAGAAGGAAGAAGTATGAAAAGTGCAGCAGTGTAGTAAAAGTGTAGCACCACAGAAGAAGTGAGACCTCTGGAAAAACCGGGTCCGAGGAAACAGACCGGCAAAGGAAGAAATAAGAGAAAGTCGACCATTTTGACTGACACTCTGGTCAAAGAGCAGCTTAGACTAGAGCAGCAACAAGCTAAGCAGAGAAAATAAATGAAAAATAAGAATGAAAAGAAAGATAAGAAAAATGTAAAAAAGAGTTTATTTAAGAGACAAATTGGAAAACCTAACAAGCCCGAAGAAAATGAAAAATCAAGTGATGAACAGGAAGAAGACTGCGCTTGCATTTACTGCTTAGAATTGTACAGTAAATCTAAGGCTAAAGAGATATGGGTAAAGTGCACTCGTTGCAAAAGATGGGCCCACGAGTCTTGCATCAAATCAAACCCTATGTTCTTTGTATGCATTAATTGTGACAGTGACGTTTAGTGTTTTTAACAGTCCTACATGTATTAAAATTATTAAGTAGCCAAGTTGGTGATGAGTTTTTTTCAATGTATATTTACTGAAAATCAATAAATAGCCTACCTTGAAAATATTTTGTTTAATTTTTTAAATTATATTGATATAAGTGTATGCAAAAACTTGCCCCTGTTTATTAATAAGGTATCCGAAAACTTGCCCAGGTCACGGGGCACATTTTCGCACGTGACATAACGACACTTAAAACTATTTTTCTGTAAAACAAAGCTTAAATAATTGATGTAAGTAATTCCACGTTGTAGCCAAGGTTTCTCTGAATGGTGTAGTACAGTTTTTTCAAACTTAGGTAAATAAATAAAAAATAAAAAAAATAATTAAAAAAAAGCGCGAAAACCTGCCCCGGTCTCCCCTATATATGGACTGCATGTTATTTTCTTGCGACTTCGGTGTCGGCATTTATGGAAACTTTACAGAAATTTCAACTATCAGAGCAACCGGTTAACAATTAACTGCCAAATCTAGTAACCTTTCACCCGTGATCACGTGCAGTACCGATGTTCGTAACGTCTGCGCTCGCAACGAAGTAATTTATGTCAATAAGAGTTTTTAATGAAAACTTATCTGAAACAAACTTATAAGTTAACGTCTCTTTGTTTTAGTGAATTAGTAGTCTCTTGTTACGTTTTTGTATTAAAAGTCATCTTAAAATTTTTCTAAAAAGCTTTCGTATCACCTTGTACTTGCTTCCCAATACCATGAAAAACAAAAGTATGCATAGAAAAAAGTATGCATAAAAGGGAATGATCTGTCGACCTTATATGCACAGATTAATCAAAAAACCTTTCAAACATCTCACTACATTTTTACATTTCTAGAAAGTATGTTGTCTTATGGCTTCGAGAACACTTCTAAAAAAGCGAAACATTCGCTCTGCTCCAAAGAATCTAGAGAACTTTCACTTATTATTACAATGGCTTTCAGTGAGAAAGCACCGAAATGTCCCAACAGGCGGAAGCTCCATCCATCATAAAATAAGCGAGACGATAAAATAGCCAGCTACAAATCAAAAGCATTTCTCGACACTGATTTATGGCGAAACAAGCACGCAAAAGTTGCTGATTGAACTGGAAGCATATCTCGAAAACTCAGAAGACTTTGAGGTAAACGTGTTATACGGAAATCCTGAGAACACAACACTTTTCTTTGCTTTTTGCATAAACTTTTTTCCCCAAAATTTAAATGATATGTATCCTGACTACGACTTTTCACTGAAAATATCGTCAATGCAATATTCTTTCTTGGTGTTAGTGGTAACTAATATTTGTTACATTAAGTATTTATAGTGAAACCCATTGTTATATCGCGCTAGTCAGGAGACAACAAAAAAGCGCGATATATCCGAAAACGATGTCATAAAAAGTAGCGATTAAATTAACATGCAAATTAATGACTTGTGCACCTACCAAAAAAAACACCTTTTTTTAAACATTAAAACATTTTTTTTAATAAAAACAAAAGTAAATTAGCTTGCTAATTGCTCTTTTAACATAAATACTACAAAAAAGCAAAACATGAAATAGTGGAAGAACTTGAGTCCCAAATTATTTGTGTTAAGAGTACTTAAATTAGTCTGAAAAAAATAGTCATTAGATATGGTAGATTTTTAAACAGATAAGTGTGCTACTCAGAAAAATAAGTTTTGCTTTTTTCCTTCAAATATAAAACTAATATTTTCACTTGCCTATCGAAATTAATTCTTCCCGAAAAAAGCAATTTCCAATTTTTAGTTTCAAAAAAGTGCCTGTCATACAATTTTAACAAAGTAATAGCAAATTTGTTTCAAGAAGCATTAATCTTTATTTTAGGCATTTGGGTTTTTTCCCCTTTTATGTATGTGAAAATTTCTCAAACATTTTTGCTTCTAAAAATATTTGATCCTTTTAAGGACTCTATACTGTTGTTTATTTATTACTCTTGGGAATTGTTACTGTACTAGGGATTGTAAACAGGATTCACACATTCAGTTCCACAAATTTTTTCCTTCATAAGAGAGAATTATGGGTCGTGTGAAAGTAGTGTTGCTCAATCTCTTTGCGTGCAAAACATGATATTTAGTTTTCCACTAACATTTTTATTTTCATTTATTACCAATAAAAGTACTTACTTCACTGACTTAGTAACGTAACTTTCTTTGCAATTTAGATTTTAGGGGTATTTTGATTCAAACTTACTACGGCTCAATGTAGAATTCAAAAATCGCTCTTCTTCTAGATTTTTTTTTCTTTGATTCAATCGTTTATATTTGAAAAGAATTACCTGTTGTAAACTTTCATTTAATTCATTTAGCCTTAACTTTTCGAAGGATTGAAATTATATTCTAAAATGTGTGCATTTCACGTACAATTTTCAAGTCAGTACGTTCATTTTTCATTAGGTCTTCCCTTATCCCAACAGGAATTTTTAGAAACTTATGTGTTTCTCCTTATAGGGAATTTCAGGGTGCGTTTTTCTTTTTCTTATTGAGAGTTTGAGAGAGTAAGAGTAGTGTCTTCATTCTAAAGGGAATTTTAAAGAAATGTTGTCATTAATCTGATGAAAGCTTTAGAGACTGTTGTGATCACTCGAAGATTTTTAGGGACTAATCTCCACATTCTACTAAGAACTTTTGAGGACTGTTCTAATGAGGATTTATAGGGTCTGCTAACACTATTGTGGGGTTGTTGCCTTTGTACTGATGACCTAAGGACGAGTTATGTTTATCCTTCAAAATAACATTTATTGATGCTAAAACTACATAAACATTAAAACGAGCAAAAGACTACTAAAAGATTCAAGATTTAAAAGGCTAAAAAGTAACATTTAGAAAAGTTCGCTGTCAAGAACACACATTGCACGTAAGCTTTCAAAGAACGCTTCACGTGTGTTTTCTCCGCTCGCATCTCCGCAGAGCCGAGTTGAGTACCGCGCGCGTGTTCTCTGCCGATTACCGCTGGTTGTCCCGGAGTACCACTGATCTTGGAGTCCCCTCCGACCCTTTTAGCTAAATTTCTCCTTATTCACATCGGTAATGGGATATTCAAGGTGGTATTAACTTTATTTACGAAGTTTTCCCATTTGAATGGGCATTTTTGAAACTAATGTCCGAATTCAAATAGGAATTTTTATGGACTGTTGTCATTACTCTGACGGGAAATTTTACAATTGCTTAAATTTTCAATAAGCCAGCTAATTGAACATGCGTCATTTGGTGTGACTTTTATTTTCGAGTTAAACCGGGCAAGGTCGGGAGACGCAGCTAGTTGGATTATACAACTAGCTGAGTATAAATTTGCCACTTTATTTTTAAAAAGAAAGACAATGGTGGAAAATGGATAGTATAACTTTGCAAGCAAACTACTTAATTGAGTCGACTACGGTTTCCTTTGAAAGCATTGCAAAGCATGCAAAGTCGCAAGAAAAACGCAGAGTGGAGAAACTTTTACCTGTATTTTAGACTGTAATTAATTCTAAATAGAAATGATTCAAAAGCTCGTACTTTGTAATTATACTGTCAATATACGCGTTTTTAATGGATTATAGTTGCAGAACGTAAATATTGTCCTTATAAAAAATAATGGCTGCCCCAAAGTGACTGCAAAATTGTTCACATGAAAAATACACTATTTTTAATGCTCTGGAGGTCAAGTTCGTCACCTCGCATCTTCTTTCCGTTGGTACCATTAGAAAAAACATTTATTTTCCGATAAAAACAGTTTTTCTTCACAATTTTCTATCTGATGTATCAGCGTACTTCCAGAACAGGATATTTTTCTGTTTCTATTATATTTAATTTGCAAAAGAACTTTTTAAAAGAGAATTTAAAACCTATTTCTGACTAATACCAGTTGCAAAATCTCTATTAGTCAGTGTCCGCGGCATTCACCGTTCTTTATTTATTGTAGAACGAGAATTTCTTGCGAACGACTAACAGTATTTCAAGCTCGTTTTTTTTACGCTTATCTGACAGAACACCATTGTGACGAAAAACTATTTTTATGTAAAAAAAAAAAAAACATGTTCTTTCTAATGATGCCAACGAAAAGAAGATGAAAGTTGACAAAATTGACCTACAGAGCAATAAAAATATGCTATTTTTCATGTGAACGATTTTGACACTTTAGAAGCCAATATCTTTTAGAAAATCAATATTTACGCTCTGCAACTATAATCCATTAAAAACATGTATATCGACAATACAATTACAAAACACGAGCTTTTGAATTTTTTTGTTCAGAATTTTTGATTCTAAAATCCAGGAAAAAGTTTCTCCACTGCGTTTTTCCCACGACTTTGCATTCGTGCTACACAAAAGTTAATGAACTCAAATTCATAAAAGTACTAGAACGTATTGACAACTAAGAGTATTTTAAGTCCCTAAAATTTCAGGCTTCGAGTGTGATAAAATTTTCTGCAACCTGCTCTTAAACATTGCAATTCGATACGACAGTCAGAATTTTAAGCTCATTTTTTTATCCTTAAACGAAGCAACATCTTCTATGTAAAACTTAGTTTGAAAGAAAACAATCTGTTCTTTCGAATGGTTTTAACGAAAAGAAGATGCCAGGTGACAAACTTGAGCTATAGCGCTTTGAAATAAGGCCATTTTTCACTCGCACGGTTTTGATAGCCACTTTGAATGTCAATATCTTATAGAAACTAGACATTTAAGCTCTGCAACTGTAACCCATTAAAAACAAGTATTTTTGCGATGGAATCACGAAGCTTGAGCTTTTGAATAATATTTGCTCAGATTTTCTGACAACCTAAAATCCAGGAAGAAGTTTCCCTGTCGCGTTTTTTCACAAGTTCACGTGCATAATACACAAATCTCGAATTCCCAAAAAACTTGAATATATTAACGGCCAAACGTACTTCAAGCGCCTAAAATTTCAGCTTCCAGTGTAATAAGATTTCCTGTAAACTTAGTCTAAACTTGACAATTGGGCACAAAAGCTGATCCGCCATTTTGGATCACATTTTTCGGAGATCCTCAGGATTCGAGTCTAGGAAACTGAACATTTGCATAGGTTGATTTAAAAAGAATTTCTACATCTCTATAAATGTCATCCAAATTGGAGATGGTCAAGCTGGGACCCCTAGGTCACTTGATATGGAATGACTCTATAAAGAACCACCATTCTGACAATAACTCAATTACACGAGTGTTAAAAAAAAACTCTTTCTCTAAAACCAAATAATTCTAACTCATTTAAAAGTTATTTAAACTATAAAACACAGATAATTTCTATAAAATAGCTAGCAATAGCTGGACCGAATATAATGAAATATACTACGAAATATGCTACAAATGCAATATATTACGAAATAAGCTAAGGATACAATATACCACGAAATATGATAAGAATGCAATATACAACGAAATATGTTAAAAGTATTCAATATATTACGAATAAAAATGTCATAAAAACCATTTATTAAAACTAAACTTCGCATATAAATGAGGAATTTACTTTCATAACGGATTATATCCACTTTTGGGGGGGGGGACGATTTTTTTTTCGTTTTCAGAATTTCTAGTATAAGTCCTTTTGATCCATAAGTGTCTTTCTCATCGAAGTGGTTTATATCTACTGTTAAAAAATGCGTAAACATTGGTTTTACCACCTAAATGGTGTATTTCCATCCCCTTATTTCTCGCCAGGTCTTTTACAGCAAAGTGGAACTTATCCCTTCTTTGCCGGTATACACTCATTCACTTTTGTATCAAAAGAGCACATATCCAAATTTGATATTGCCAATGATAATTCAAAACCAGTTCACAAATAAATAGCGGAGCGAGACATAGGCTGAGCATTTCCAATCAAGCATGATAAAGCAAGCGCGACCTCAAATTGTGATTACTAAATGAATATTAAATAATTAATATTACTATTAAATTGTGATTAATTGAACAATTGTGATAAAAATTGTGATTTATTAATACCTATATACAACGTTGTAATTTGAATCGGCTTGGGTGGTTTCATTGTTCATACATAATTGGATCGAAGGTCCTTTTTTTTTTATGTTCAATGAAAAGAATAAAGTAATTGGGAACGAATAAAGTAGCGTAAAAAAATATACATTAAAAAATTTTGAATATTTTGTTTCAATTTTAAAGTTTATTTCTGAAGAAAATGCGTGTTTTTTGCAAAAGAAATGATATCCACTGCTTTACACCAAAAGGAAATATATCCAAAATAAAATTGGCGATTTTGGTCTGATAAAATTGTGGAAAAATTCCTAGTCTTGTGCCAATAGTCACTTGTTATTCAACCAAAACATGGTGAAAAATTGAAATTCTAACAGTTAGTGTTTGTGCGTAAAACGTTTTTTTTCGTTTTACCAAAATAATATAAAACTGGATATAACCCATTTTGAAAGTATACTCCTCAAATGTATATAATCCAGTAGTCTAATAAATGGTACGAAAACAGAAATATTTATTTTAACTAATGGTAGCACATCAACTGCTAAAAATTCAAACATAAAATCTGAGGAAAATATCCTTAAAAAAATGTTTTTGAGTAGAGGAAGAATTTTTCGACGTTTCCTGATAACAAAATATGTGCGCTTACAAAAATTGAATTTCTTTACTTTCAGAAGCGGATAAAGAGTTTCAAAACTTATGTTATCTCACCATGAAAAAATAATTCAGATATCAGACTCAGATATTGAAATTTTCCATTTAATCCACTCCATGGAAATGTTGAAGAATTTCGAGCTGAAGAGGAACTCTCTGAGAAGGAAACATTACAATTCGCATTATTTATACTTCTTAGGATATTCTTAACAACGGATTTTGTTACTTCTATACAAATGTTGATTTTGCAAGAAGTAATCTTTTCTCTATTCAATTTTCCTCCACGAAATGAATTCTCAAAATTCAAAAAGGCAGATATTTTCTAATATTGGAAAGAAAACTATAGCTTTCTTTGCGTAATATTTCTTCAAAAATGGAACTTTTGCGATATTCGGAGTCAACATTTCAATTGAAAATTTGAAAATTGTTAATTGTTAATCCATACTGTGATCCTTACTAATATGCGAAAATGAGTCTGTTTGTAATGTTTTTATGCCTAAAATACTCAATCAATCTTCACGAAATTTTGCATACGTATTTTCAGGTTTGCATAATAGAACATAGAATACCTTTCATCCCAAAAAAATGAACCGTTCAAATTTTAATTTTAAGACCCAAAAATGATCCTTTCTACCAGAAATATTTATCATATCTTCTCTATATTGGTTTCATTCGAAAGCCCGTGAAAAATTCATCCATAGAAGATTCTCTATCTTCGAATTTGAAACCACCAAGGTCCGAAATTCACCAGGAGAAAAGTTATAAGGATTTTTAAGTGAGTAGACATCAATTTTGAATTCGATATTTATCGTCTTTTCGAGCTCAGTTTTAGTTAGCGTGAGTAAAATGTGAAAAAATCAATCAGAAGAAAGATCTATTGCCATTTTTGTCTTGAGTGTGAACAAATAAAATTTTAGTTTTTTTTTTAGGGGCTTTTCCGGTAATCGAAGGATTTAAAATTTTTCCCTTTTGTTTTTTCCTCGCGATTTGATATTATTATTTTTTTACTACCGGCAGAAGAAGATAATCAAGCTGTATTAATGGAGCATGAACCTCACATCAGTGTTGAAGGAGCGAGGGCGCAGAGTCAGAAAGGTTGGGAACCCCTGTGTTTCAGTTGTTAAAATTATAGATACGTGTACTCAAGTAAACGGGTTAGAAGTACACTAGAGCTCCAATTATCCAATCTCCTATAATCCGAATTGTTGATTATCCGAATCGCTTTCACAATTGAGGCAGTGAGCAGCAAAGGGATATAAGTGGACATTTTGAAGTTTTGAGCAAAACGCGTTTAAAGATCAGATCTTAGGTAGGCTTTCCTTGATTTTTTTTCCTAAATCATGTTGCATACCGGAACCTACGAGGGCTACTAGTACTATATCTTGACCCAAGATATATTGGGGGTTCACCTAACATTTGTACTGGTTATCTCCAAATTTTTAATTTTGCCACTTGCATCCCTTTGCTTCTCACTGCTTCAATTGCGATTCAAAAAGTAATGATTCTGTTTAATCGCTATTCCTCCGGCAAAAATAGTCGAACAATTTACTTTCACAGAGATATTCAGCAAGCAAACACTTTCATTTAAAGTACAATGTGTACATACGTAATGGGATCCCAAATTCGGAATGCTCCAGGATCACAACCTTTCCGGATTTCGGAGTTTTCCGAATTTTGGATTCTGCTTCAAAAAATAGGGGAAAAAACTCTCCTGTCGAGCGATATTTGTCCCGTTTTTCTTGGCTTTGCTATGGTTCACGCTAAATTTCTTTCATTTTTTGATCAATCTGAATAAAAGTATACTTCATTATGCTAAAACAAAAGTCGGAGATTTGCAATGGCATATGGTCTGCGGATGTTGATTTTTGTTATTATGCATTGTGTCGATTGATACAATAAATAAATCATACTTTTACTAAAAATAATTTCGTACTTATGTTCAATAGGATTTGTATACTTATGAGAAGAAAAAAAAGAATTATAGTTAACCGAAAGTGGATGTTGAAATTTGCTGCACAATTAGGGGCCATTCATTAATTACGTAAGGATCCCGAGGGGGAGAGGTATCGGAAAAATCTCTACATACCCTTACTTTGGGGGGAGAGGGGTCAAACACTTTCTTTCGTAATGTTTTGCAAGTCAATATGATATATTAGAAATCGCGCGGTCAAGTGGTTTAGAAGGGACTATATTTCGTTTGCGTCTGGAAAGTAAAAAACGTATTAGGTTGAACTGTTTTTTAGTTGTTTTACAAAGAATGACTAATGTAAAACTATAGCCAGCTGACCGTTTTGTTGGCAAATATTTAGCGCGGACGGATTTAGAAGAAAAGATCTTGGGGGCTGTCTATAAATGATGTCACACTTTATTTCAACATAAACCCCCTCCCTCATTTGTCACAAAGTGCCACATTTCACCTCACCCCCTTGCGTCCTCTTGTTACATGTCACGCTATTTTTCATAAGCAAATTAATATAAAATGTGTGATGTCCCTCTTGTTTCCCTCTCCCTTCCTTTGTCGCTAACTAAATCAACTTCCCAAGCCCCCTTTCTCCCCGTCAAAGCATGACATCATTTGTGGACGGATCCTTGGTAGGTAGTTTGCAATGCATAACTTTATTTACAAACGCTGAAGTACCGTAAAGAAGGGGTACTTGGCCCCTTAATTTCATACTTTTTACGAGTTTTACACTGAATGCTTTGTTAAACCCATAATGTGAACTGAAAACCTTGTTTTTACCACTTTTCAGAAGTTCTGCTACCAGTTAAAGCCTTTTTTAAAGAACAATTTTAACTCTTTATATATTTTTTTCTATTTTTTAAAATTGGGTGCAAGTAGTCCTGCGTTGGGGCTCCTTGGTCCCACTCAGCAAATCCATTAGAAAAAGCTGTAAAACAGGTGGTGGTATCAAGGACCAATGATTTTAAAAAATAAACTCAAAACGTACATTCTAGTTAGTAAACTATTTATATAAATTGCAAATTAGTTATATAAATTAATATAAAACCAACGTATACATAAAAAACATATTTTTACGCAAACATAATTTCTCAAATGGAAACAATCTAACTACAGCTAAAACCAATTGAAATGCTTATTATTTAAACATTAGAAAGAATCAAAAGCCTTCAATTTAATGGCTTGGTTGGATTTTTTTCTCTGATATTATTTAATACCTGCTCTTCCTAGTTACTAAATACTACAGGATGCCCAGGCTTGTTTTGTGAACGATTTTTTAATTTCCTTTTTAGAGTTGATATACTTAAGTCAAAATGAGCTGATGCCACTCTCTAAGACATTTCTCCGGAAATAGTTGAATCTGGACACAATTGTAATTTTTCCTCCTAATAATCCTCATTACTTCCTGCTTCTAGGGGTTCTCTTCTACTTTCGGATCCTTTTTATCCCCAGATCTTCAAAAAACGGGTATAAATAGTAACTAATCTCTTTATTTTAAAAGACTGCAAACCTTACTTGACATAATTTAGTGATGAAGTGTGGTTTTGGACTTTTTGAACGATGGGTTCAAGTAGCCCCATTTTAAGGCAACCAGTGCACTTTTACTAACTTATATTGGTCACTGTGTTATTTTATTAAGAAATAGAATGCAAACGAAAAAACTATCTTGACCTTGATGATATCAGATGTTTCCATGAACTTACATGTGAAAGTTTGCAGACACAAAAAAACAATTGTATAGACAACTTGCAATCATAACCTCAACCAGAAAAACGCGGCAATGGCAGAAACTTTGTTTCATGCTCCATCCTCTATCTAGTACTGCTACCTGTAATGGAGAAAGTTTTTTCAGTGAGTTATATAGGACCAGAACGGATTTTAAACATTTTTTTCTCATGGGTTCAAGTAGCCCCTGGAGGCTCAAGTAGCCACACATTACGGTACAAAAATCAAATTAATCAGACAGAAATAAATTAGTAACAAAACAATAAAAATTCAAAATTGAATATCTAATTAATGGTAGGAGAGTAATGGGTTTAACTGGTACACTTTTACTACATATATTGGGTTTAATTTTTGACTGATGGAGTCAAATATCAGGTTCAGAATCTAGACAGCTTTATACTATAGTTTTGCAGAGTAACCTTCTGATATTGTTTGAGTTCTATTTTAATTCAGACACTTGTAATATTTTTTGAACACTTTTTGGAACTGATCTCAAAACATTTCTGAGAACCCTTTTGAGAACTTTTACCTTTGGCCATGCACAATTTTTACATCTCAGGAACGCGTTTGAGAACATTTTTCGAACATGAAGTCGTCTTGACTCTTCTTTTAGAACACATTGTAGCACAGTTTTTTTTTTTTTTTTTTTTTTTTGTACACTTTTTACAGAACTTATGGACCACTCCTTTGGTTATACCAGTGGTTTTTGCATCATTTTACTTTACCGCAATATCGTGGCGTAGCTGTCAGTTGTCGTCGGCAACGGACTGTCTTCGACCAGGGAATGCCTTCCTTTTTTCCGACATTCTCGACATCAACGGACATTGATTCATTGAACAAAATTTCTAGTAGTATCAGGTTGAGACATTTTTCTTATTGGTAGTTAAAGACAGAGGTGAAAATTATACTATTTGTAGGAAAGAGAGCAATGTTTTTACTTTCTTTTTAATGGAGCAAATTCGGAAAACTTTTTCTGAATGAATGTCTCCCAAACGTATTTCCAACTTGCACTGAGAATTTGCATTGTGATGGCTGCATGATCTAACATCTACGAGATGTCAGAATGTTGTGTTCAAGGGATAACTCCATACTTCAAAGTTGAAAATTTCGGTTTTCAAGTATAAGAGCATTTCACGTGTTTAAAGCATTTTTACCCCAAAACTTGTGGCGGACCCCTACTAAGGCTTGGCGGACCGCCAAGGGGTCTACGGACCACAGTTTGGGAAGCCCTGGCGTAAAATATAATAAAAGAATCACACTATACCTTACATGTTTTATTATTTTTAGTGTTGCATCATGTACAAATAAATGTGGGGAAAAACATTCAGTTTAGATGAACTGAATTAATCTCGTTTTACTTGTTTGAATTTATTTTCTTCGAAATTAATTAAAAACTAGTCGATCATTATTTTTGAAGTGTTATTGGTTTGTAGCTTGTTTAACTGATTTATGTTTAAGGTTATTTAAAAACTTAATTTTAACTGCTGATAAATGATACTCCAAAGGCTAAATATTTACCTAATATAATATAATGATAATATGTAGCTGACAGCAATAAAATAATGTAACTTATCTGTTGAAAAATAAAAATCTTTGACTTACGTCAAACTGGGAGCTTTAGTGTAACTGATCCTTTTCTATGAACATTTTACTATTTTGAAAAACAAAATGGAATCTTACGTAAGGACAGGGGGCAGGGGTTTGAAAAATCTTACGTTCCATTACAGGAGATTACAAAGGGTAGGGGGGGGGTCAAAATTTGCCAAAATCATCCTTACGTAAGTAATGAATGGTCCCTTATATAAAAACGCTTATTGACGAATAGCACGTGGTATCGAAAAAAACGTTTAAAAAAGCTGAAATGACAGTACTGTGTTTTCAACAAGTAATTGCCAAAAGTTAATAGTTTTAAACTTTTAAAACTGAAAAAAAAAGGGATTTTTTTTTGAACAATAAGCAATTACGATTGCTTATTGTTCTCGACTGTTTTGATGTTCTATGATATTATTTTCCCCCCGCCTCCCTCTGCATCACGGCCGTCGACCGGCCGCCTCACGATGCTGCTCCTCTAGCTAAAACCGTCTCCAGGTTGCATCACTTACTTGCCTATGCTTACATGACACCTACACACGCAAACAAATACACACACGTACACATACAGACACAAACACATACACACAACTACCCACACACACACATGCTACACACACATACACATAATCCCCACACACAAACAAACATACCCCCACACACAAACAAACATACCCCCCACACACACAAACACACACGCCTACATATACACACACTCGTGATTGCGAAAAACATAATTTGAATTCAAGATGTCAAAGTTCAAATTATTATTTTTTTTAATAAATATTTAAGAGAAAAAGGTCCGGATTTTAAGACTCCAAAATTGGGAACTCATACTGTATTGTACTAATGTGCAGCACTAGTTAGTACAGTTAACAAGAAAAATGGTTACCATTTCATTTGGCTAATTAATAGCTTTCTTTTAAAAAATCTAAAAACTTAAAAATGTTTTTTTTTTCTCCCCTTTTCAACATACATTCAATAATTTAATAAAATGCTCGTTTGTCGGACAAAGTACAATTATTCGAATTTGTGGTCATCCGAATGGGGTCCGGTCGCAATTGATTCGGATAACTGAAGTTCGGTAATACTTCTCAAATGCATATTTCTTTTGACATTTTACTGCTCCACTAAAAGTGTGGTAGACATACAGAATTGAACTTTCAAATGCTCAGAAACGCGATTGTTGACGTCAGAGATCCAAATTTGCATTAAAGATAACTATTTAGAACAAGTAAAATGAACAGAAATATGATATAATAGTGCCTTAGAGTGAGATAAACATAATAATTAAAAAAAAGAGTTTAACAATTTAATTTTGAAAAATATTACACATTAACTAGACAGACATAAAGTTTTTTCAAAGGCAAATGAGCTAATGAAGTATTTCCATCTCAATTAGTATCAAAGGAACATTATTTTCACACGTTCTCAAAAGTTTAATCGCTGCATAGTTCATATTGAATTTCAATTAATAGATCAAAACACCTGTTCCAAATGCTCACGGGAAATCCCTAATTGAATTCAGCTTTCATGGCTCTTGGAGGGGGTTTCTCCGATTCGGTCCCATGTACAGTGTAAGTTGAACATAATTGGAATTTCTGGCAATTAATTAAATTGATCCACTTTCCTTAAATTGAAGATATCTTGTAAGGCCGTTGAAATGATGGAAGGACAAATGAGAGCGACATCATGGCTAAGATGAACTTGAATAAATATCTGGCAAAGTCTTATCATTTAACTGAATTTGTATCTTTGAACCTTTTATAATTAATTTTTTAATAGGCAACTTGGTTTTCTCGTTGTGAAATAAAACCTAGTTAAGCTTGGCATGTTAGTCACGGAAATTCCGAGACCTGCTTTTGCTTCTGTCTCAGCCAATAGACCAATTGGAGACTTCCGGAATTTCACTAAATGATTTATTTAATCTTAAGGTACAACTTGACGCTAAAAAAATTAAATTCTAAAATAAAATCATTATTTCCGTTTGCATGGAAAACAGTAAATTTCATATAATTTTTCCCATTCAATGATTAAATATAAAACTCATTGTTACAAAAATTCGTTGCCTTACGACAGCAATATTAATCGTAATCTTCATGTAAATTTTGAATCAAGGTTTTTCTGGAGCAAGCATGACATTTATTCACTATCCATTGCTTTCTTAGGAGTTTTATCCTTATCTATGCCAATAATCAATAACGGAGCTAAGTAAATAGACATATTAGGATCTTTATCACGAGTAACTTGTATGTTGTGAATCATAAATTATTTAAAAAATCCTTTAATATTTAAATGGTGCTAATTAAATTAGCACACAAATAATTCCTAGATAGGAACAAGGATTTATTTTCAGTCCACATTGCTTAAAGTTTAAGGCATGAATATAGATTTTTTTTTTCTTTTAGTATGGAGCATTTACAGGAAAAAATAAGGTAAAGTTTCGTGATGGTAACATCGTACTATTTCGTTAAATACATTTATACTAAAAAGAAGAAAATAACAGATTTAAAAAAACAAAACAAAATACTAAGCACTTTTCATAATGCACTCAAATATACAGAATAACTTTTCTGGGTCAGAAAGGACAGTTTAAGTCTTTATTTTAGTTTTCAATTATTTCAAGAAAGTGACACCACAAACGAAGAAAAGTGCGGCTCAAGCCAGGTAGAGAATTTCTCTTATCACTATCTAACTTTCAATCATAAATTTGAGTGTTTAAATATGCAAATTTTTCCTGGGAAAGTTTAGTTTGAAATGACTTGAGCCGTACTTTTCTTCTTTTATGGTGTCATTTTCTTGGAATAATTGAAAACTTCAGGTATACTTTAATAGTCCATTCTGCCTCAGAAAAAGTTATTATTGAGTGCATTGAGAAAAGTACTAGTACTTTTTTAAAAAAAAATCTGTTAATGTTATTAATACAATTTCAAAAATTGCCTCTCGTGGCAGTGCTCTGAAGGTAGCTGATGTATTTAAATTATTTTTGCAACGAGAAAAATTATATAGTCACCAAACTTTTTTCCTGTAGTATAACAATGTTCCATCAAAAGTAAATATTTATTTTAATCACGAGGGGAGAATCATTAAAACATTACAATAAATGTTTTTCAAATTATATATTTTTACCCGACTGCCCGTGCGCAACGCAAAGGAGAGTAATTGTTTATGAGTCTATGTATGCATGCATGTTTGTTCCTATGTGACGTTGTAGAGACTAAACGCCTTGGCCAATTTTGATGATTCTTACGTCAATCGTTGTTTTAACTTCGGAAGTGTCACTAACACATGACAGTAATCAAAATTCACCATATCAACAACCAGTCACCATATTGTCAGTTTGGGATTGCGTCACATGCTACCTACGCGCGACACATCGTGCGACAAATGCAGGTAGTGTTTTCGCTGCCTGAATTTTTGTTTACAAAGTCCACTAATTCGGTTTTCATCTCTAACATGTTGCATTTGTTTTTGTCGTGATCATGGGTCCGAGTTTCACGAAGTGTACTTTCTTGACAGGCTTTTTTAGTTTTGTGACAAAGATTTGCTTGACGACGTTTCCGAGCTCGCGTCATCATGAGTTATACAGGCTGTTTATATAGCTGTGGTTGACTTAAGTTCGCACATTTTTGCTAAAGGTCAAGCATATGTAGCTTTAAGCCGAGTTAGGTCTCTAGAGGGATTAATAATCAGTAGTTTAGACCACTACAAGTTACTTAATAATATTCACGATATGAACTATCTCAATAAAATGACAAGATTGCGAAATTTACCGTCTTATAATCAAAATAACTAAGTCAATGAAAATTAACTAAAAAGTGTAAAATAAAAATGATTATTAAATAAAAACGAAAACCCCGACTGCGAAAAAAAAAAACTAAAAAGAAAAATATTTAAACCAAGTAGTTTAGATTGTTATTAAGTACTGCTGAATAACTACACTGTTAAAAATTTTCCGGAAAATTTACGGTAATTGTTACTGGCATCCATGTTGCCAGTAACTATTACCGTAAAAATCAAATGTTACAGTAAAGTTTTACGGTTTCCTCGGTAGGCCACAGCAACCAGTTGGCGCTGGGATCGCTTATTTGTCCGGTATAAATTACCGTAAAAATCAGCGATGCGTTAGCGATGCAATTTTACAGTAACAATTACCAGAAAATCTTCCTGAATTTTTAACAGTGTACACCATTGAAATAGTTTTATAATCGATAAAAACATAAGACAAATCATAAATTCAAAAGCAGAATAGAAGGATAAACACATTCGGGGACCATTCAAATTTTACGAGGTTCCTTTATTGGACAAAAAGGAATGGGCCCGACCGTTGATCCTTCTATTCTGCTTTTGAATTAACTATTTGTCTTATGTGTGTTTCGATTATAAAATTATTTTAATGGTGTAGTTATTCAGTAGTACTTAATAACATTCTAAACTACTGGGCTTCTATGTTTTTCTTTTCTTTTTTTTTTTTTTTTTTTTTTTTTTGAGCAATCACGATTGCTTATTGTTCTCACTTGACCGTTTTTGGTGTCCGTGCCTTCTTCAGCTTGGACCAGGCCTGCAGCACCACCGTCCACCGGTGGCGGCGCGGCTGGTCCTGAGCACTGTCCCCCGAAATCCACTTTTGCTGGGCGGTGGCGTCCATGTCCCACACACACGAACGCCTACACACGCACGAACGCCTACACACGCACGAACGCCTACACACACACACACACGAACGCCTACACACACACACACGAACGCCTACACACACACACACACGAACGCCTACACACACACACACGAACGCCTACACACACACACGAACGCCTACACAGACACACACACGAACGCCTACACACACACATACGAACACCTACACGCACACGCACGTACACAACACTCACTCACACACATGCATACATACTCTTACGCACCCACGCACCCACACACATGCGCCTACACAAACACACACGCTCGTGATTGCGAAAAACATAATTTGAATTCAAGATGCCAGAAATTCAATTTTTTTTTTTTTTTTTTTGAGCAATCACGATTGCTTATTGTTCTCATTTGACCGTTTTTGGTGTCCGTGCCTTTTTCAACTTGGACCAGAAGCCTTTGCAGCACCACCGCGCACCGTCCTATGCTGGCGGCGCGGCTGCGCCTGTTTTGAGCTTTCCGATCTTCTGGTCGGAAGCGTCCATGTCCTACACACACGCACGTTCACACACATACACAGACACGACTTCACACACATACACTCACACACGCCTACGTGCATACACACGGGTCTACGTGCATACACACAGGTCTACGCACACACACAACTATGCACACGTAACCGCCCAGGAGGAGAGGCAGGCTTGGGGGGGGGGGACAGGAGCCGTTTCTAGAAACAATAACTGCAATGAGTAGGGTCCTGTCTCAATTCGTGATTGCGAAAAACATAATTTGGATTCAAAATTTCAGAATTCAAATTAATGTTTTTTTTTTGTTTTTATTTAATAATCATTTTTTTAATTGAATTGCAATCAGAAAATGGATAGGAAATTCTAAGTGCTTAGACGCTTTTTGTGGAATGTAGATCCTTTGGTCAGTAAAATTTATTAATATTAAATGTAAATGTAGATAAAGAGAAAGAAATAAATTATCAGAAAAGAATAGCTCAAAAATTTAGGAATTTTAGTAACTAAAACATATTTTACTGTAAAAACTACTGCTCTTAAAAAATGAAATCAACACATTAGTGCATAGAATGGTGATCGATCAAATCTTCAACTCAAATTTTCATCA
This sequence comes from Uloborus diversus, assembly GCF_026930045.1. NCBI lineage: Eukaryota > Metazoa > Arthropoda > Arachnida > Araneae > Uloboridae > Uloborus > Uloborus diversus. The sequence goes on along the minus strand of NC_072731.1, from coordinate 62,040,563 downwards.
TGCTTTCAATATATTTGACCAACAAAGTCGTAGCTCAACTTTTTGTGGGAAAGTGAAACTAATTCTCAGTTTTTGGACGGTGGTTGGTTTTCCCTCATCAATTTTGGACATTTTTAATTAACTTACTTTATATCGGGTCCGTTATTTAGGGGGGTTCAGGGGTCAATTGCCCTCCCCCCTAGCTTTGGAAAATTAATGTATTTACATGTAAGTGGGTGTGTTTTTGCTGTTTTTGGTGAAACTTGTATTGAGTTTATATCTTTCGTCCCACCCCCAATCCCACGGAAATTTTTTAAATGACGGGCCTCGTTTATTTTAGTTGAATTGGAATTTTGTCATCGGCACAGTTAAGTTTCGTTTTTATTTTTTGTTCCCGACTGATTTTGTATCTTGGATGCGCTAGCCACTAAAAGGCACCCCTTTGGGTAGCTTAGGTCAAAACTGTGGCTGGCAAATCTGACCTCTCTAGAGAATGATACCCACTCTCGCTTTCCATTGACTCAACAACAATAACTTAAAATGAATAACCAGAAAAAAACTACAAGATTTCAAGTGTTTGAGAATGATATAGACTTTGCTTGTACTGTGGCTGAAAAAATGTCACAGCTTTACAAATGCGAAAACTCACTATGGTGAACACTGACCATAGAAACGATTTAAGTTAATCAAATTGCAAGCTGTCCAAATAAATTTCAAAAACATGAAAAATATCACTAATCAAAAATAAACACAAGAAATACCAATTTCTAAAAATATTTCAAACATGTCTTTCTTATTAACACACACTCTTTTATACACAATCTCTAAAAGACAAATGAATAAAAAATGCTATTATTTTTTAAACAGAAATAAATCCACTTTCGATTTATTTTGCTCTCACCAGTACTTCGTCCATGTAACAGTCAATTGAGATGACATATTTTTTAAAAATCTTACTCAGGATTACACACACGTTTTCCAACAGAATTGATGTCACGTATAGTTAAAAAGAATTTAGAAAGAAGTTTTTCAAGGCTCCATCCTTCACCTAAAAAAGCTCTTTCATCTTCTTCGATAAACAAAGTTGCCGACATAGTAAACGACAAAGGAATCTACTGGGGGATTTGAAAAGGCTGAAAATGCGATTGCTGTCAGACTGCGCTTTGCTGTCGAAGTGCGAGAGGCGAAGCGTGAATAGCTGTCACTCCTACTTGAGAACAGTCAAATAGCGAAATCTTTTAAGTACCTTTCTACTAAAGTGAGAAGGAGTTGTCTCCTGATAAGCATTGCTCTTTTTCTCACTATACCTCCGTCCGACTTTGTTAAAAAAGCCATAAAATTTCAAATTGGGAATGTTGGTGCAGTCCTAAATTAGGACTTCTCAAATTCGGAAAGCTCCAAAATTTGGACGCTTTTTTTTTTTTTTTTTTAATTGTTATTACTCAATCTTTTTTTTTTTTTTTTTTTTAAGAGAAACTTTTTATGCGAGGGTTTAGAAATTCTGATCGGCAAACTTTTATGGGACGGAAGTGACGTAGTTTTTTTTTTTTTTTTTTTTGTTGTAACGAAAAGTCGCACGTGCGCTCTTCCAGTTTTCTTTTTTTCTCGTTGTCCGTGGCTGTGTTTGCTGCCGGAGTGCGAGACGCGAAGCGTGAGTAGCTGTCATTCCTACTTGAGAACAGCGACTTCGCGAAATCTTTTAAAGTCTCTTTCTACTAAAGCGAGAAGTAGATGTCTCCTGATAAGATGTGCTCTTACTCTCACTTTACCTTCGTCCAAATTTTTAAAAAACTATCACATTTCGGTGGGGAATGTTGGTGCATTGGTTCCGACATCCCAAACTTGGAAAACTATACATAGCCGGATTTATGGGGGTGCCAGGGGGTTCGCCGCACCCCCAAAATTTTTGGTTGGGTTTTGAAAAAAAATTAGTTTAGTATATTTCACTCAGAAACGCAGTTGGGGGAAAAAAGTCATAGCTGCTATACTAGTAAATTTACTTGAATCCAGTGTATCACCACACGTCACTAGTGCAAGAAAAACATAACTGTGCTCATATTAAGAATTAAAGTAATTTTATCCATTTGGAAAAAAAAAACCTAATAAATAATTTCATGCAAATAAAGAAACTTCTCAAACAATTTATTGTTCAGTGCTGTGTTATTGTATAGAATAATTGCATATTCTGTAATTGGGTATTTATTCGTATATCAATACAAACTCTTCTATTTTAAAACAACAATGGCTAATAAAGTCCAAAAAAAAAAAAAAAAAAAAAAAGACATGGCTATTGCAAGAAACTTGATCAATAAAATCTACACCGAAATCAACCGAAAACCAACAATTTTAAGGTAAATAATCAAAATTTTTTGAAGGAGGACTTCCGGACATTTTGCTGCAGTTGTGCATACAGGGGGGGGGAGGGGCACAAGACTAATGACCCTCCCCACAAAATGCTGAGTAGATGTTTTTTTTTTTTAAATATTCTTTATTATTGAAGAGAAGAAAAGATCTCATTTTGGGAAACGCAGTTATTTTACGGGGAAAAAAAAAGAATGTTGGGAAAAATTCTTAATTTCTATTTCAAAAAGAAATATTGACATATAAATTTTTCAACAGCTTCAGATTATTGGCGGCGAATTGTGTGCCTTCTCGCACAATATCCTCTTTCTTTCATATCTCCCCCTCCCTTTTTTTTGGATTTTTTTTCTATTTTGTTTTCATTTTTTCTATTAGTCCTCAAAATGTTTCTTCTCCAAAGCCCTTTCTCCAGTTAAAGGTATTAGAGTACCTCAAATTTTGTTTCTTGGGCTTCACTTTCGCAAAATTTTCAAGGAAGATCTTCTAATCACCTAAATACATCGAAAATCGTTTAAAATTGCGTTTTTGGAGCTTCAGTTTTGAAAAACTGCAGTGTCCCTAACGTTACCAAATATGGTCTTACACTCATGTGTTTAAGACTTTAATTTTGGAAAATATTCGAACAAGGGCCTCTGATCCCCCTTTCTCTATTATCATCAAAGAGGTGTTAATATTTTGGTTTTGAAAACCACTATTTCGAAATATTTAAGCGGGAGAATCTTTTTTGTTTTTTTTTTTAATACCATGGATTATTGCAGAAGAACTTCAATTTCAAAAATTTTCCAGGGGAGAGTTCCAGAACACACCGTCCGGTAACAGCAGCAAAAATTGTCCTCCGTAGTATTTTTGAAACTTCAATTATGAAAAGTTAAAGAGGTAGCGTGGGGGATAGGGGAGGGGTTACGTATTTCTATCTGCTTTTCAAAAAATCGATTGGAGACAGTCTATGAGTCTCATTCATAACCCAAACTATAAATACGGACTATAATCACATTTATAAGACTAAAATTTCTAAAAATAGCCTTCGAGCCACACGTACCTTTCTTGCCTCTAAAATATCACCAAGAACTGTAAAACTGCGTTTACAAAACTACTATTTCAAATTTTTTCTGGAGCGTGAATCCCATTCCAAACCAGTAGCTAGATTCAAACATTGCTTCTAATATATCGACTTTCGTTTAAGACTTTTTCTGCAGTTTGAAATGTTAAGAATTGTCCATCCCTTAATCTTACTAAATATGGTTTACATCGCGTTTTTTAGACTTAAAAGTGTGTCCGTCTTAAAATTACTTTCTGATTTCGCCACTGCCTTGTTATTCCGGGAATACCCCCCCCCCTTCCTCAGATCCATGTTATTGTTGCACCCCCAAATATTTCGGCCTAAATCCGCCTATGAAAACTAAAATTTGAATGTTTTTTCAATCATTTCTATGTTATTATTTATTTATTTATTTCCTTAACTGTATGCGACGACTTTGAAATTCTAATCTGCAGACTTTTGTCTGACGGAAGTGACGTTTTTGTGTGATGAAAAATCATCCATGTGCTCTTCTTGTTTTTTTTCTTTCTCGTTGTTCGTGGCGTCGCGTATTGCGTTGAGTATAGCTGTTGGTTGTCAACAGAGCATCTGTTGTAACCTCAGAGTGAAGATGGGTAGAGACTACATTCCACTTTGAAATCGGGAGGAAGCTGCCGCGAGCATGGGTCACGTGGGGAGCATCCAACTTCTTGCTTCTTGGCGCCCTAAATTTATTGGCGAGTGTTTGCATGCGATAGGTTGCAAATTTTAATCTTTCCGTATCTTGAAATCGTGTGAAGATTACTTGCAAGGGGTCATTCATTAATTACGTAAGAGCCCCAAGGGGGAGGGGGGAATAGAAAAATCCCTACGTACCCTTACTTCAGAGAGGAGGGGAGGAGAGCAAACCCATTCATACGCAGTATTTTGCAAGTCGATATTTTATATTAGAAATCGGGCGGTCAAGTGGTTTGCAGGGATCATATTTCATTTGCGTCTGGAAGGAGAAAACGTATTAGGATTATCTGTTTTTTACTTGTTTTATAAAGAATGAGTATTGTAAAATATAATAATACAATTGCAATATGTAGGATATGTTTTATTTATAATTACTATCGCATCATATAATATATCTGAAAAATAAAAATCTTTGATGGACGTCAAACAGGTAGTTTTAGAGATCCTTTTCTAACAACATTTTTTGTTTTGAAAATCGAAATGGAATCTTACGTAAGAATAGGGGGAGGGGTTTGAAAAATCTAACGTACCCTTGCATTGGGGTAGAGGGGCGAGGGAGGTCAAAAATTGACAAAATCATCCTTACGTAATTAATGAATGGCCTTCAACGTATAAACACAGTCTCTTACAGGCATAATCCAGGAACGGCAAATGGGAAAATAAATTTTCCACTTGTTTCAAATTAGTTTCTAAAAGTTTCAAATAATTTCAATGCCACTTACGTACCTTTGCTTCTCACTGCCTCAATTAGCTTTATGGAAAAAAGCTTAATGAGGTTACAGGTATCTGTCAAGATACGAACATCTATATTAAGTATTTTATGAGATAAAAGATGACAGCGCAAACGCTCAGTTCAGGGTGTTAATTTTGGTTATGTAAAATGTTTTTCACCAAAAAAGCTATAAATGTCTTTCTAACTCTATTTTTAGCTATAAAACCAATGAATTTATAAATAACTGAAATATAATTACAGTAAAAACTTACTAAGGAATTTTATTGGTCCTCACTTGACCAATTTTTCCTTAAATCCAAATACAGAACAATAGGAGACCATTTTGTTTTAAATATACAACTCTCCCTCGTAGAAACACATGCTATGCTGCTCCGCGGTGGACGCTTGTCATGTGGTGAAAACCACTTTCGTGTTGGCGTGAGAAAGGGTTGCCATATACTCTCTCTACCCATCTCCACTCTGAGGTTGTAACACGTATGCATAATCAGTGCATTTCGAGTAGTCTGCCGTAGGCTGGTAAATGGCAGTCAGCATCTGCAGAAATGACTTTTCGAGATATTTAAGTAAATGTGTGTTCAGTCAGGTTGTGCTGTGCGGCAATATTGGTATGTGCACGAAAACGATAATTTCTCGACTTAAGAACAAAGATGATAGATACACAGTGACACATATTTAGGTAATTTTGTGCAAATATATGAATGATTAATATTATCTATATTACTCAAAAGTGATTGATAAATAATTAAAATGTTTCCCTTTAATACATTTTTTATCTTTTGGCATGCAGGAGAATCCCGATTTAACGTTCTTATCATTCAACGTTGTCGCGCATTTAAATTTTTTACTTGTTGATCCCGAATTTCTGTAGTGCTGCCTAGTGCTATTTCTTCCCGTATCTTACGTGTTTCGATTTACCGTTTTATTCGATGAACGACAACTTGATTTTGTTCAGTTTTCAATGGAAAGGTACATATTACATTTCTTTTAAAATCAGAAATATGATTTAAACCCCTTTTCATATATTCTTTCCAATCGGCTCACTTAAATGTGCACAGGAAAAATTAATTAAAATGTTAGAGGCATTGCATTTCATATCCTTTGCCTTTGGAAACCTTCCACAACTGAGTCATGAAATGTAGGTTTCTATTATCAGCCATGGGGATTCTGGTCAAGATGTTGATTCAGTTGAATATTGACGCATTTTCGGTTAGTAATTTAGAATTTAAAGACTTCGTGGACGGCAATGAAACTTTTATATCTCAGCATTTCCAGAAATATCAAACTTAGTAAAGTCATCAAATACAGAAATTGAAGACCCAGATGCTGAATTGAACCTCTGTGACGCGCCTAGCGCCTAGACCGTTCTACCGATTTTCATGAAATTCGGCACAAAGTTAGTTTGTAGCATGGGGGTGTGCACCTCGAAGCGATTTTTTTTGAAAATTCGATGTGGTTCTTTTTCTATTCCAATTTTAAGAACAAAATTAACATAAGATGGACGAGTAAATTACGAAATTATCATAACGTGGAATTGTAACATGGGTGCAAGCCAATTGGCGAGAAAATTCACCATACATTGTTTGTAAACATACAGGCGAACCAAAAGACCTTTTAAATTTTCTATTACGGGCAAAGCCGTGCGGGTACCACTAGTATACAATAAATCTGCTGTAAAATATGTTTTTCTACGTGAATCTACTCCCATTTAAATTGTTGTATACCTAGTATACAATGAAAATTTGGTCGATACCTGCATAACGAATTCCCGCTTATTAAATTTCTTCTCGTCAGTCCCGCGAAAACCGTTAAATCAGGGTTACACTGTATATACTCATTTGTAATTTTTCATCAAAAAGTTGTAAAAAACAGCAGAATCAATGATGAAATTAAATTCTATAATTCTGCCGGGATCCGTAATAATACTAAAATATTCTTCAACAATTCGTGCATGCAGAACTCTGTAGTACTACGCATTTCGACCTTTGTATTGCCTTAAAATTGCATCTCTACACAAAATTTATGAGAAAACAGAGTATACATTTAAAATAATTCTAAGTAATGCATATAAAGTGATAAAAGCAATGTTAATAAAACATGAAACTGCAAAAGACCGCCTGCACGGCCGTCGAAATCACGAATGAATCGTGAAGTAGCAGGAATGTTAGCTGTTTATGATTATTTTCTCTCGTAGGTAATGCATGTAATCTTATAGGTAGCATCCATGTCAGTTCAACAAGAGCTATAACATGATGGTCTCGGAATTTTTTGAATTTAACATATGTTAAAATTCATAAAAAATTAAAAAATACGGTTTTTTTTTCCCCCAAAAAAAATTTCTGGGCCGAGATATACAGGCGCCAAAGATGGCGGTCCTGTTATGAAATCTCGCTTGGGATTTTCGTCAAAATCTTTAAAGTACATTATCTCAGATAAGGTAGAATACATTTTGTTGCGGTTTGTTTTATTTAAAAGATTTTGTTTTTAAATATATGGTACATTTTGAAATATGTGCATTAGTTTTTTTCCAGTCTTTTGAAAAAAAAAGTTTAAAATAATGTTTTTGATCTTCCTCAAATATGTCAATTTCAACAATTTTCATTTTTTTTACAGTTTATTAGTACCACTGAGCCCAACGTTCCCCGAAAAGGAGAACTTCCACTTTTTCGTTTAACAGACTTTAGAGGCATTTGAAAAAATGAGGGTGTTTTAAGGAACTCTACATAATTGCAGACCTGAAAATTCAAAAAAAATTCCGCAACAAGTGGCCGGAAAACACTTTTAATTATTTTATGTATCGAAATTTTCATTTTGAATCTCTATTTTATCTAGGAGTTTTATTTTATATGAAAACTAGAACGCGGTCTCCCAGCCCATTCGCTGTATTTCCCCACGCAACCTTTCAGCGTAAGCGTCGAAAGAATCGTTAAGCTAAATGTTCTCACTAAATTTCATATTCCGAATAAAATGGCGTCTCAAAATGAAAATTTCGCTATATAAGTTAATTAAAAGTGTTTTCTGGCCACTTGTTGCGAAAAGTTTTCTTAAAATCACAGGTCTGCAATTACGTAAAGAGTTCCTTAAAAACCCTCATTTTTTCAAATGCATCTAAAATCTGTTAAACGAAAAAGTGGAAGCTCTCCTTTTTAGAAAACGTAGTGCTCAGTGGTACTAATAAACTGTAGAAAAATGAAAATTTTTGAAATTGACATATTTGAGAAAAATCAAAAACATTATTCACTAAGTCTTTATAGTTTTCGTACATTTCACTACTCAAAAAATTGACTTGCATTTGTATTCGTTTCACCCCCTGAAAAAACCCTCTTTATATCTCTGGATAGATATACACTGCTCAAAAAAATTAAAGGATATTGTAAGTTTTTGTACAAAAAAAGGTATTAGCAAATATTGTTTTGCATAGAATCGAAGAAATAGTTACAAATGCAAAATTCTTATTAATTTCAAGCGTCACAGCATGCAAATTTTGAGTTTGACGTCGAAAACGACGTATCACTGGCGGCGAATGAGATTTCGCTCTTAACTTTTTGTAAGACAAAGCAGAAAATAATGATCGACATTCAGTAAGCGCGTTGTTTCAATAAATGCGATGCCTCAACAAACTCATTTAACGGAGTCAGAAGCTTCTAAAATGGTTGTCAGGCTAGAGGGAAGCCAAACACAAGCCAAGGCAGCAGAAGCTATTGGAGTTTTGCAAAGTATGATTTCTACGAGATAGAAACGGTTTTTAGCGACTGGAAATGCTGGCCGAAGATCAGGGCAAGGTCGCAGATGGTCAACAACGCTCAACAAAAACCGTTATTTAACTTTAACGGCTCCGAGGCACCGAAGTATGAATGCCACCCCACTACAACGACACCTTTGCTCGAGTACTGGCAACACAATTTTGACACAAACTGTTCGAAATCGCCTTCACGCTATAAGTCTGTATGCTCGTCGACCAATGGTCTGTGTCACATTAGCTGCAAGACACCGTCGCGATACAGGGAGTGGGTAACAGAGCATGTGAATTGGAGAAAAAATGAAGGAGCAATATTTTTTTTTCTCTGACGAGTCCCGTTCTTGTCTTTGTCCATTTAATGGCGTATTTTCATCTGGAGGGAGCTTGGCATTAGAAACAATCCAGCGTTCGCGCCCGAAAGTGTCAGATTTGGTGGTGGTGGTGGTGTGATGGTGCATGCTAGCATCTCCATTGATGGGCGCACCGAGCTGCATGTCATTCTGAATGGAACTCTGACCGGTCGTAAAAGTAGGGATGAGATCCTCACACCTATTGTAGTCCCTTATCCTGTAGCAATTGGAGGTAAATTCATGTTAATGGACGAAAATTGCAGACCACCCCATTCTTACACTGTTAAAACTACAGGTTGCATTTGGCACTTTTCGAGGGTGAAAAGCTTGTTCACCAGCGGCACTCTTTACGGTGCCGAAATTGCACCCTTAACACGGGCGAAAAACCGGCACCCTTCACCCAGCGTGCACCGCGGTGAAAAACGGAACCCTATGGCAGAACATTGGCACCCTCTGTTTTCTGTTGCTGAGCACCCCCCCCCCCCCCTCGGTTTTGTGTGCATTTCCGTAAACAATTGTATACATTATTATTTATTGTTTAGAGTTATAAAAAGCTAAGTCTTGGTACATTTTCCACATTGAATAATTCTGAAAATGATTAAAACTTGTACTTTAAGGCATTTGATCACATTTCAACTTTCGAACATAGTTTAGAAGTGTTCATGACTTAAATTTGTCTGCCGTGCACTAATTTTCGTACATCCACTTGGATTGCTCAGTAATTTTAATATGTTATTGACATTTACTGCAGCACGATCGTACCGAAAATGAAGAACGTAGGTACTATTTGTAAATCATTTACACGAACAATAAATATTCAATTATGTTGCAATCATGGAAAAATAAAACCTTTCATCACGTTCGAAATTTTAATCAAAGAGCACCATATTAGTACGTACGTATATATGATTCGACATTTGAATATCCGTAAAGAATATAAAAGAACAAAAGTCTTTCGATAAATTAAAAGCCAAAACAAATTCTAACGGGTTATTCATTCTTACTATTACTAGAGTGACGAAAAAAGTTCAGTCATTCGCTTTAAGCAATAACGCCGAGGAAAGCTAGTTAACTTAGACACGAGATAATAAATAAAAAAAAAAAAATCGAGACGGAGAAGAAATTTCTTTTTCTCAATCCGCTTTCCTTTTTTTTTCGTGCTTTTATATTTTTACTATTTGCATTATCGTAATTAGAGTTTCCGTTCACTTGCTGAGTGCATCACATTGCTAACAATGAATCTCTTAGTTAAAAATCCACAAGATTGTTGATAATACAAGCAAGTAAAACCACATAGTCAAAATTAATAGTTGAAATAACTTTTCAAATATCATCTAATTTAAGCGTTTTGATTATTAAATGTTACTTATCCGGTGCTGATAGCTATTTTTAGGTAAAATTTATGCATGATAGGAATAGCAAATGTATATAACGGCTAACTGAAGAATCAACGTACCTTTGAAACAATTTTAAATATGTTCGAAAGCCTTAAAAGCTACACTATGATCAAATGCATGTACTTACGCGAAACTTTGAAGAGTAAATCGCAGAAACTTATAAGTTTTAATCCAATTTCGTACTTCATTCAATGGGAAAGTGCATGTGCGTAGTTATTCTTGCGTCCGCCATTGATTGTGGTTGAATGATGTCAGAGCGGAGAGCGCATGCGCCAGCGTTTCACCCATGCATTTAGGAGGTCCGTTTTCACATTTATTAGCGTCATTCACCTTGATCACACTTCCTAGCCTCTACTGCACCCTGAGGCCCGGTGTTTTCACCCCAGGGAGCCAAATAGTTAGTCAAAGGCACCCGTAGTTTTGACAGTGTACTTGATGAATGATTTTCCATTGGCGGAAGGAATCATACGAATGGAATGGCCAGCGTGTTCTCCAGATATGAACCCAATAGAGCATGTTTGGGACATTCTAGGCAACGAGTTTTTGGACGCCTACCACCTCCCCAAACTCTCCAAGAACTGGAAAGAGCGCTTCAGGAGGAGCGGGGCAGAATACTCCAGCCTCTCATTAATAGCTTCATTAATTCCATGTCTCAGAAGTGTTTTACATTGCTAACCATCCAGGGTTACCATACCCCCTATTAGAAACGATTTTCTTTTAAGAAAACCCCATTTTTTCATCGCTTTTCTCATACGCACAAAGTGCAATTTTTTCCCTTTTGTACCCAAAAATTGAAAAAGAAAGTATTTTTTCTTGCCATACAAATGTAATTTTTGTCTCAAATAGTTTACTAACGCCTGTCGATAATGTATCAATCATCCAAAAAGTTCTCCAGGTTATAAATCAACCCAAAACCTCAATATCATTTAATTGTTTTGAGCAGTGTATAAATAGGTCAGAAAGTAAGTAGTTATGTAGTTAGATAAATAGTTATAAGAACATCAATCTATTTGTTGATCCAAGTTTGTGGATTTTTATTTCATTAGGATGAACATTTCCTTAAGCTATAAAGCTTATGAGTTGTATTTTTGCAGCTGTTTTTAATTTCCCTTGAGCAGAAACGCGCCAAATCCAGCAAAGATACGAAAGCAACAACCGTCGTATATTTTAATGGACATTACCCATAATCACAATCTGATATTAAGCCTACCTTCAGGAAGACAAGTCTTTACCAATTTTTCCAGGCGGGGGGGGGGGGGGCATATGGTATGTACTCAATGCAAGTTTTATCTGAAAATATCGTAAACCACGCCCATTTATATGTAAAAACATTACTTTTCAGAGCCGGGGGGGGGGGAATTCACCAGCCCCTGATTCCCTAAATGACAGACCTGCACTAAGGTTGAAGATGTTACCCTCATAAGCAATCCCAAACGCGACGAAGGCGCTTTATTCAGGTCTTAATTAAGGAGGAAAAATAAAGAAAAATGGCTAACAAGTATGGTAAATAGGTAATAAGCATTCAAGATACAACACAATAGCTGCGTTCATACGTATGATTCTCAAATAATATCTCTCTATTGGAGATTTAGAACCTGATGCCTTCGAACCGAAAACTGCTAAACCACGCTTGGGTTACATTTTTTTTTTTTTAAATTTAATTCATGATTGTAATTATACGCAACAAGCAACAACTACTTTTTTCGACCGGAGGTGTCAAAAAGTTCTTACTTTTCATTTATCGCAATAGAGTAAAAGATGCACATTGCAATTTTTATGCTCACTTTTTCTGTCTCGACAAGCATTAGTAATTTAACTTTCACACAAAATTGTACATAAAAAATATCCTCAATAAGTCACGAAACTCTAACCAACTCTTTTATTTGAATACAGTTCCGTCGTTCCTAATACCCTTTCTGCCAATTCGTATTGTATCAATTTTATATCTTGTCTTCCTCAGTGCTCTTAGGAGAGTTAATAAGTTCCCGAAATGAAATCCTACGCCGATACGTGACTTTCCAACAGAATGCTCAACATTCTCAGGACTATGGTATTTCACTAAGTAGTGAAACTAACTTTGAAAAGGAAATATATCAACCAAAAAGTGCTCTGAAAAATAAAATTTCAATCCTTTTTCAAAAATAACCCATGAACTTCTTAAATGCGTATTGTGCTAATTTAAATACTAGGAAAACAACTATTTGTGTGTTCTAAGCACAGATTTAGAAAGCTGGAGCAAGGGGCATGGCAAAGCTACAAATTTCCGACAAAGAATTCACGCTCCAAAATACCGTATCAGATGTACGAAACCATTTCTCGAAAACTGACATTTTTTTCTAAGTAGAACTTTTACCTCATTCAATTTTGTTGAGCCGGACAAGATCCTGCATTTTTCTAGCTTTGTGATGTTTTTAAGCCATAACAAAAGAAACACGCCAAATGAAAAATTCTTCAAAATTTGTGCTGTGAAAGACATGTATAATAGAGTGGGCCGAAAAAATCGAATTCCTGCAAAGAACTTAGCCTTAGTGCGGAAAATTTGTAACTTTCTAGAAGTAATTATTATGCAAAATTTCGTGACGTTAATGTTTTCTGCTCTGGCAGGAAACTTGAATTTTCGAGATTTTTAGATAAAAATCAAATAAAGAGAATATTTACAAAATATTTTAAATTCCGCGGAACTTTAAGCATCAGTGCGAGAACTTTGTAACTTCCTAATACAAACTACTGCGTAAAAGTTCAAGCCTATGAGTTAATCATTTCTGCTCTGGCTAGGGGCCTGAATTTCGAGAGCTTTATTAAGAAATTCCTTAAATACGAATGATACATAACAAAGTAGCTACCTAATGCTCTGCAGTACTTTCAATTTTAATCACCTCAACGACAACTCAGATCACCCCCTGAACCGGGCCCGTCATTTAGAGGATTTATGGGAAATTGGGTCAATGCCTCCCCCCTTACTTTGAAAAACTATTGTTTTTACATATAAGTGCGCGTGGTTTTGCGTGTTCATGCCCCACCCCTCTGGAAAAATGTTGAAATAACAGGCCTGTCTTGAATCGAAAAAGGTTCTACAATTCAAGTCTCTTGCCAGAGCAGAGCACATTAATAACTCAGAGTCACGAAATTTTGCATAGCAATATAACTGTTAAGGAGTCACAAATTTTCCGCAGTAAGGCTAAGTGCTCTGCAGAGATTAGATTTTTTTCGGCCGACCCTAATGTATAATTAGATGTGAAAAGCGTAATTATTCGTTTAAGTAGAGTTCATAACTTGGTCAATTCCTCAGATTTCACTGACGTAGGACAGTGAAAAAATTTTGAAGATCGATGCAAGATTTATGCTTTGAAAAATCCTTGAAGATTTTAAGATGAGTAAATGAATAAATGATTTCTATGAATCTAAGTGATGCTCAACGAAACCCTTTCAACAACGTAATTTACAAGTATGACGCTAATTAATTTGCACCTTATTCTCAAAAATAACTAGGTTAATTTCTCACTTTCTCTGACGTAGGACAGTTAAATACATTTGAAGATCTACAGAAGATTGAAGCCTTGAAAGAATCCTTGAAGATTTAAAAATAAGTAAATAAATGAATGATTTATATGAATCTAAGTGATGCGCAACGAGAACCTGTGAACAACGTAATTTACCCCAATTATCCGCGGAATTGAATGGCACAGGGGCCGCAGATAATTAAAATCGCAGATACCACAATAAGGCTAAAATGAGGCACAAATAAGGTAAAAATTGTTCCTCCTAAAAGACTTGACTCTATTGATGCATTATATTTTCTACCAACAGTAAAAATATGTAGAATACAGTAAAAATGTTTCGTATATTTGCCCAACAGAATTTATCATCAATAAAGAACTAGTGTATGTACGATAAAGAGAGCGCTAGAATTAAATAAATAAATAAGCAAATAAATAAATAAAAGAAAAGCAATTGAGTTTAAATTTACAATTTTTAGACAAAAAAAAAAACAGCCATTAATATTCAATTTCTGCTACGAAAATACAAATTCTTGATTGTTGATTGACTCGTAGCTCTCTCTGATAGGAGTTGTTACTTTTTCATTCTCTTTTTTTAGTTACACATTAATTTTTTTACGACACGAAAATCTTATAAGAGAACCTTTTTTTGCCGGCAAAGCATAAAAGAACTGATAAGATTTTTCTTCCAAATTTACATTTTCATGAACCTTTTTGCAACATCAACTTATGTTCTAACTTATTTTTCGTTTGACATACATTTTCCTGTGTCAAAAAAACGAGGAAATAATCTTTTAAAAACAAAAACGCAAGTCTTTATTTATAGAAAAAAATATATTTTAATTTCGACAGCATCATTAATCTCCTTACACTAAACAAATAGCAAAAATCATGTATAGCACGGAAATACTTCATTCTTTAATTTTACGGTCCGTTGATCCCTTTTAAAGAGTAGCATCTTAATTAAATCAAGCATATTTGTTTGAATTTTATTTTTTCCTCTCTTGCCTTTGAAAAAAGAGAAAAATTAGTTGCTCAAAAAGTTTCGTCAAATTTTGTTACATCGTTTTTTTTTTTTTTTTTTTTCAAATGATGGCATTTGAAAATAACCATAAAATAAGAAAAATAACGCTGCTCTTATGTATTCATGGACACAGAAAATATATTTAACTATTGGGAGAAATGTATGGTATTTGTAATGTGATTTTCAATTTATTTTTTTCCACAGACGTTTTTTGAAGGGTGTTTTTAAAGTCTTGCACTAGTAGATGAAATTTATTTTTTAAAAAACTTAATGATTTACAGAATATATTTTTTTTAATTTTGATCCTTATATAATCAACTTTTATTTCCGTTACAATTAGTGGCTGATGCTGACATCGAAAACTGAAAATGTTGTAAGTAGAAGAAAATAACTCCCAGGGGCACCGCGAGGTTGATTCTGAAGTTCAACTCCCGAGAACCAATGGTTTTAACACATATTGTCGATTCTTATATGACAGTTCATATCCATATAAGGACTGTTATAACTGAACCCTCATCCCTCAGAGGTAAATTCTGAGCCCAGAGTAAAATCAAAAATCGTTAAAATCTTCTCAGAGGTACAAAAGATGCTCACGGTAGGAGTCTATTAACGTTGGGGGAAAAAAATATTTGTGATAAGGATCAAAATAAAGAAAGAATTACATGTTTAAATCTGAAGTAGTCCTTTTTTTTAATGCATTTTCTTTTTCAGCGCTAGACTTTATAAACATCATGTATATGATAAGTTGATTGTATCTTTTTCGGTAAAATAATAAGCAATTTCTCTTGCGCGTTACGTAACTTGATACTCGGTACATAATCAAAAAACCGTTTAAAATATTGCTTAAATTTTTGATGGTTTGCTGCGTTTAATGATGCTAAGTCTAGAAATTTTCGTACTATTTTGCTTCGCTTCGGGTGTTAGTGTTAAATATCCCAGCCACTCTCTAGTAAATAAATGCATTTTTAAGGGCTACTCTGCCGTACTAAGCGCAAAAGACGTGTCTGCAGCCTAGTTCAAAATGAGAAATTGCCGTTTAAAGTTTTCCACCTCCATTAATTTGATTCAGATTCCACTTTTTCAGAATTCTTAAAAATAAATTTCCTACTGAAAATGACAATAAAACATTGTTTTTAAGTGCGTTGTTATTGTCGTTAAGTGTTATGCGACAAAGAACCACTTGGTGACCGTAACTCAATTTTGATTTTTTTTTTTTTTTTTTTTTTTTAAGTGCAGATACGACTTTTGTGCTTAGCACGGCAGCACTGCTGAAAATATTTGCAAACAATAGTTCAGCTATAACGAAAGAAGTCATTGTAAAATATTAGAAGCCTTTCAACAATTGAAATACTTCAGCATTTCAAAAGGTTTTCTACAGTGCATAATTTTCCCCCCGTCAGCTTTGGAAAGGTTGGGAAGTTGCCCATATATTTGTTTGAAATCTCACTAGTCCGTACTGATTAGTCGCTACCTACTATATCGCTCTAACTTTAGAGAAACGTTACGAAGTTACTTCAAAACTTTGTACAGAAGTTATGGATATGATTTTCTCGATCGATATTTTGTTGAAAGCTTTGAGAGTTTTCAAAATGCCGTAATTAAAATTCAGAGGTTGAAAGGTAAAAGTCTGTTTGTTTCCATCTTTCAAACAGGGCTGATTTAAAGGGAAAAAATATCTTAAGTCAGTCACAGTAGCGTTCCAAGGGGTTGGCAGGAGCGGCTCTCGCCATGGCGCAGCAGCCAGGGGGGGGGGCGGCATTTCGACAGGATTAACAAAAAGGTTTTTTTTTTTTTTTTTAATTTTTTTAAAAGTGGATCATAAAGTAGAAAAATGCTTTTAATTCGAATAAAAAAATAATTAAAAAAAAAAAAAACTCGTAAGAAAAAGAGCTAGAGGTGAAAATGAAATAATCCTTAATTCTGAAAGTAAAAACAAGTGGGAATTTTACCAGTGGCGTTAAATTCTATTCCGACTCATTGAGTTAGTCGAAGACTTATACACACAATTTGTGTACCAGGGAGCGGTGGTGGAGGGCGTTCTATGCCGGATGATTTAGTTTTTTTCAGGGAGCGGGCGACATTTTGTCGTGTATAGTTTGAAGTGCATAGTTTTACTTGTGCTAAATATTTATTCTCATTACAATAAATAATATAAGAATAAAAATTCTTATTTGAACATTGTAATAATCAATATAAGCATAAAAATTCTTATCTGAACAAACGATAGGGAGGCCTCAATTATCGAAATAAGTACTTTTATTTTGCCTGTATGTAAAGTTTTTTTTTTTTTTTTTTTTTTTTTTTTTTTTTTTTGTTAACTTCAAATTAGCAATGCTTTTTGTATTTGTTTTGCTTTCCTATTTTTTTCCTAGAATTTTTTAAATGCTTCGATTTCAACTTTAAACAAAATTTAAGGTTTCTTTCTTTCTTTTAAAAAATGTGTAAATTATGTTGATTGTACATTCTCCTATAGTTTGAAACATTCTATTAAAAGTTAAAGCTATTTTGAAAAAAATAAACACATTGCTATAAACGAAACTAAAAAAGGTTTATTCTCATTTGGTTCAAGAACGTACATTATTTATATTTATTAACAAATCGGAAACATTATTGGTTTTATTGAATTTATGTGAAATAGTGGGGGAGAACTTAAAATTTTGGGAAGGGGGGAAAATTCTCAATTTGCCGAATGAAATCCCAATTTTATCAAATGATAAAATTCGAGCATACACACATATACATTCATAACATCTACTACGAAGAAACATTGAGCATCATTGAAAAAAAATTTCAAAAAGAAATTAAGAGAATAAAGTTGCAAAACTGTCTCCTTATTTGTCGAATCAATTAGTTCAATGACCCCCCCCCTCAAAAAAATATAATGGGAGGTCACTGTGACCTCCTGGGACTTCCCATCGGAGAAACCCTGTGGGGGGTGCAATTTTTTAAGTTCGTCAGGACCCCATAGGTACGCTTCTGGTCAGTTAAAAAACTTTCAAGGAGGATATTGCCAATTCAGATGATCTGTAATAGTTTATATATATATATATATATATATATATATATATATATATATATATATATATATATATATATATATATATATATATATATATATATATATATATACACTGGTGTAAGAAATTAAGATAATTTTCAGATTTCGTCAATTATCTCCAGAAGTACTTTACCGATTGTAATAAAATTTGGTATGTGCATACATTGAAACAATACAAAACAATTAAATCTACAAAATTTAAAATACACACGCATGATCATAAATAACACTCGTTAGAGTTGGATGGCATGAAACAGCGGTTTCAAAATTGAACAAAATAATGGGTTACTAGGACGTATGGTCCCCTCTAACAGACATGTAGGCCTCGCAGTGTGTCTCCATATGTTCAAAAAAGACTTGTCTTCAGGTGCCAGCTAGAGGGCGCTCGGAGCGAGTTTCAGGACAGAACTTTATATACGAACTGAGAAGTAGTGTAGTAGCAAGTAGCGCAACTGTGTGTACGCGTCTAGTCTGTTTGTGTATAAGTGTACTTTTAGAATTTAGAATGTAGTATGTAGTTTACAACATACCTATTTAAAAAATCACTAAATGCGTTGAGTGAGTTTTTTCACCAGAGATAAGACGTGAATTGCAGCCACTTAGAATGTCTTGACGAAGCAATCGTCAACGAAGCAATGACGTTTTCAGACTATGGATGGTCCCCGGAGGGGAGTTGCGAGTTGTTATTGCCCTCCCGAGAGCGTCCCAGACATGTTCTATAGGATTGGAGTCTAGAGATCTGCTTGGCCAATTCGTCGAATGAATATCCTCCTCTTCCAGAAATTCGTCGACCAGAAGAGCTGTATGTGGCCTTGTGTTAACATTCATTAAAAATAACTCAGGGCTAACAGCGCCCCTCAAGAGGTGAGCACAGAGCTCCAAGACCACATCCCTGTACCTTGAAATTGTCACAGAGCCTCTCTCAAAGACATGGAGGGGTGTGCGGTCATCCAACATGATGCCTAGCCCAGACCGTAAAAACACCACCGCCATAATGGTCGATTTCGCCGGTATTGGAGGGTAGGTAGCAGGTTCCTGCTTCTATCCATGTAAACGTAGGACAAGAGTAGTCGTTTAAGCTGAAACAGGAATCGCTATTTGCCTTCCAATATCCGCGAAATCGACCATTATGGAAGAAGAGATTTGACGGTCTGGGCAGGCATCATGTTGGATGGCCGTGCAGCCCCCCCCCCCCCCCATGTCTTTGAGAGAAGCTCTGTGACAGTTGCGAGATATAGGGATGTGGTCTTGGAGCCCTATGATCCCCTCTTGAGGGGCGCTGTTAGCCCCGAGTTAGTTTTAACGGATGTTAAATCAAGCCACGTACAGCTCTTCTGGTCGACGAATTTCTGGAAGGTGAGGATTTTCACTCCATGGATTGGCCAAGCAGATCTCAAGGCTCCAATCCTATAGAACATGTCTGGGACGCTCTCGGGAGGGAAACAGCAACACCCCTCCAGGGACTATCCATAGCCTGAGAACGGTGTTGTTGAACGAGTGAAAACAATTATTTAAGGATCCCATAAACTGCTTTATTTCAAGTATGGAGTCACACTGCGAGGTCTATATGTCTGTTAGAGGGGACCGTACCCCTACTAACCCCCCTTTTTTTTTTAATTTTGCAATTACTGTTCCATACCATCCGACTCTAACGAGTGTTATTTATGATCATGCTTGTGTATTTTTAATTTTAGATGGTTATTTGTTTTTTATTGTTTCAATGTATATGTACATACCAAATTTCATTAAAATCGGTCCAGTAGTTCTGAAAATAATTGACCAAATCTGAAAATTCTCTTAATTTCTTACTACACCAGTATATATATATATATATATATATATATATATATATATATATATATATATATATATATATATATATATATATATATATATATATATATATATATATATATATATATATATATATATATATATATATATATATATATATATATATGGAGGGTGGGAATAGTAACCTATAACAATCAAAAATGACTCCAGGAAGAGAAAATATAATTACATTCCTACAATAAACAAGTTTTTAACCCTACATTCCGAGAGAAAAAATTTAATAAAATATTAATTGCGTTTTGCGTGTGCCAAAAGAGTCCCTATTTATTGATCTCTCGCTCCCTTTTACTCTCCAACATTGCATCTAGTTTAAAATTACATTTAAAACTAAACATCTATTTCAAACATAATTATGGAGTCGTAAACTAAATCATTAACAGAAAGTACTCGCTTTCACAGTCGTCCTGCTGTAACAACAAACTTCCGAAAATGTTGACGCATCTCCCCATTATTATCATCATTTACTGACAACTGTCAAAGGACTGCGGAAGTAAATCTAGTTTTGATCGAGAATTATTTATGACATAATTCAACTGATTCAAGAAGCTTTTCTGATTTTGTTTCCGTTCACAAAAATTGTCAAGGAAAATGCAGCTTGTCAAGCTATTTTGACACATCAAGCCACCCTCTAGTGTTTGGTGAACTAGATGTGTAGGTTAATGTTCGAGTAAAATATATTTACTAGGAAAATAAAGGAAAACAATATCTTAAGAAGTCTCATTCTCTGTGTTTTCTTTCAGTAACTCTCTTCTTTTTGGGCTGAGAAGTTAGATTTTGTTTTCCGCAAACTCAGTTTTTTAAATTACGAGAAAATACTATAATCAAATTAAATTGTATTAGTATCGATGAAGAAGAAATAGGTGTTTCTATTCTGCTTTATTCTGGAAATACATAAACTCATGGGACACTGTATTGTTTGGGAGGAAGGGAAATAGAAACGTTAACGAAACTTTTAATTTATTTTCGTACAAAAATGGTGCTCAGTTAATTTGTTAAAATACTACCGGTACCCGCACAGCTTTGCCCGTAGTAGAAAACTAAAAGGTCATTTGGTTCGCCTATACATTTACAAATAATAGATGATGAACGTCACTCCAATTTGCTATATTAATAGCTCGCCCACGTTATGGTAATTTGCTCGTCCATGTTATGATAATTTGCTCTTTAAAATGTTCTTAAAATTGGAATACAAAAAGAATAAAATCGTATTTTCGAAAAATCCCTTCGAGGTGCATACCCCCCCCCCCCCCGCTACAAACTAATTTTGTGTCAAATTTCATGAAAATCGGCCGAACGGTCTAGGCGCTATGCGCGTCACAGAAATCCAGACATTTAGACATCCAGAGATCCAGACTTTCAGCTTTATTATTATTAAACATAACCAATTAAAAACAATTCGTAAATTCAATCCGCTGCAAACTCCTTTATTCTGTATTGAAAACGGCATTCCTTGTCATCCTAAAAAATGCGTCGGAAATTATTTGCCAAGTTTGTACTTTTATTAACGTTGCTTTTACAGTTTTTATTTCAATGCAATTTTTAATTTCTCATTGACTTTATTACATGTGAGTATTTTTAGTAGGTTATTAGATGGTTCCTAATAAAGTGAAAATACATAGCTTTGAGTTTGTCTTTTTAAAACTAGTTAAATTATTGTACGTATAACATTTTTCTTTTTAAATTATTACGACAGAAATATCTGATATTTTACGAAGAACCGAACGCATTCTCATTTTGTGGATCATTGTGTTTTGATAATTTTTATCAGCTATTTTACATTATTTTGCAATTAGCAAAAAAACATCGAAAGCATTTATATGAAATAGTTTGTGAAACCAGAACGAAGATTTCTTTGATCTTTTGTGATCTTTACTAAATTTTTGAATCCTTTAGAAGTATACATTACCAGCACTCAAGACGTCATAACTTCGGATATATTTTATTCTGTGTACTTTTTATGGACTAAAAAAGTTTTTCGATTCCAAACTAGATAAGTCAATTTGTATTTTTTTAATTAAAAAGGAAATCAACTTTTATAAGACACATTTAAGGTTTATTACGCTTCAAAATATTTTTGCTAGCAAATCTCATAAAATAGATCGAAAGATCATTGTTCGATAAGAAATATACGTCCGGTTTTATTGAAAAAGAAAATGTTCGTTGAATAATACAGTGGTAGTTATTTCATTTGCACGTACTGCAGACACATAAATAGTAACCGTTTAGAATGTGTACAGTATAGGATTTGGAACTCATAATTCATATGTTTTTGGTACTTATTTTCTATGATTGGAATTTTCTAAGCATTTAGGGATGCAATTCAGCTGAAAAACATGGTAATCAAGCAATCAACTGCAAAACCTGGATAATCTATAAACCCTCCAACTATATTTTGCAATTCAACACTCACTAAAATATCTATTAATTAAACCTGATTTCGAAGTAAAAACACTTTTTAACTACAGACATAAAAATGTCTCTTATTTTAATACTAGAAAATCGCCCGTCAAGATATGGCGGGTGAAAATTGTTTCTACATTTGAACGAAGCAATTGCCAGTTTGGCGATATTTTGATAGTTGAATTTGTAACCCCAACTCCAGTGAATGAATCCTAAACTCCAGCAGATAGCGTTAATTTTGTTGACCACTTTTTCGTTTCTTCATTCTCCTTAAATGACAGTTTTACCAGTAAAACAGTTGAGTTACCGGATCCAGTTCAGCCTTGTCAAAATAAAACATCTCCCAGCGTGTCAAACGTTATCTAAAAATATTATCAAACTAGCTGCGTCGCCCGGCTTTGCTCGGTATACCTCGAAATTAAAAGTTATGTCAAGTGATGCGTATTCAACAATCAAGATTGAACCAAAAAAAAAAGTGCACTTTTGCGGCAGATTGCGGGAAAATAACCAAAAAGGAAACATTTTTAATTCCCCGATTACAGGAAAGTCTCAAAACAAAAGCCAGAATGTCATATTCGAGAAAAAAAGCAACACATCTTTCTTCAATGATTTTCTTCACGCTACAATTATTTATAAAAGCATTGTCGCGGAAAGTTGATATGAAGCACTGAATGGAGGAAAGCATTTGAATGGAGGAAAGCATTCGAAAAATAGGGATTTTATGTCGAAATCTAAGTGTCATAATTAATAGTTTTTAACTGACATCTCCACTAATAATTATCGGAGGACTATGTTAATTAGTCAAACATAAAGACGGGAAAATTAAAAATCCATTGATACCTGGTTCGATGGTCAGGTTACTGGCATTCGGGAGAAGTAACTCAGCCATAGATACATAGGCACATACATAGATACGCTCAGTTTTTAATTATATAAGATTATCATGTCGTGGCGCGAATTTCAATGCTGGTGACGTCAGCGTTACTTGATCAGTGAATCAGCCATTATATGTATGAGAAAAATAAATATGGCTTCGACAATTGATTTAAAGATGAAACAAAATACTTAAGAAGTAATTTTAGCATTTGATTTAAAATATAAAATTAACATTTTTATAATTCTTTTCGAAAGTAAATAATTTTATAAACTCTTTTTCGAAACTTTCGTTCTGAAATTTTGCAGCATTTATGGTTTCTCCTCGACTGCGAAATTGTATAATTGCATTAACACGGATAATTACAGAAAATATTAAATTATGAATTGAGGCATGTGTTTCGGCACTTAGTTTAAAGAAACAAAATTGCTTTTAATGAAATACAAATTCTTGCAAACTTTCATGCTTTTTTTAAGAAGCGTAACCAGCTTACTTTTATTATCTAATTATGTTCTTAAAGGTTTCATTATGCTGCTGTAGTTTAAAAATTATGTTTTTATTTTGAATCATTGCTTCCCATTAAATACCGTCTGTTTTGATAATGTTCTGGCTATCATAAAGTGTCTTGTTTTTTTTAATATTTGAATTCCTTTTCAAGATTTTTAGTACTGAATATAGTTATAGTTAAATAAATTAGTTAGCGAACGAGAAATTCTGTTCCAGATATTTATTTCTCGCAGCATGTTTTGCAATCAATTTTTCTACTGGAAAAATTGCCTTTTTTACGAATAAAAATATGGTTTCTTAATAGCTCTGCGTTTCTTGGAACATATAAAGGGTTAAACATTAAAAAATATATGATTCCACACCTTCTCTTTTTCTGATTGACAGAAATACACATAAAGGTAAGTTTAATTAGAAAAAAAAAAAAAAAAAACCTTTTTGTTTTGTAATGTGAGTTTTCTTGGTCAAACACCAGAAATAAGTCGTCGTTCTGTCAATAATATTGGATAAGATGTGTCTCATCATAACAATTACATTTTCTGTTTTAGATTGCCTTTGAAACTTGATATAATAATTGTAATTTTTGACTTTCAAACATGATTGATAGTATTCGTAAAATACACCGCTAGCTCAGTCATAACAGCTAGCTCAGTCACCGCTAACTAAGTCCGAGGACTGCAGTTTCCATCTTTTTAACAATCATCAGCCCGGAATAAGAAGCTCGAGGCGGAAAACCTCTTAAAGGAGCCAAAAGAGCCAAACAAACTGGTAGCTAATGTAGAACTAGCGCACCAGAAGAGTGACTGCAGCAATAGTGCGATTCAACTCAAAGATTGATGGTAAAACTAGGTATTCTGCAGTAAGTTACCGCCCTAAGCCAGCGCAAAGGCTGGCAGTGCATTTTATGTATTTCTGCCTTAAACCTGTCTTAGGGCGGTATCTTACTGCAAAATGATTGATAGTGTTTGGAAGAAAAATAAGTATGATTTCCCTTCCTTGCAATGTAACTTTACTGTCTGAAAATGAAAGCAATTGAATTACGATTTTTTCCAATCCAGTCTAAGTCCAAATCAAAACTAACTTGGTTTTTCTTTTTATTTCCAACAGAAACCCCAAACCATAACTGCGTAATGGTTTCTAAAGCTAAACCAAGACTTAAACTGGAGTTCCAGTTAACTATACGACCGTTCTAAGCACAGTAATAAAAGTAGTCATGGGTAAATTGATTAGGAATTATTTTTTTGAAAAATTCTGAAGAAAAAAAAAAGACATCTGAATCGAATATATGGAAGAGCCAAACTTTAAAACACAATATCTCAGCTTGAGCTCAACTACAGATTCCATTTTTGTGCTCAGCACGGCGGTATACAGGGTGCGGCAAAAAGAAAAAAAAAATCCTCGGACAAAAAGTTTGCATTATCGAATGGGAGTGAAGTAATTTCCTTTTAATACTTGTCTTTATTTATTTTTGCCTCTCACTTTATTAGAAAGTAATTTGCAATATATCTCCAAGTTTATGTATTGTTTTTCGGTTTTCTTACAATTTTAAGCTAAAGAGCTGCTATTTTAAACTTATTTAACCAAGTAAAACGACAGTTCATTTGCTTGTTGTGCCTCAGAAAACTATTTCATGCGGTATGCCGCTTCATGTGGCTTGGAAATGATAGTCAATGTCCAGGAAGTGCACAAAAGCGAACAATGGACATTTCAGTTAATCGTCAGGTCATCCAAAAATGAGTTCAATGAAATCCTTAGGTTTACACGAGAGAAGTCGTTCGTAAGATGGGGAATTTGTGACCGGTAAGTGCGACTAAGGGCAAAAACAGCAGAAACAGAAGCTTTGCGAATTCCAAAAAGTGTAGACATTCGTATGACTGCTAGAAACGTTTGAGACGGGCCTCAAGTCCACGCTGGAAAAGATACCTTTAACTGATTTACCGTTCCACCAGCTCATAATCCCCAGAACAATATGATTTAGTCTGTAGACAATCCAAGCGCCTTAGAAAGTGTTAAACATCGCCAAAATTTTAAGTCAGGCTTTGTCTAAGATAATCAGCACAAACAACAAATAATCCTTTTTTTTTTTTTTTTGTGTGTGTGTTTTTGTGGACGAGGGCTATAAAATGAATCAAAAAGTGTAACAGAAGGACATTTTAGAAGCTGTTGTACTTCTGTGGACCTAAAAGCACTTCAGCACAGCAATGTAGAGTGGACATTTTAATTTGACTCCACATCAGTTCATACCGCCAAAAAGACAAGAATGGTGCAAGGCACAACGTTTTTGACCTGATATCATCTTTAGAGTGGACGCTCTACTCGCTAAATCTCAATTCCATTTATCACACTGTATGGCCTGTTTTAGAGTCACAGGTCTACCCTAATCTACACAAAAGCTTGAACTCTCTAAACCAATTGCTCTATTGGGAATAGGATTGATTAAAGGACTTGCGTCCCTTGAATAAAAATTTAGTTAAGCAGTTGCAACTGTGTATCACTGCAAAAAGCGGCCAATTTGAAACCAATTAATTTATTGATTGCTAAAATTCTTCTCATATTACTATTTTCGTGCTTTGTTAATTAATTTATTTTTTATAAAGTTATATGGAAAATTACTTGCCGAGGTTTTTTTTTTTTTTTTTTTTTTTTTTTTTTTTTTTTTTTTTTTTTTTTTTTTTTTTTTTTGCCGCACCCTGTACATTTGGTCCGCACGGTCAGGAGAAACAGTTCTGTGATTAAAATTATTCGTGTTTGTTTTATGAAGGAAAATATATTCTTCACTAAAGATATTGGTTTAATTTTCTTTGCAAAAAGTATTAAAAGTTTTTTGATCTATATGCAAATTATATTATCATACAGCCGCTTGCATTATCAAAGTTTGCAGTATTTTATCATACAAGGAGGGGGAGTTAATTGCATCGGAATTTAAGTGTGAGACGTTTCTAACCACTTTTTGCTGAAAATTTCAATTAAAACTTCCTGAAAAAATGAAAATTTCATTTTTTCAATTTTTCCGGAGTGAAAATTAACCGCTTCGAAAAAAAATGTTTTTTTTGTTTCCCGTTTTTTTTCTGAAATTTGCCGGGTTTTTTTCCCCAACTGTTTTTATTTATAATCAAAACGAATTTTTGCTAAACAAGTTCTTAGTAAGGAGAGGGGATGGCGCATTCTTCAAAAAATGTAACTTTTCTGTCACACACGCATTTTACAGTAAAATCTAAGGAAGAACTCATTTAACAATACTTTTTAACTTCATCAAAAATATGTCTATTTAAACCTACCAACAATTTTTTCATAATAATTTTTATTTTAATATATTTTATGTTCACAACATGTAAATTCTCACCTCCGTGGCATGTCACACACCTGGTGTTTTTTGTGTTGCTTATGTTGGGCTTAATAACTTGTTTAATTAAAAGTATATATTTATTTATTGATAATTCCTTTCACTAGTGTCTGAAAAACTAATTGTTTAAGTATATTTAATATTTTAATACTGTGCTTTAGTTCGTGTTAGTAGGATAAGGAATTTTGTTACACAATAAATTCTAACCTCCGTTACCTAAACCATAAAATGCCATTTCTCATTAACAAGCGGCAGTAATGACATCACATTTTATTTTCCATGATACAAAGGAGTCCCCTTGTTTATCTTCAGCCACAAAAAAGTTGTGAGATTTTTGTCGAAAAACAAAGATATAGATTTTGTTTAAAAAACTAAGTGTGGTTATTGTGAACTCGCACCTCCGTGAATTTGAACTTCAGGGATGTAAATTAATGTAAAAAAAAAGAAGTGAGCATGTTTTCATATGTTTAATATGTGCAGATTGTAGCAACGAAGAAAAAAATATTTCCCTGGAAAATGTATAAATTGGGCCTATATTAATGGAAAGATCCTCACCTCCATGATAGACCTTATCAATGTTATTATTTCTGAGGTGAAAATAGATGATGGAGGGGAAGTACATCAATATTAATCATTCTACTAAAATAATAAATTGCCAGAATATTCTCAAATTTACTAAATACTATTTTTTAAATACTATTACAAAAACTTACTAAATGCTATTACACATTTTAACTAAAAGGATAACTAAAAATTAAGCCTACTTTAATTAAGAAAGCATAATATTAGATTCCCACTAATCATTAAAATAGCTCATTGTTTGCACAATTAACAAAATTACTACTTTGATATTAAATTGGCCTCAATTTTTAAACATTAAGTGGGGTTTTTTTTCCGTGAACAAGGCGTGTTAAAAACATTTTTTATATTTTTTTATTAATGAGTAAAATAATTGGAACTTAGCTGGTCCATTATTTATGGTTACATCTAGTAGGTAACACTTTCATGTACTGAAATGAAATGAATGAATGATTTTCATGTAATGAAAAAAAAAAAGGGTTTCGAAATTGAAAAATATTTGCGTTCAAAAGTTGCATTTTCTGAAGAATGACCCGGATACTTATGTGCATGTTCATACATTGCAACACAGCCCGCACCTTTTATAATCGTTTTCAGTTTTAATTAAATTTATGATTTTCGTAGTAGGCATAACAGTTTCACGTGAGTTTATGATTTTCTTTTGGAGACTGTGTAGAGTCGGAAGCAATGGGGCAGCGCTGCTTTTTTTGCCGAACTAGATTGAAAAATTATCTATAGCTCGTCCAGTAGATGTACAAGCTTCTGCATCTAGAAACAATTTGTCACACGCTATTTCACCATGAAAATGCAACGCTGGCCCATTCTTTCCGGCTTCCTCCGACTTTAAAAACTAGTTAAAATTATTTTGCTGGTTTTTGATTTATTTATGAATTATAAAACATCGTGTTATTATTTATTTTTTTCTCATATAAAAAAAGTACTCATCATACACAATATCAACGTTTTTATTTCTCAAAAGATAACATACTCGGTTTGAGCAGTGCTCTCAAAACCAGTCTTTACAAGAGCTGCTTCAAAAAAAAAGATGATGAAGTGTTTCCTTTCAGATGTTGTTCATCTCTCGTTTAGTTTCATCAGGGTTGCCTCTCCTTAAGAGCAAAAGCGCGGCCCTCCTAAAGATCGTAACCCCCCAAAGCAACAGCCCCCCAATGAAAAAAATAACCCTCAAAACACCCTCGTAAAAATTTCAATGTCGCAGTCTGCGCCATAGCCTTCCCCCTCCCAGGTGGGCACCCCTGGTTTTAATGACAGGAATTTTCCTAGTTTCCTTTCATTCATCAAGCAAATGATTTCAGTCACCACTAGTAGACGCTCTCAAGTTAAAACTCATTCACATAAGAAGCTACGCACCAAAAGTATAGAGTGAAATAAAAATTGCTGTGTGAAATGGGGTAGAAGAAAGTAGTGGAAACAGTGCCTCAAATATAAATGACTAGCAATACGTTGCTCGTGCTAAGAGTTTAAAGGAAGTCCGCTGAATAAAAAAATCCATGCCCCCCCCCCCCCTTCTGATGTGAAATGATCATCTTTCTTCAACTAAAATGAGTATACACCTTTTCAAAAAATCCTACAACCCAAATTCAAAATAATAGAATATCAGAACTGTTTGAACAAAACTTGACCCTGAGTCAGGAAAAATCAATGTTCATACTCTATTTGGATGAAAAAATTTCATAACTTTTCCAAGACTTTTTCATGACTTCATAAAAATTTTCATGACCTTGTTACACGAAGAGAACAGTTCTATTTGCCAATTCTCTGCAATGGGTATTAGCAAAACTATTATCTGAATGCCAGTACCTTATCAAAGCATTTACTTGTGACTGAAAAAACATCAGCGCAGAGTACAGAAATTAATAACTATTCTTTGTTATCTTTTTAATTTAAGCAAGGTAAAAATATAGTGAATGCAATATAGATGTTTAAAGTAATAAATATTTAATAAGCAGAGCACAATAACAATTTATGAGGCAGAATATTAATGAATGGGACAAAGGTTGAATGAGTCATTACAAAGTTTTCAAAAATAAATTTACTTCATAAAAATATTGCCCTTTGGTGTCAACAGTGTATCTAATACTCTATGTAACTTGACAGTATTTTTGTTCAATGAAGTAAAGCCTCGTTTTTTAGTACATTCATTTTTTAAGTATTAGGATTCCCTATTTCTTTGCTCTATCGCCTGACTAAATGTTTATTTTCTAAAGCCTTCAACAAATTAAGCTCGGATGCAATTGAATTATACTTTTTGATAGGGTGTGGCAAAATCTAGAATGTGCAAATCTGGTTCTAAAAAACATCCATCCACTATAATATTAAAATCTGTTCGCGTCCGTCTGTCTGTCTGTCTGAAGATCGATCTTCTCGAGAACCACTGCGAATCGGGAGTCAAACGAGATACCGATCAATTCGAAATTTTCCACAGAAAACAATAGGACCAATCTCATAATTGTACGACTTTAATTAGCGGAGATATTAATTAAAACGTTAATTAACATAACGCTATTCAGGAATTTTTATTTCTTTCCTGTTGCCATTTTGCATATGGGTGAGCAAATAAAATTCTAATAATTGTGTCAAAAGAGATTTTTTTGGCTTCCGTCCAAATCTTAAAACAACGTTTCCATCTAGAATTTCATTTTTAATTAGTTTAAAATTGGTTGCTCTATTCGGACATTTATCGTCTGTCCTTTCTTATTTTTTCACATTCAACGTTCTTAACTCTTTTCAGCATATGAAAAATGTTTCTTTAGTAATGTTTACTGATTGACGTGTAAGTTTATCATTCACCGGCCTCATGTTTGGGTACATTTAGGATGTGCGACTAATTATGTTTATTTTGTTGGACTTTTTTCCGTCACATGGGTGAGTTTTCGAATCGTAATAAATCTCTTTTTCCTTCCTGTTTCGATTTTTGCAATACAGTTTGTATCGTTAAAGAACACGTTAAATTAAGATTGTTTGGATTTCTTTAAGTGAAACAGAGTTGAACAAAAAAGATTGTTTTTAAGGATTTTAACTAAAGCTTAGTTGGAATCTGATGGCTTGATATTAAATTAATGCTTATTGGTATTTAATAAGTCTTAGTGCTTTAGTTTCACGTAATCAACAAAAAAGTGTGTGTCATTTTATGTAAAAAGCTGATTGTAATTGTACATAAATATATCAGATATATTCTATCAGATTTAATTCAGTTTAAAGTGAGCACATATTATAGTTGAGAATGCATATATTTTCATTTTTTGTGCTAGTTGAAAATACTCATAACTTATATTATTGATAAATATGATTAACGTTAAAGAGGTTTTTGCCAAAAATATGCTCTACTGGTGTTTTGCAAACCTTGCATTACGCGTAATTATTTACTCCTTAGCGCTTTAGAAACTGATGTCAGAATAATACAAAAACATCAATTGAACAGCTCTTTCATTTTTTAAGTAGCCCGTGCAACGCCGGGCACGCAGGCTAGTAAAATATAAGCGCTGAAAATAAATGTGACTTCTAAATAAGTGATGTCCCAGCAGTAAAACCACATTACCAAAAAAAAGAAAAGCGGACGGCGGTTACAGAAGCGGATGCAATAGGATTCCAAAACTCAGATTTGTTTTGGGGATGGTTCAGTATTTCAGTGTAAATAGCTTTCACATGCAATACTGTTATATCACTGAAGATTTCTAATGTTATTTTAGCTTCTGTTACTTTCTTACTGCCCAAGACATTTTTCCATGATTTGAAATAAATTTCCAGGTCTGAAATTTGTTTATTTTTTTTTCCATGACTTTTCCAGGTCTGAAATTTGTTTATTTTTTTCCATGACTTTTCCGGGTCTGAAATTTGTTTATTTTTTTTCCATGACTTTCCAGGATTTCCATGACCCGTACGAACCCTGAAAAATGAACGCATGCAAATTAAAAAAAAGAGTAAGACTCGTTATTCATGAATGGGTTCTGTTTTCAATTTAAACAACTTTTCAGATATTTTTTTAACAACTAAAGAATTATTAACACATTGGAAAAATAGATAGATTTTTTACGTGTGTCAAAAAATTTGAATAATTTATTCATTCAATGTGAATTTTAAAAAGTAGTTAAAATATTTTCATGCTGTTAAACGATAGTTTGTCACAAGTATGGAGCTTGACGGCCGGATAATTTTACGCTCTTTTAAAAGAATTTTATTGCTCAAAATGGGTCGTCAAGGTGATAAATAGGAAAAAAACGAAGTTACTTATTGTATAATTTTGTAAAGTTAAAAAAAAAAACTATCCAACTCAATTCAAAACCGAACGTTTTGCAATCTATGGTATGGGTTTTAAAGGAATATGGAAGGACACTGACCAGCTAAAAAGTAACCGAAGTAAACCAGGTAGAAAAATTGTAACACCTGGCAGAAATGAACCCAAATTAAAGTAAATCGTCCAAAATAATCGGTGACAAAATGCTTCTTCCGTCCATAAATGTTGAAAAGAATCTATAGATATCTCGTCCACTCCAAGTACATTTGGACGGCTGCATAAACTGCAGTTTTAATTGCGGATCTACGAAGACGATCAACGATAAACAAGAAGCAGAAACGTCCACCACCCTCATAGAGCAAAGAGAATCTCATACAAGAGCAACAAGGTTGGAAAAGTATTATATTCAGTGATGAATCTTTTTTTGAAATATCTGTAAACAAAAAAAAGTGTTCGGGTTTGACGTTTAAAAAGAAAAGCGTATGAGAAATTTTGTGTAAGACGTTCTCTCCAATTTGACACATTATTTTTGGTTTGTAAGTGCATGAGGGTTGCTGGAATTGGGAAATTATATATATCTTATAATAAAACAATGCGTGACTTCAGCTGTTTATCAATAACACTGTATAATACTTCATCTGAGTCACAGCAGTTACACATTTAGTGACACATTTTATCTTTCAGCAAGATTCTACTCCGTGTCATTTCATTAAATTGACTCATTGATTTTAAACAGAAAGAGGAATTTCGATTTTAACTGTTCAAGCACTCTATCAATATCAATAGGATCAAGAAATTTTGATACTGTCAAATCGAAAGAAAGCGGTTCAAGACCTGGTGCCCGCCAACAAAATTGAGCTTGTTGCCGCATTGAAGAGGGTATGGAAACAGTGTCAGAAGCGATTAATGTTAACAGGTGGCAGAATCCGTGCGAGAAAGGATTATAGCATTGAATCCAGCAAAAAATGACGCATTCTAGTATTGATATTGTTTCTTTCGAAAGTGTTTTTTTCCCCCTTTAATTTGAATATTCTAATTTTTTGACTAAATGTAAACCTTTCTCACTATAAACTTTTGATTATTCTGTCTAAGATTATTTTTAATTGAGCATATTTGAAATGAAATGCACACTTTAAGGTCTAAGAAAGGTTGCACGTTCGTTTAAACACCTAATTTGAACTTATATTTGGTTAAAATAAACTTTTTCCCAAAAAGTGAAAAGTATTATTTTGAATTTGGGTTATATTACAGTCTCTTTGGAATTTAAAACTATTCGCCAAAACAAATCAAAAGATAGCCGCCTGCGGCGACCAGCTGGTTCGCCTTTCTATGCAAGCAGCCCCAAAGGAAAGGTTGGCGTGTACTCTCAATGCGCATTTTGTCGGAAAATAACAAAAAGCACGTCCATTTTTATGTGAATGCTTTTTTTTTCAAAGTTGTGGGGGGGGGGCATTGATTACCCGTTAAGTTTAGTAAATAAGGACCTATCTATCTCTTACTGATCATCTATCTATATCGACCTACATTTATCTATCGATCTATCTGTACGATCTATGCATATCTACCTCTGATGGTGATTAAAAATATTTTTCTAAGTACGAGTATATTAAACAAAGATCATGCAAAAACCAGCGCGCTTTATTTATTTAAAATAGCATTAAAAAAAACTCTGTTCCCTGTAGTGTGTAAAAGATAAAACTCACTACTTTTATTGAATCAAATGCACACAAATATGTAACGTTAAATAAGAGTAAAACGTCGCGGGGGGGAGGGGGGAGAAATAAATAAAATTCCTAAATGAAAATGAAAAAATGATGCAAAAGCAAGCGCTGCAGTTGGATCACGTGGCCATGACATAATTTCAATGAAGTAATGACCATCCTAAATTGAAGATTGACAAAACTTCGGCTATGCTTGGAAGTCGGGCCGTACTCCGCATTTAAAAAATTATAAAAAAATAACTATTTTGCGTATTTTCAAAACTCTTTTTTTTTCTGAACAAGGTGAAATGTCTTTACTATTACATAGTTATATTTTAGAAAAGAGGCCTTTATACTTTTTTGCGGGATGAGTTATTAAAAATATAAGCCCAGGAAAAAATGAGAAATAAAGGGGAGGGGGGTTCAATAACTCAAAAAAAAAAAAAAAGAAATTGCTCTATCTACAAAAACCTTTTTATCATCACACTTAAAAATAAATTTCCTACATTTTAGTGCAACAAAATAATTTTCTGGCACAATTTGTTCGGGGTCTGTGGGGTATAAAGTATTAAAAACAGCTAAAAACCACAAAAAACATTGAATAACTTTTTGTCCAATTAAAATATCAATGTAGTAAATTATAGCCTTTATAACTTCAATAAATGGACTACTCAACATAAAAATTTCAATTCGAACCAGTAGTTCCTGAGATTAGCGCTTTCAAACAAACAAACAAATAAACTCTTCAGTTTTATATTATTAGTATAGATAGCTAACTGAATGGTAATACCGCAACATCATTTGCATATTTATCTACAAATTTTAATATGTGCGTCCATAACATCTCGCGTACGTTAATAAAATCTTCCTCTGGGTATGCTGTAAACTAAAACCAAATACCATTTTTTTATGCCTCCATGATTTCATTACATAAACCTTTAATTTTCTTTCCTGAATTCCAGTTCTTTGTGGACGTAGAGATACATATTTTTTTTCTTCTCCTTCTCTGCATACTTTCCAAGAAAATGAGTAAATTTTATTATGTTTATGCAATGTTTCCCCAATATAAGATATTTTATTTACATTTCTTGGAAAAGAAGATATAGGAAAATTAATTCAAAAATAAAAGCGACTGTGATACGAAGAGAAACGTTTTTCGTTTCGATAATTTTTCCTGTAATTCACGACAGGACAACGTCTTATAAAATGAATTCTCGTCGTCATCTCTATCATCTAAGGAATGCAGAAGACTTTTATGCATATTCAAACAATCATGGAGGAATTTCGTGCTCAAAAAATTCTTTCCTCCATTCTCTTAAATGCCATCTGGCATCTTATATATTATTTCTCGAGCCTGTTTTTCTGTCAGTCGGCAAG
The DNA here is from genome assembly GCF_026930045.1 of Uloborus diversus. Classification (NCBI taxonomy): domain Eukaryota; kingdom Metazoa; phylum Arthropoda; class Arachnida; order Araneae; family Uloboridae; genus Uloborus; species Uloborus diversus. The sequence continues at coordinate 62,005,786 of NC_072731.1, read as the reverse complement.
ATCTTGCTTATTCCTTTATAAAAAAAATTCCATGATTTATAAATCAATTTAAAGTTTATCGCTTCGGCTAATGACGAAAAATAGACCAACGGTCTAAAAACATACTGCTTTTCTTAAATTTTAGATTTAGGTCTGAGAAGAGGTTATTTTGTTAAAGTTGATAGATTAAAAAGTGGAAACAATGGTTGTAAAAACCTTTTGAAAGAAAATAACATTTAAAAGATTAAAATACGGCAATGTAACTAGTGAACTTGCATAACGCAAACTATATAAAAATGTATATGAAAACCTAACATCAGTAGTTAATGTTGCTGAACTAGTGTTCAAAAAAATTAAAAAAAATGAAGAGTTTGATTTTATAGCAAGGAGTCTTTTCTTTCATTAATACCCCTTTCCCCTTCCCTCCCTAGTAGCGGGTATTTATAAAGGTACATTGACTGGTTTTTAGAGTATTAGATAAAGCAGATAAATTTAAATATTTTATTTCTTACACGTATTTATTTATAAGTAACTTATGTAAAAAGAAACTTTAAGTAAGGAATAAAAAATTTAAAAATATTTACATTTATATTTTGTATTGGCTAGGACTTTTTTTATAAAGCCTTTTCTGGTTGTAATTTTGCTGAAACAATCTTCACAGAATAATCTGATAGTAATTTTACTCAATTACAAAAGACAAAGTAATTATCCTAAATAATCCACTACAGTTATTTATTTTTAGACTTGGTGGTCATTTATAATAAAATTTATCTTTTACAGGGAAGTGAAGTAAATTGGCCGGGACAGTGGAACTTTTTCTGAAAACCGGGACATCTGACAAGCGTAGTTCTGGTCAATTTAACCATCACCAGGGAATTGCCCACACAGAACTTCCATTACAGGTTCATCTTTTGTTTGTAAACAAAAAAAGAAATTTTGCTTTCGCGAAAGTTTTCTATTTTCAACAAAAATCGTTTGTTGGTGTTTTTTTTTCCCCAATCGAACTCACTTGTAACGAGCCCTGATTTAACGAGAACCTGGATTAAACGAGGAAATCTGAATTGCATTTTTGGTATAATGTAAAGTATACGGGAGAAAAATTCGCTCGTCAAATTTTTCGGGACTTGTGACTTCCAACTCAGTTGATCCTTTCTTAAAAAATTCTATTCACATTTCGAAGTCAATAAAAAGTCAGCAATAAGTCATTAATCCAGAGAACAAATGATGACCACCGTTTTAAACTATTTTTGGAGTAGAGAAGTATTTGAAAAATATTTTTTAAACCAACGTCATCACTTTTGGTGGTGTTGTAGCGTTGTAGTTCTTATTCACACAAGTTGAGGCAAATGAAAAAAATAATGAAAGCGACGGCGACAACGACAATTGAGAAGAATTTCTAGCGAAGCTGAAACTTAGCGGTCGCCACTCGCCACGTGGCGATTAAAGTTTCAAAAGTGGCGATTAAAAATTTGTCATCGATCGCCACCCCCGGTCGCCATTCAACAAATATCAGTTAATGATACTCTAGTGGTCTAGTGCGATGCTACAAGTATGAAAACAACTTTATTTTATATATTTTATTCTCGATATCATAGATTCATCGTTATCAAGTTTAAGAAGAGTGAATATTTAACACAAATTTATTTTTCTTAAGATTTGAAATAAACAGAAACATGTCGTGCAAAATTTTTAATGTCTTTTACCAGTCATATTTAAAAACTAAGAGCATTTTGCATACATCTTCTAGGACATGCTCATGAATAGTTGGCAGGTTACAGAAAACAATGTTTAATATATTGATCATGCACAAAAAAAGTAACACAACTCAAAACACATATTTTGCGGTTCATTTAAAAATATATAACAGCTTGAGATGCTGCTTACAACAGGAAAAAACATCATAAAGGGCCTTATGGTTCTAAAATGATTTACTAATGCTCTAAAACCGAACTTTTTCCTCGTTTTGCACTGTACTGAAAGGTTTAATTTTTTTAGTCTGTTCTGTAAAATTTTATGCTTTTTGGTTGTGTCACCTATCTTTCGTGCGAGCAATATTCTGATGATACTTTTTTTCATTATTAATAAAAATTTGCAACATAGCTGCAGTTTTAAAAAGTGGCTATTAACTTTAAAAAGTGGCCACGAGTAAAATTGAGTCTACCGGCAACTGGCTACTAACCAAATTTCCCAGTTTTCAGCTTTAAACTCACAACACATTGAGTGACTTTGGACGAGCAGAAAAGCTTCAAACTATATTTTTGAAGGGAGGTACAGGTGACGATGTTTATCTGACCATGAGTATCATCCCAAAAATCAACAATGTAGTAAGACGGTGACGAAAAACAATAACAAGACAACTCAAATCAAACTAAGCAACTTTTTTGGTACTACACAAAAACCAAAAAAAAATTATAGTAAACCAAGTATGATTGAACTTTTATGATTTTTCTTTTCACGAACCAGTTTTTTTTTTTTTTTTTTTTTTTTTTCAAGTACTCTCTTATAGCAAGTAATATATCGCAGTCCCTTTGTGTGCTCGTTTTAAGCGAGTTCAACTGAACATGTAACCGTGAAAGACTGGAATTGAAGAATGTCGACTTTCACCAATGATTGACCGGAAATATTTGATTTTTCCCTGATGCCTTTGATAGGAAATTATTGATATTCACAGTGTTTTCGACATTCATCATTTTCAGAACTTCCACAGAAGTGTTATGATATACATCATTTACGAAGCACACAATCAAGTCACGTGAAACGGATAAGTTATATCTGCAAATAACTTTTACGTCCACTGCTGTAATTCCCCATGGGGGGGGGAGAGACAGCTCTCCGATGAGTTTTAATTTGTACTAAAAAATTATTCCACTATAATGCAAATTGCTTCCAAACTGTTTTTTGTGGGAGGATCCCCCAGGGGTGCCCACCTACGGGTGCTCATGGCGCAGACTGCGTCTTTGAAACTTTCAGGGAGGGGGGTATTTTGATGGGTATTTTTCTCATTTTTAGGGGGGACCTCGCTTTTTGGAGGTCTTTACGATATTTAGGGGGTGCGTCCTTGCTCTTAGGGGGCGGACACCGTTGGATCCCCCTTCCCCGTCTCCCAAAAAAACCAATCTGAGTTCCCGAATTATTTTTACTTCCTTTTACAAAAATGAAAGTATTGTATTCGCAAAAAAAAATTCATTCAAAACTCTACCTTAATTTCCATTTATGTATATATGTGCGGATGTGCGTATGTATGTCGCATAACTCAAGAACGGTATGTCCTAGAAAGTTTAAATTTGGCACGTAGAATCCTAGTGGGGTCTAGTTGTGCACCTCCCCTTTTGGTTGCATTCGGGTGTTTCTAAGGGGGTCTTTTGCCCCTATTTGGGGGGAAATCATTGTTAACTTCGATGTAAACTCAAGTGGTGTTACAATTTGGCGGACACTTGGCGATATATCGCCAGTCTTTTGGTCGCCAAGTTTTGTCGCCAACTTGGCGATGTTTTTTTTTTCTTTTTTTTAAATCTGGTTTCAATTTGGCCACTGTAGGTGATATTTAGAGAGTAAACTATTGAATTGCCAATAATGGGAAATTGAATTGCCAATACTGCTTAAATTTGCCAATAATGGGAAATGACGTTAAATTGGAAATAAAAGGAAGTCATGTGAGGCACATATCAGCTCTTTTTTAACTACCCCACTGATCAGTGTTTAAAATTGCACTATTTGTTTAAAGCTTGTTCAATTCAATGCACGGATGGGAAATTTTAACTCACACATTTGCTCTTTATTCCCGGGATATTAAATTTTAGCTTTCAAATCTTACATATTTCAATATAAGGAAGTGCCAAAATAAGTATCAATTTTTTGATGAAAAAAAGTTTGCGTTTGAAACAATGGTTTGCACGTGTTGGCCACAGAACGTTGATGTACATGGATAATAATAACGTTGATCTCATATTTTACTGCTCAAATTTGAAAAGTATAATCGCATACCTTTTTTGCAATAGATGGCAGCACATCATGCATTTTGCAGCAAAACTGAACTCGCAAATACAATTCAAAATTGAGAAAAGAGAAAAATCTTAGCTCCTATCATAGGTAGGAATTTTAGCAGGATTTTGACCATATTTGTAACATTGAGGGGTTGATGTAGAAAAATGAACTCTTTCCTCAATTCAAAGCAGTGGCGGCTCGTCACTATGGGCCGGGTGGGCCAGGCCCACCCAGAAAAATTGTACACTATTAAATAGATCATGTCAAAATAACGTTTAGTATTTCGTTAAAAAAATTTAAAAAGCAAAAAAAAAAAAAAAAAAAAAAAGAAAGAAAACAACGAATTGGGGACATGAAACACATTTTAAATCTCTAACACTCTGCATATCGCTTCTAAAATGTTACCGTTTACGCTTGCAAGCTCTGAGAATGATTCTTGGGGCTGCGACTGGTTTGCCCCTCGATTGACTTGCCACACCTCCACTCCTAACCAATCACGGCGATCCAATTAGACACCAAAACGGGAAGTCCGTGTCACTCCGATTTCTGCTGTGTGGGCTCCAGTTCCCTAGCCCTCGAAAAAATAGCTTTACCCCCAACAGCAGTAGAAGGGCAATAGCAGGTGGGGAAGGATTTGACACACGTCACTTGTACGAAACAACAGTTCGAAAATGGGCAAAAAATGACTAGCCCACTGAATGAAAGAAAGTGCTCTTCTCGTTTTCCACCGTCCTTCTTTTGTATTAGTCTTTAATCGTAAATTTCGAGTTCCCTCCAATTCTACCACATCGCATCGCGTGCGTATTTTTATTTATTTATTTTTCTGTTTGGAACTAATATGATCGGAATTTCTGAATGAAGAGTTTGTTTTCGAATATACTAGTTGGTTTTGAGTGTGAAAAATTCTGAATTGGGCCGGAACTTTTACAAAAAAACTTCAATTGGGCGAGATCTATTCAATTTTCTTTTTTGTTCTGATATTTGGCGAAAGTAATAAGTATTAATCGTATAATAGGTCTTATCGATATGTGTTTTCTATTCTGTAGTACTCTAAGGCGGAACAAACCTAAATTATTTCAATTTGATCCGGTACATCGCTTTAAATCCTTAAATGCGTAGGGCCATCACATAACCTCAAAAATGACCAAACTATTCGATTTTTTTATTGTTTGTTTTAAAACTTCAGATTGTTTCAAACTTTATGAAGAAGAGAGTTTCGACGCTTAGTTTATTAATTATTTAAAAAGTTATTGGCTTTAGGTCACTCACACTAGGTGCGCTTTTTCTTGATTTCGAACTGCTTTTGAGCAATCATGAATTATTTATTGTGTTCACTTGACCGTTGAATGATGTATGCCTTTGATTTTATTTTTCTATTCTTATACTGTTGGCCCCACTTAAACGAATACCGTCGGTTCCAAGAAATATTCTATTAAGCTGGGAAATTTTATTTATCTTTCCTGGTTGACAACTTTTGCTTAAAACGTAATAATAAATCAATATCTAAGTAATAGGGGAAAAAAATGTTTTTGATTAAAAAGCGTTTTAAATAAGCTAAGTAATCAACAAAATAGTATAATAACTAAGTATATATAATACAAGTACATATGAAAATTATAAATATGCAACTTACAACTTGAGGTATTAAATCTTTGTTTCGACACCTTTTTTCAGTTCATATTTTTTGGAGAAAGTCCATAATAGTGGATTCCTTGCTCAGGGTATTTTGTGAACACTTTTCTAAATTCAATTACCGCGTTTTACGTAATCAATAATTATCAATTTCTTATTTTCTGCAATGTTAATATTTTGTTGTGTTTTTTTAATTTATTTATCGACTGTCTGTTGGTAATGGCATTGGTAACTATAAAAGAAACTAGATAGAATAATGGAAATGTTTTGATGGAAAATTTATGTTGTTTTTCCCGCCCGTCGTTTGCCGAAAAATGCTATTTTAAGTTTCTACGTCAATAATTGCTCTTATTTAATTTATTTTTAACGTATTCAAAATTTTTTTTAGCAAAAATATATGTGAAAGCTGATTACTATTATTCGATTTTCCGAAGAAATTATTCGATTAAGCGGGGATCTCTAACATTACATCTATAGAGGGGGATCTCTAACATTACATCTATAAATTTGGTTCCTAGAGATTTTACCCGATTTAGCGGGGCTGACAGTAATGCAGGCATCCATGTGCCTCGGAATCGAATTATTTATTAACGACCTTCTGGACTTTACACAATCCTTTTTACGCGGAAAAAGTATCCAGCACATAATATCCAGCATCCAGCCCCAGGCATTCATTTGAATTTTGACGTCAGGAATTCAAACTATAGTTGCGATAAAAGCCATTAGTAGAAAAAAGAAATTCCTGCTATCGCAATTCGCGATAGCGAAAACCATAATTTGAATTCATGATCTCAAAATTTAAACTTTTAAAAAACTGAAATATTCTTCAGTGTTTTGATTTTATGAAAGGGCATGAAAAATAATTATTGGTTAATAAGTAAGCGCATACAAAGATTCCAAAGAATTACATATTTTATTGAAATGTTTTAAAAAATGCTATGAATGTGATGTGACCCCTAGATATTGTGATGATGTAGTTTCACACAATAAAAATAATTAATTAAATTAAATAATTAATTCTAATTTTGATGTATGAAGAATGCACTAGCGATTGAGGAAACTGTGCTTCTGGAAAAAAATAGTTACCAATTTTGTAATTTGAGATAAGGAAGCATGCTAAAACGAAAGTTAATGCTTCTGCGTGATCATGTGCTCGTGTTGGTATCAAGAGTGTAATGTAGTAGTTTAATTAATGCTGTGTGTTGTTTATTACTAGTTGGCATGGGGTGGGTGTCTTGTCTTTAAATTTAGGTCGTTTACCTTGAATTTTCAAAAAATGCTCAAGTGGATATTTTTCTAAAACAATTTCAACTTTGAAGTAGAAGAGAAGTTATAAATGAAGCAACTGCAATAAAGACTATCTTATATTGTTCAGCATTACTAACTGCAGTCTTTTCCATTGTATCTGTATAAATATTATTGAGAAAACTTTATACAGCGAGCCCACCCGCTAAATTAAGGCACGAGCCGCCACTGATTCAAAGTTCATTTTCTTTAAATAATAACGTAAGAAAAACATAAAGCACATATAGTAAGACAATCCTTTTTCTTCAAACGCGTGAATCGATCAACTCACTAATTTTTCGATCGATCTATGGCCTAGAAGAGTGGAGGGGCAAGGTTCGGGAGCAGTTGCAGCTGTCTCCTTCCCCCTCTTTCGTAAGAGCTACTCCTGCTACCAGGGACAATAATGTATTCAAAAATTGACATTTTTACCAACTTCTTAAAAATCTAAATCGGTTTCTAATTGTTCAGTAACTTTCACATAAAAAACAATCAGCTGACATTTGTTCAATAAAAATTAAATCTCCCATGCAGTTAGGGGAACAGCAATAGCTTTAAGAAGCAAAAAATGAGATTTTTTTTTATCATCCTTATTGGTAGGAATAAACTGTAAACTTCAGAAATTAATTTACTTGCTATACACAACTATTCTACGGATTCTCGTGAAAGTATCGTCAGAAGCGGATTCAAGGGGAGGGTCTTGGGGGTCATGATCATGCCCCCCCCCCCCATAACAGTATCCGTCCCCGTCTTTGAAAAGAATAAATTTCATTGAGATACTTCGATGAAAGAAGTTTTTAGACGGCTTAACATTTTTATAGCACTTCAAAACATCATTAAGCTTAAACACTATTCGACTTATCGACGTTTTCGGATTTTTCCAGATACTGCACTAAAATATTCGCAAAATCTGGATACTTGCTGATTAGTTGGAAGTGGAAAAGACTTTTTATCAGAATCTGCACAAGCAGATTCTCCACGAACTGCTTACCCAATTGCTTCATCGTGGAACATGACATGTGACATGACACCCCGAAGTCCCCCGCATTTACCATTTTTACGGTTTATCTGTTTTAGATATCGGGGATCATCATGGAACAAGTATTCACATGTAATAACATTTTCCTCAGTATTCAAGAAATATTTTATTTTCGCCCAGTCCATATCATCAACAAATATTTTTAAATGATCCTATTAATCGTCAAAAAAGCTTTGTTATCATTGATGTTTATGAAACCGCAGCTCATAAATAGTTCTTAACTACTGTTTCTGTCGTAGACCCAATTTATTTTCTCTTGACTTCAACTCACATTACTTTTGAATGGCTTTCTGCCCTAAAAGCGCAATTATTTAAATCATAAAGAAAATAAAGGCTTTTTTTTTTTTTTTTTCATTTTTGCGAAAATTTTAAGTTTGTCAGATATTAATCAGCAATGAAATTGTAGGTCGTCAGCCGCGACACACAAAAAAAAAAAAAAAGAAGAAGCACAACTGACTACTTTTCCCGCAATCTTAAAATACTCTGCATTATGGAGCACTATTGAAAAAAGAAAATAATATATCCATTTCATACAAGCTGGATAAGCGAAACAATGTGTTAAATGGAAAAACATTTTTCCCCCTATTTGGGCTGTATTTTTTTTTTTGTGCATTTAAATGAAAATTAAATTGTCGTAAAGACTTCGGCTTAAAAAGAGTACATTAAAGAAAAAGAGACTGTGTTGAAAACATAAAACTTTTTTGGTACCGAATCAAAACTAACGAGATAAAAAGGAATATTCGAGTTTAGTTTTCTTTAGTCCTTTTATATCGCTAAAAATGAAAACTCAGTTTCAGAGGGAGAAAGATCCTCAAATGCATCCCCTTGTATCCACCACTGATAGTGTATTTCACGAAGTTGTTCTATCTACGGTAATCAACATAGGCATAGGAACCGGGGGAGCTGGGGGAGCTTGGGCTCCCCCTGGAATATTTCAGACAAGCTCAGCTCCCCCGGAAAAATTCTCGCACTACAGCTTTCTACAGGAACCATGCCGCGCGGCTCAGACGCTACGCTATTGCTGAACTGTTGTGGTCAGCGAACTGATTTTTGAATGAGATTTTTTTTTCGATATTCAGGTACATAAGTTGATTTTGTACGATTTTTCTATTAGGTTTCGTTTCCCTTATTTCTTCAACGTTTGTTTTTGTTCTTATAGTTGAATGATGGTTACTTGTCTAAGTAAACAATTTGATTCGCCGTATTATTCAATTGTGATTGTTCTTTATAACGTTTTTAGTAAAGTATTGTTTATTTGGAGAACCATTTTAAATAGCAGAAAAAAACCCGCTTTGCTAGCTAAAGAGCAGGGTTACGATAGCGTGGTTGTTTGGCGCGTTAAGTGATGAACTATACAGTTGAAGGATTATGTTGAGTTTTAAAGCTACTGTTAATCATTTTATGTGTTTTGGCGAATATTTTTAAATTCCAAAGAGACTTCAATAGGTTTTTTGAAAAAGGTGTGTACGCGTTTTAGTTAAAGAAAAATGATAATTCCACATCAGAAGGGGGGGGGGGGTGACGGGGGGCATGGATTTTTTTTTTTTTATTCAACGGACCTCCTTTAAATTCTTAGCACGGGCATCACCGTGCAGGTATTGCTAGTATGGTATATATAAAACCGTATTTTTAAAAAATCAACTTCGAAAATTTTTCAGAAACAAACATTTTCCCACCTCAGCATCACCAAACAATGCCTAAAACTACAATTTCAGAATTAGAATTTTAAAAAATTCCGGCGGAGAACCCTGGACCCACAGTAGGGCGAAAACGCCAAAAAGCGCTTAAAAATGTTTTTAAACCTCTCTCGCTTGTTTTTTTACACAGGCATGTTAAAATGTAGTTTTCTTGATTTGTTTGGTCTCAGGATCAGAAGTTCGCAGGTTTACGCAGCTAATTCCTTTTCAGGGTCTTTCTACAGACCATTTATGACTCATTAATATTAATTTCTAAGAGGACATAAGAGGACATTTTTTTTTGTAGAGCGTTAAAAAAAAAAAAAAAAACCTTGAATTCCCAAGTTTTCGGTGCTGATCAAAACCGGTTTTCGGTTTGAGAATTTGATTACTCATTTGTTTCGTCCTATTACTATCGTTGGACACGAGAGAAATTAAATACACCCGCCTTCAATAAGAAAAAAAAAATTATATGCTTAAAAGCAATTTTTGTAAATTCCCGCTCTCATGGTTCTTCAACCATTTAAAAGTTCCCTTCAGCTTTATAGTGGACGAAGGGCCCTAAAATTCCAGTTCTGAGTGCAAATTTATTAAACCTCAATATGTTTAATATATGAAAAAAAGCCCTTTTATAAGCGTTTTTTGGCGTTTTCGCCCCACTGTGATTCCCTTCAATTTTTACGTGCTCATCTTCGAGTGCTGAGAGTCCCCTTTTCAAAACCAGAAATTTTATCACCCCCATGTGCAATGATATTAAATATGATTGAAAAAAATGCTGGGAAAGGGAGATGGAGAGATGGAAGCATCGAAGCTAATTTCATTAAAAAAAAAGGTCCGCACCCCTCCCCCCTTTCAAATTATTTTCTGGTTACGCCACTGCTTCTACCCCTTGAACCCGTACATTTCCTACCATAAGCCCCAGCTCCCCCTACTTTTACAAAGTTCTTACGCCTCTGGTAATTAAGTTTTTTTGTGTGTACCTAAGTTTTTTATTCACATCGTCTTTGCTTTCTGAAAGCAACAGGCATGCCTAACTTTAGTGCTGCCATCTATTGTAGTGAAATAAATATATTTCTTTTTTCAAAATTGCTTTCGCTATTTTTTTACCTTAGCCTAGAGGCAGGGCCGTATTTAAAGGGGGGAGGGGGAGGCAACGCCCCCTCCGAAACTCGAAATATTTTGTAACATAACACAGAAGAAGGTAAACCAGTAATCCAACGTTATAAAGCACAAAAATTGCAAAATATTGCAGACACGTATTTCGGTGTTACAAGGAACACCTTTTTCAATGCAAAATTCGTTATACAGAAGAAGGTTTTTTTTTTCACTTCTAATGTCAGAAAAGAAAAATAACAAAGCTTTTTTATTCTTAATTTTGTAACGATTAAATGAGTGAAAATTTGAAGAAATACAGAAAAAAATATATATAGTTCTCCTTTGCTGCAATGCATACTTGAAATTTAGACATTTATTAGGACTTCCTACTCTATTTTCTAATTCGATTCAGGGTCAAGGTCGGATTTGCCCTCCTACCCAAAACTGTTATAAAGCTTACGTTACGTTGATTTCAAGCCGGGACTCCGTATGTGTGGGGCTAATTTCCGATTAGACTACAATCAGGTTAACAAGATGTTCCGAATTCAACTCCTTGATACATTCTGCGTAAAAAATGCAAACACAATGTTTCTCGCATTTTTTAGTACTTTGTAGCATTCAAGTATTTCTCAAGATAAATTTTTGTGACTCATATGTTTCAGGCATTGCCATTTATTTAATACCGAATTCAATATTTTGGAGGTTCTATTGTCATTGTTTGTTTTTATCTTACTTCTACTGCAAACTGTTAGTATCTTAAGCATGGGGGGGGGGGAATATAACAGTTACTCTACTCTATTTCATTTCCTGCACTGCTTGTGTTTGAAGAAAACATTGTTTGTTTTGAGAAATATTTAATTTCATTTATTTTTAACTTAAAAAAGATGTGTCGTACAAAGTTATAATCATTTTGTAAGACTGCAATCAACTGCAGGAAAATGAAAATAAAGTGCTTTAAATACTTTCGAATGTTCTAGAGTCTTCAAAAATTATTTAAGTTTTTGAAATTCCTTGAAAAGCACTTCAATTATATCTCTTATCAAGAAAATAAAGTCTGAATTGTCTGAATGGCCGGAATAATACTTTTTCGTTACTTATTTTCTAAATCTCTACACCATTTCTTTTAAAGCATTTTGTACAATTTTATTTTTGGGCATTTGATGAAATGGGAAACGGGAGATGATTAAAAACAAGCTACACTAAAAGCCGACATGAGCAAGTGACGATACGTTTCTCTTTTCTCCTTCCTTGTTTTTCATTTTTGTCGAATAATGTCAACGATTTGTCGAACAAGCAATTTATATTTTGATTGATATTTACCTGCAGAAGAATGCAAAACTTTTGGAAGGTTTATTTGCCAATGTTTTTCTTCATATTTTTGTAGTCTCAATTACCACCATATAAGGCCTAAAAATACAGATTTTCATATCTATTTTTCAAAAATAATCCCGTTGGAGAAACATCCGGACCCCCTGAAATTATAGATATTATTCTACATCCCGTACCTGCAATAGCTCTGTGCTCCTGTAAAGTCTAAATCTGGTTCTGTAAGTAAGTTAAGAACTTTTTTATGCGTGTGTGTGTGTACACACTCGGTAGAAAAAATTTCAAATTCCTAATTCAAATAATTTTCGACCGATATTTACTATTCATAAACTGGAATATATCCTTTTGTTTTATACTAACGTGATTTTCTTCAGAATCTTTTTTTTTTTTTTAACTTGATTTTTATTTTATTTTTCAAATACACAAGGCAGTGCTGAAATATTTTTGATGATGAAAACATGAAGAGGTATTTTTTCTAACTAAAGCTTATTGAAAGTGAGAAAGATCGTTACTGTCTAGACTAAAGAGGCCAGCAGCCGTTCTCAATTTCTGAACTACTTTCCTTGCAGTTTACTTTAAATACCAAAACCAGAGAACATTTTGGTCCTGCTTAGATATTTTCATTCATATGCAAACATGAAATTTTGCATGTTTGCGAATAAAAAGGCTTTATTATAAACTGACCGTTTCGAAATTGGACATTCATAAAAAATACTCTTTAGACTGCTTTTTAGATTACTTTTCGAAAAAGTCAATTAAAGAAGAAAAATACTTGGAAGAAGGTTTATTGCATCTTTAAGATATCGCTAAAAAACAAGGCGGAAAGAGGTCAAAAATAAATTTAATAAATATTGAAAAACTATTTGCGGTTTTTCAGGTGAGGATAAATATGTGTATGTCGGTCTGCTTGAACCGTCCTTCCCCGCCCCTAATAACTTTTGAGAGGCTAATCCGATTCGAAGAAAAGTTGTTTATTCGAAAGAGCTCGGAAAAGGACACCTCATTGCCATTTTTTGACTTGAACATTTCTTGCTCAATTTTGAATAGTTAAAAAATTTAAACATTTGCGCCTATGGAGAAGCTTAAGGAATATTTTAAATCTAAACTAAAAGGCATATTTCCTTGAAACCTGCTTTGTTTAAAATAAAAAAAAGAAAGAAAAAAGCTTTAAGCAAAGAATATGTACAAAAACAAACGTTTGAAATAAAAATTTAAAAGTCTTAGTTTTTAACGCCTTCGGTATAATTTTATACCTTATTATCTAAAAAGACAAATAATACTAAAAAGTAGTGTTTACTTCTAAAAAAATAGGAAAAGTGCGTAGATTCTGAATATAGTTTTAAATTTTGGTTTAAAGAAGTAGGGAAAAAGTTATAAATAAAAATCGAAATGCCATCTTTTGTTGACTTAACATAGACTAAAGTTTTAAAATGATTGACTGAATCAAAATCAAGTGAATTTAAAGGGCAATTTATATTTTTAACTTTTGATTTAACCTTTATTTTAGGCAAGGAAAAGTGATAGGAAATTTTCAGTGCCTTATTTTTACCTGAAAGAAAGAGCCGTAGACTTTTTTTTTTGATAAAAATTGTTCATTTTGGTGTACTTTTTCATTAATATTGCTAGCCGCCTTCGGTACCCGGCTCACGCAAGCCACCTGCGGCTGGTTGGAGTACTCCACCTTCGGAGGTGTACAAAGGGCTGCAGACTCCGAAGAAAAATGGCCGACTCCGACTCCTGGATTTTGAGGCGTCCGACTCCGACTCCAACTTATTTATTTATTTATTTATTTCAAATCCCCCCCCCCTCATGGGAAAGGGGAAAACCCCTAAACAGATATTGAATCCTTTTGTGAAATTTTTGCGTTGTATTCCGTGTAAACCTTAGATGCATAGTAGAAAACTACATCTGTCATTCCAACTTACGCAACGTGCGCAACGTGCTTACGACGCGACGACGGCGACGCTGAACGATAGGATCATTCATGGCCCCACTGAATAGAGACAGGCCGTGGCAATCGCTGTTGGCTCTACCACGCATCCCTGTTTCTATTACTTTGCGATTTCCAATGGCGTCTCTTGCGGTCAAAATGGGCGACGTCCAATCAAAAATATAAACAAACTTTATAACATTGATTATGATTGGTGGATGCATGAGCTGCATTGAAACGTTATCATTGATTGGTGGATGTATGAGCTGCATCGGTTTAAACCAGAAAAGTAAAAAATCGTCAAGGCCCGTGATAACTGCATGGGACTGAAGAGCGACGTTGAGTTGTTGAGCTCCTATATATGATACTTTTACTAAGGACAAGTAAAAATGACCGAGACTTAGAAGCTTGAAGTTTATCGTCCTTTTTTTAAAGAAACTTATTTTTAAATTTTGAAGTTTTTGAAAATTTTATTTAATTTCAATATTTATTTTTTCTTTTAGAACATTTGCAGCAAGGTATGAATGTGAGTTAAAACAAAAACCTTTAGTATTTCCAAAACCATCACTACATCTTTTTATAAAAATAGCGAGAATAAAAAGAAAATTCAAATACTACCATTAACAAAAACTAAAACTGATCCAAAGCCAAAAATGTTTATTACTTTTTTTTTGTTTTGTTTTATTTTGTCATATTTATTTAACATTACGATAGCGATCTTGGCAATAGGGAAAATAGTGTTCATTTTGTTTCCAGCTTCACTAAGTTTCAATTTCAAGGCATAAAAACCATGCTTTTCTACTTTTATCAAAGATTTATTTCCTTAATGTTCTTCGCTCTATAAAGATTGCATAGTGGTATACCTTTAATCCTTAGAGAACTATAAAAATATGCTATTTTAGAAAATTTGACGTTAGTCCTTATCGTATTCCGTTTCATGCTCTTTTTTCTTAAATGAAGAAGAGCAGTTTTCAAAATGTTTTTACATCACCTGAGAGATTCAAAAGACTTCTCTGTATCTATTCATAATCTAATATGCTTAAATGGGATGAAATGAAAAAATAATTTTTAGTTTAAAATTAATTCCACAAAGACTACTACGAAATATATATAGAATTCAGTTGAAATGCAATTTCGACTTGCTTAAGTATAGTGATATTTATTTCAAAAATCTCAAGTTTTATTTTTTGCAAAGGGCTCCTGAAATAAAATAAAAAAAATTAGCAATTAGTAAACAGTTTACCCCCTGTTTCCTCTACAATGAAATTTAATTCCCCCTCTCATTGAAAAATTCCCCAAAATAAGGAAAACCGCAACGGGTTTCTCTTCCGGTTCACCGACACAATTTCTCCGAAAAAGAAAAATTAGATGGATAATAAAACTATTTTTAATGGATATTTATAAATAGCAACTTGTTAAGTTATTAAGAATATTCAATGTTATCAGATTTTGGATTTATAATAAACTAGCGGTACCCGCACGGCCTTCCCCGTGGTAAAAATTTCAAAGGACATTCGATTCACCTGTATAATTACAGTTAACTTCTCTTACTCGCATAGTAAATTTGTTTTTCAAGATGTCCACATATTTTCGGTAGATTGAAAATTTTCCTCCAACAACTCCCGGTAATTAGTCTCTTTTACTTCAGCAGCGGTATTTAATGCGATAGAAAAACACAAAACAAAAGCATGGTAGCACGTAAAATATGGCTCAATATTGTTGACTCTCTCTGAAAATGTGTGAACTGTAAAAAAAATTCCGAAATGTTACTGGTTATTTCCGTCGAACGTCTCTCGATTTCACAAGTTTTCACATATTTCCCCGTAAAAACAAGTATCTTCACAAAAAGTTTCCTGAATCGCTATAAGTTGCACGCGTGCAGACTTTTCACTGTTGTGGAAAATATATTTAGCAACCAGTTTAAAGTTTGAATGAGCGTGTTTATTAAGTGTATCGGCTTAAGGTTGCTTACGGCCTGTCCAGATTGACTAAGCTCCCAATGAGAGCGAAAAAGTCAATGGATAGCTACAGCTTTGCAAGACAGGAATTGCAGGCAAGAGATATGCTTGGTTCCTTCTTGCATAGCTTTGGCCGTGGTCGTTCTGATTTTTATGGAGCCTTCTTGGTAAATCAAGAAGGTTCTAATCAATTACACTAAACCTACTTAACTTTTCTAGAAGGTTCTGGAGACATGACTGGCTTTAGGAGGGGAGATTTCGCACTTCTTCAGAAAATTTCAAGGTTAATTTCAGAGAGGTTACTGACTTTTAGCGGAAAACGTTCCTGGTTTTTTTCAAAATATGTTACTGGAAGAAATTGGGCACATCAGCTGCTAATTATTTTCGATGAACGTTTCTGAATCGTTTTTACAGTGTGCTATTAAAAAAGCAAAATTAGGCCAAGTTCGTTATTAATAGAGGAAATTCTCACCAGGTTTTTTTTTTTTTTTTTTGTTAGTTTGTTTTTTAAATCATTTGAAACTGATGTTAATTTTCAGTTATCTATGGGAAAGGTGATTTTGGGACTCTCTGGTGGAGATTCCATAAAGCAAAATTGTAAGCTACTGTGCTGACGTTAAGGAAAGGGAGTACCTAAGAAGAAGGGGTTCAGGGAACGTCCCCCAGGAAAAAAAAATAATTTAAATCTTTTAAACGCTATTTTAGGGATAATTTAGGGAGAAGGAGAGGAGTTAAATTAAGGAATCTCCATCGAAAATGTTTTGAAATTTAAAGCTCCTAAAATGTTCTAAACCTGTATTTTTGCACCTCTTTCCAATGAAATCAAAATTTAGTCGATAAAATAATAATTTAGAGTTGAAACATCCATTTTTGGGTCAAACAATTAAATTTTGAATTAAAAGAAAAGAACTATTCATCGAATTTTTTGCGAAACGGTCTGTAAACCTTTGCAGAACTAATCTTGACAAACTGAAAAATTCAACGAAATTTTCGAGTTTACTCCGGACATACTAATTTGGAGTTTATTATATTTGAGTGTTTTATTTATATTAAGACTAGAAAGTCGCCCATCAAGGTATGACGAATGAAAATTGCTTCTACTCTTCTACATTTGAACGAAGTCATTGCTTGTTTGATGATATTTCGACAGTTGAAATTTTAACCCCAACACCAGTAAATTAACCCTAAAATCCAGTAGATAGCGTTAATTGCTTTCGTTTCTTCATTCCCTTGAAATGAGTCTTACCAGTAAAACAGTTAAGTTACCGGATCTAGTTCAGCCTTGCACGGTAAAGCCATTCCCTGCGTGTTAAACATTACCAGAACATATTATTAAATAATCCTGCCGTGGCGCGAATTTAATTGTTGAATCACGCGGGTTACTCGATCATCGGCTGTTATTTATATCAGGATGTGCTCTTCTGATCTGCTTTGAAAACTGATCCAAATACATTTTATTCTATTTTAAATAAAAAGTCGCTTGTAAAAGAAAAGAAGAATAGGGATGCAAAAAATGCTTAATCCCTCCTCCCCCCTCCCGTTTAAGTTCCAGATCTATTAAATCTCTAATAATTTCAGAGGGTAAAATTCAAAAGGAAAAGGAATTCTCGTATCGGCGAATCAGCGGGGACACCTAGTAAACGCTTCACGAAATATCTCGCTTTATGATCTAAGTCTCAGAAAAAGAGTTAAGCATTTTACAGGATGGATCTACGTTTATCACTAAAACGTTTTGTTTTCATCCTTTTGGGAACTAACTTTTTTTATGACTAAAGTGAATAGTAAAAAAATGACAAAATTGGTCTCTTTCTCTTTTTTTTAGAAGAAGCCCTCGTGAATTACACCGTTGAAAGTGGAAAAATAGCATTGTTTTTAAATTTTATTAAATAGCAAGAAGGGTTCGACTGCACAACAAAGAAGCATTGTCGCAGAACATGTGAAAAAAAAAACTGCAGTTAAATTTAGTTTTAAGCTTTTCACAAAAATGCCTAGGGAAATTCAAGCTTTTAATAGAAAAATAAATCAGAAATGGTTTAGTCTGGTGACGAAATAAGATTACTGCTAGTTGATTTGCTTCGGAGACGTATTAACTCTTTCGAAGCCCAATAGCTTCAAAGGAGCCACTTTTTTCCCCCAACTAAAGCAGTGGCTTCAAGAATTAACTAAAAGCATTCAAAAAAAAAAGGGGGGGGATAGCCACTTTAATGAATTTAACGTAAAATATAACTGAAATTGTATGAACGCCTAGATCTTATATATGAATAATAATACATTTGATTTAAATAAATAAAAACAAGAGTTCAATAAATTATGTAACTATATGTTGAACATATTAACAGACTAGAATCACCAGCACTGCAGCAACAATTGTAAGTTAGAGTAAGATGACAGTAACTGAGGCGTTCTATTTCTTCGAATTTAGTCAAAATGGAAGAGATAGTTGCAAGCTTTTTGGTGTTCTAAAGCGCATCCTACTAAAAAGATAAATTTAACATCGTCATTTGGAGGAGAAATGCGTCAATGCATATTTTCAAATGCAGCATTTTTTTCGGTTGCACCTTCAAAAATTGCATGTAAATTAATTAATATTAATTTATTTTTAATTAAGAAAAAATCCAACTGAAGTGTTGTTTAAAACGCTTTGAAGTTAAAACTTAGTGTTATATCGCTTAGAAAGTTTTAGCATGTATGACTCATTAAATCAGTTCTATCTTTCAAGCTGACTTTTGTTTTATATACTAACGATCTGGCTTAATTTCGAAAATTTGGTAAAATTTAGACTGACAAATTCGACTTTTTGTTGCCATTTTTGACATCGAAGAAGAAAAGAGCGTCAAAATCATAATGCTTTTTGAACTTAAAATAATACGAAGTTGCTTATGATGATCAAAAGGTGCTTATGATGATTCATATTTTTTTTCATATAGTTACAGGTATGTACATTGCAACACCGATTTTATGTCCCTCGAATCTACGTTTAACATTAAACCCGAATTAACATTATTTTCACCATGTTCCAGTTCTTCCGTATAGTAATAATGTTAATTTAACCGGGATTGTAAATTTGATGTTTATGGAATTTACTGCATTTTGCGTTTTTCCAGGAAAATAAAAAGAAAAGAAAATGTTGAAAAATGAGCAAAATGTTTCCTCGTGCTTTTTTAATGTCAATCTATGTTTCTGAAAGTTAATTAAGAAAAAAACAGAAATGCATTCCGCAAACCCCTACCTTCTGTCTAGGCAAAGTCAATCGGCTCCATTTACTTAGAACTCATTGACTAAAAAACAATCTACTACTACGGACTATTTTTAACCTAAACGCTAGGATTCGCAACAAAATGTAATAAAATAATCTCAAATGTTATGCACAATAATGTTCTTCTTATAAAATATAGATATTATACCTTCTGAAAGAGCTATCTTTACTATCTTTAGTTTTATATATTTCCGAACATTATATTTTCCCCTATTTTACGCTGTTTTAACCCAGCCCCTTGAGAAACGTAAAATCGGGGTTTCTCTGTAATTAAAAGTTTTGGCTTACAAGAAATCAATCAAATTCTGATAGTGTGACCCCGGGAAACATTTATAGCCAGTGTTGGGTCGGTGTGGATTGCGTTTATTACAAAACCGATCATAAAAGTTGGAGCACACCAGGACGGTAGAGGTGGACCACATTTAATGTCGAACAAAAATAACAAGAAAATCTTAAATCTCAAACATAGCTTTTGAAGAATCGGATTAAAGAAAAGTAGTAAAACATATATAAAATTTAAAAAACAGAAAGAAACAAAAAGCAAATTAAGAAGAGAAAACTTTTAATATTCGCCTACCTAGAGCTCCGACATGTATATAACCATTTAAAGAATATGGAATGACGATGATGACTATCGAATACGCTGAAGATTAGAGGGTGAGCAAATATGTAGGAAGTAGCAAAAATTACAATCAGACGAAACAGAAAGTAGATTGACAGTAAGTATTTTGTTTACGTTGGATTCATGAAGGGTAAATGTTCTCAAGTATTACATTTGAATCTATTAATAATTTAAGAAACGTATTAATCCAAAGATAATGATAATATGTCACGCAAACATAACATTACGTACTTTAATTGTATGTTAATTTAATTTTTGTGTAACGAAAGTTAAAACATAAATTTAATGTATATGGGGGGAGGGGGGGTTCTGATGTACAGTTTTTAATCATGTTGTAAGAACCACCAGAGGTACTGCTACAACTTGGATCCAAAGTTAAAAGTTTAAAAATTCAGGAAGAAGTTACTTAAAAGATTAGAACTCCTGCAATCTGCATTAAGATTTTTTTTTAAAAACAAACTACAGCATGTACTGTATGTATAAAGTGAAAATAGAAAGTTATGCAAATAATTTGTACATGTACAAAGAAGAAACGTCACCCATCTCTTCCGTTATTGCCCTAATTGTTAGTTTTTTGAAAACTTAAGAATGTGAAATTCGTAGGGAACGTTTAATTTTATGACTGTCCATTTGTGAACACACGAAAAACAAGAAAACGTACCCCTCAAATCAAAGCTAATAGAAAAATACGGAGCAAGATATTTTGTTCCATTACCATTACTGATGAGAAACCTAAATGTTTTAAGATTACACTTAAGTTATTTAACCAATGATCGAAAGTAAAAGTCATATTTTTTATGCTTGCCAGTCAATCAACGCTTGTATTTTCGGGTTTAAAAATAACAATTTATTTTTGAATATCTTCCTGATAGAGTATTTGAATATTCCATGTAATGCATGAAACTGACTGGTTCATTTTCCTTTGATTATGGCAAAAATATGATTTTCTTTTTCTTCCCATTTTAGAGTTGCATTTCGTCAAAAAATCCAATTACCTTTTGAAAACACAATAGAGTTTTGCGTTCCAATACTATGAAAAAAATCTCAGTACATTGAACTGCGATGTATGAATATTTGTGTTCGTCTAAAATCATTTTCCATGTACAACACAAATGTTTAGTTTGCATTATATTCTGCATGAAGGTGGTCTACGATGCATATTGATAAAAAAAGAACAATTTTTCCCAACATGTCAAACTGCTCACTTACGAAAAGGGATTTCGCTCTATCAGACGATAATGTTCCTTTCCCGAAATTTTAAGAACTAAATCCCGAAACTTTTGAACATGAGATTCCTACTTGTCGAAATACTGAAAGTTTAAGACGTAGTCTAGACTTTATGAAGTTTGCAATGACAGAACATAAAGCTTACTTATACAACCCAAATTCAAAATAATAGAATATCGGAACTGTTTGAAAACAACATGTCCCTGAGTCGGAAAAAATGAACACATGCAAACTAAAAAGACTAAAACTAGTTATTCATGAATGAGTAAATAAATTTAAACAACTTTTCTGGTATTATTTTTACAATTTATGGATCATTAACTCATTGGAAAAATAGATTTTTATATGGGTCAAAAAATTAGAATAATCTATTCATTCTATGTGAATTTTAAAAAGTAGCGAAAATATTTGCATACCTGTTGTCCTATAGTTTGTCACAAGTATGGAGTTTGGCGTCCGGATAATTTTACGCTCTTTTAAAAGCCTTTTATTATTCAAAATGGGTCGTCAAGGTGGTAAATAGGAAAAAACTAAGTTACATATTGTATGATTTCTTAAAGTTAGAAAAAAAAACTATCCAGCTCAACTCAAATGAACGTTTTACGATCTATGGTACGTAACATTTTAAAGGAATAAGAAAGGACTGACCAACTAAAAAGTAACCAAAGTAAACGAGGTAGAAAAATTGTAACACCGGGCAGAGATGATTCCAAGTTAAAGTAACTTGTCCAAAATAATCGTTGAAAACTGCTTCTTACGTCCATAAGTGTTGGACAGAATGTATAGTTATCTTATCCACGCCAACAACACTTGGACGGTTGTATAAACTGCAGTTTTAATTGCGGATCTAAAAAGTAAGATCAAAGATAAACATGATGCAAAAACTTGCACGACTCTCCTGGAGCAAAGAGAAGCTCTTACGCTCAACAATGTTGGAAAATTATTATATTCACTGATGAATCTTTTTTTTTTTTTTTTGGAATATCTGTGAACAAAAAAAAGTTGTTCGGGTTTGACGTTTAAAAGAAAAGCGTATGAAAAATCTTGTGCGAGAAGTTCTCTCCACTTCGACACATCCTTCTCAGTTTGTGGGTGTATCAGGGCTTTTGGAATTGGGAAGTTATATATATCTGAAAATAAAACAAAGCGTGACTTCCGTTGTTTATCAATAATACTGCATGATACTTCATCTGAGGCACAGCAGTTACACATTTAGTGATACATTTCATCTTTCATCAAGATTCTACTCCGAGTCACATCGCTAAATCGACTCATAGATTTTAAACAGAAAGAAGTTCGGTATTAAACTGGTCAAGCAACTCTACAAATCTCAATACGATCAAGATTTTGTGGTACCATCAAATCTAAAGAAATCGGTTCAAGACCTGGTGCCTTCCAAAGAAATTGATCTCGTTGCCGCGTTGAAGATGGGGTCAGAAACGATTAATGCAAACAGGAGGCAGAATCCGTGTGAGAAAGGATTAAAGCATTGAATCCAGCAGAAAATGACGCATTCTAGAATTGATATTGTTTCTTTTGAATGTGTTTTTTCCCCCTTTAATTTGAGTATTCTATTTTTTTGACTCAATGTAAATGTTTATCACTATAAACTTTTGAATTATTCTCTCTAAGATTATTTTTAATTGAGTATATTTGAAATGAAATGCATGCTTTAAGGTCCAAGAAAGGTGGCACGTCCATTTAAATACCTAATTTGCACTTATATTTGATTAGAATAAACGTTTTCCCAAAAGGTGGGAAGTGTTCTATTATTTTGAATTTGGGTTGTATTCTTCATCAAGTATTTTATTTCGGCCTTTGTTTAAGAAATAGAACATATTATAAATCTTTTGTCTTTTCTGGTTTTTAATTTACAAAACCTTTGAAGTAAAAAAAAATTTACGGATGCCATTAAAGAAAATTTAACACTACATCTATTTAGTAATTCAGGTCATAACAAGATAGTTTCCGAAAGGAGGTAGGTATGATGCTATTTATATTTTGAATGTTTACAAATTTTTGAAATGTTTGGCTGATATCAACACCATTTCTTTTGTAAATTTAAATTTAACGTAGTTCCATTCCCTTGAGTAGAAGAAAAAAGCTTTGTTTAATTCTAGAACACGTGCATTAGGGTGGGCCGAAAAAAATGAAAGTTTGATTGATTTGAAATAACCGCCAAAAGATGTATATTTGTGTAAGTACAATAAACATATAAAATACTATCAAGTTTGAAAAACCCCTTGAGGCCTCTACCAAGGCTTGAATTTCCCTAAAAATAGGAACAAATGGTCAATTTTTAAATTTTTTCAATGAAAATACAAATGCCAAAAATTTTTGTTCTAATACCATTCAAATGCTTCCTTTGAACATTCTTTCCAGATATCTTTATAATTATTTACATTCTTTACTGTTTTTAGTTCACATGTAAGCCGTAAAGCTTCGCGAAATTAACCAAAAATTCAACATTGCAATATTTCTTCATTTGTTGCCCAGTTAGTATGTTTTTGCAATGAATGTGCAGGATTCAGCTTTTAGTTGGAAATTATATAATATTAGCAATTATATTTTGTTAAAGTAACAGCCCAGAGGAGGTGGTCACATTTCGTGTTCCATTCTACTCTTCATATACAAGAAAGCAACTTTATCTAATTCTTAAACTTAAAAAAAATATATGAATTAATAAACGTATCGTTCTTATAGTTTTATTTTCCTCTTTCTTTTAAAAAATAAACGGATAGCTATTTGAGGGGGAAAATTTTCAAAAACAGAAGTATGCTTTTTATAAAATTATTTTCTTTTTTTAAATTGGAATCTGGGCAAGGTCGGCATTTTGTCGGCAGAAACTGGTTATAACTGGTAAAAAACGACAGAAAAGGGCAAAAACTAAAAACCGTCTTTAATAGTCCTTGTAGTCTTTAATAGTGGCCACCTAGCTTGTTTTCATTTATTGAAAGCTTTAGAAGCTTTAAAATTTTTCATAATAGGGTTGTTTCCTTTAGAGAAAGTACTACTTTTAGTCACTGAAACCGATAGAATAAACAATAAGAAATAACATGGAGCCAGAAAAAACGTTTATTTTCCCAACAGTTTTTTTTTTTTTTTAATTTAATTTAGTACGTCCGATTTTGGAAAAAAAGGCGCGATCTTTATGATTACTTATAAAAGTACGTCACAAGTGATGTACTTTTGGCGCACTACTCCATTGGCGCTTTGAATGTTTACGCTTTGCTGTCAATCGCATTGCCTGAACGTAATTATAAAGAAGCGAATTAAATATTGTGCTCCACGCTTGCTATCACCCGCGTTACCACTACATGAGAGTAAGGAAGCGGCTTAAAGATTGGGCTCTGCACTAATGGCATCAGTGAATGGCATTTTATCACTTGTGACGTTATGTGCAGAAGCGTAAAAAATTAAATTCAATCTTCGCACCGATCAAAAATAGTTGCTAAAAAATTAAATTTTGTTTAATTATTTAAAAATAGTTGAGTCCCACATTTTTAAGTATGCTCTATCAGAAAAAATGCTTTTAAAATTCCCGAAACAAAACAATTGTCATTTAAAATTGTAAGCTGCGCACGTGCATACAATACTCGGAGCAGTTTGAGCTGAATGGCGTTTGTTGCTTTAAAATTATATTTGTTTATCTGAAAAGCAGTTTTAATTTTTCATGGTTGAATTTTTTAATTTATCTTATTAGTTTTTTTATGTTTTCAAACGGCCCTTTCAATGTAACAATTAAAACAAATATTATTGTAAAAAATAAAACAGATTAATCACCATTACTGTAGCTTTTTATATACTAATGTTTCTCATTTTAGGTATTTTTAATTTAAACACCTACGCTCAATCATTAAGTACTTCGAAAAAAGTTTTTATTTTTAAGTACTTAACTTTTATTGGTACTAAAATAGAGTTTCTATGAGTTTCTTACTTTGTTTATAATCCCCAATCAACTGCAGAGTTTCGTATTTGCTTTTAGCAATTAATTTTATTTTACTCGTAGCTTTTGGAAGAATGAAATAGCAAAAAGTTAAGAAAAAATATTACTAAGTTTTTTACAATCAGTCAAAGGAAAAGAAACATTTAAACTGTTTTTAAACAAAATCGGTTAAAGGAAGCAATAAAATAAAGTACGTAATTGGAAGGTACTAAGAGCTAGAAATGTTAAGATTTTGTTGAAATTTCAGCTAGAAAACGGGTACTGTAAACGATGCAACGTTGCTATAGCAACTTGGGTCAACGTGGGTTAATTAGATATGCGAAAGCGTTGAAAAGCAAGTGTGACTTTTTTTTCGCAGGTTAAGCATGATTTAAATTAAGTAAAATAAAGTACTTTCTGAAGAAACTTTTGAAGTGTTTTGCTTTGACTGAGCCAAACATTTGAATATTTAAAAACAAGACCAAACATTTTTTTACCAATGGAAAAGTATCATTTAAAAGAAAGGTAAAAGCACTCAAGTTAGATCAAAATGATTTAGAAAGTTTTCAGGTGAAAATATCAATAGTAACTAGAAAAAAAACCACGGAATAATAACAATAAATATTATCGTTGAAGTTTACTTTTTTCTGATATTACGAATATGATTAATGTGTCATTAAAAATACCATATACTAAGCCCAAATGTGAATTGAACATACAATTATCATTTTAAACTTGTATTTTAAACACTCTCCTAAGGAAATCAGGTGTCCAAAACACTTTCCAATAGCAATTTAATATTGAATATATTTTTTTTTAATTGCAAATGGCTTGTTCGACCACTTGAAAAAAAAAAAAAAAAAAACTCATAAAAGCCACACGTGGCGTTTAGGTCGCAGGCCGTGTTGACTTGAAAATGTTCATTCCGAAACTTCGTTGGTAAATGCTGTGTAAAAAATTCTAACGATTTGAAGCAAAATTTTAGTTTATAAAGAAAGTTTTGACTCCAAACAAAAGTATATAGGAAGCGCACCAGCATTCGGCCGGTAGCCAGAAGTTGGTCACAGTGCATAAAACATCCTATAAATATACAATATATAGTATAACTAGCTGCCCGCGCGAAGCATCGAGAGTGGTCATTCAAAAATCCGATTTTTTGTTTGAAATATTTTTTTGAAAAACAATAAAACTTTGAATCGTCTTTGCTCTTCGTCGATGGTGGTGAAAAATATTTTTAAATCACACCCCTAAAATACCCTTAAGAATCATTATTTATGCCACTGCGTGTTAAATTCTGATTTCAATGCAACACCGCTTTTCTGATTTCAATGAAAACATCACTGTAGTTCAGAATCCTGTAATTATTTTAGATTCTAGTCTTGGATATTTGTATCAGAATTCGCCCAAAGAAAAAAAGTAATTCAAAAACGACATTTTCTACCTTATGTCGGAATCGAAAAAGCGATTTTCGCGTTCTTAACCCGACTCAAACCAACTCAACTAATGGGCCACACTGTCTCTGCATAAGTTATATTGCGATTTACCATTTTTAAATAAATATTTTCCCTTTTTCGATTTTAATACAACATTACTGGGATTCCAAATTTTGCGAAGAATTTAAATTAAATATTCAAGAAAATTTGCATTGGAATTTCACGGAGGAAGATAAGTCATTCAAGAACGAAATTTTTTGGCCCATGGAGGATCGAACCCATGACTACGCTTAGTAAAAAAAATAAGACGATTCGAATTTCTCGAAAAACCACCGCGTTATGAACCGATTATTTTTGACCGAGAGCAGTGAAAAAGATTAAAATGACACCTTACGTAAGAAGTTTGATAAATTACACTAATCAACAAAAAAGAACTTTTTGTATGCATCCTGGTTTTAAATAGTCAATCCAGACTAATTTTGGGTCGAGAAAAGCGAATATGGTAGTGGATTCTTTTTATTAAGCTCTTGTTTTCAAGACACACAAAAGCCCCCCGGAGGAAGATGCACAGCAACCACACTCTGATTTAAAGGAAATGTTAAAAAGGAAAAAAAAAGAATCCTGTACTATAAATGTTATTAAATAGTTCCTGTTTCATTATACAATGCTTACTTTTCGGAAAGCAGTGGCTGCTTTTGTCTTATTACTCTAAACGCTTCAACGCTTCATTTTCGATTGCTTTTTTTTACGTCAAAGAAGAACCATCTCTTGTAATAATTCAGCAGCATTTGGTGAGCATTAACTCAGCCCAAAAGTGCTGATATCTGCGTTCCATTTTAAAGATATCTTGGTGAAACCTTTCCTCATCGTGATCACTGATCATAGCTAAAATTTTTAAACTATCCTGGAAGAAGCAAACAAAATAGAGTTTCAGAGACACATCATTCAATGGACACACAACTTTTGAAGGGATTGATTGACCAACTGTTTTTAGTTCTAGTCTTCTCTTATGCTTAGAAATACTTGTAATACACCCTTAAAGGCTTCCGAGGTGTTTTTTCCCCCCTCGCATTTTTTTTTTTTTTCCAAAAGTGATTTTCATAATTTCGCGTATTTGTAGAACCGTTAAAATTTCTCTCCTTGACCCTAGCTTCAATATATCCTTTAAATTTCCCTCTAAGGTATCGAAAAATATTCTTTGTTCACAGCTTTCACGAAGTTCTTCATTATTCTCAGCAGAATGAGCAAGGGTGGAAGCAGAAATGGGTGGATCTACTAGAGGCTAATTTTGGCCATTTCTCTTCCCAGAATTAAAATATCTTGAAGTCTATTTCCGTTTTTATGTAGTGAGATTTTCTGTCCCAACCTGGGGTCGAAGTTTAGAAGACAGTCAGTCCCATGGGGGGTGTTTCTATCTTCCAGGAAAAAAGAGCATTAGTGAGAATTTACTATCCTAGTTTGCTCTGTATCTTAAAAATTAGAGCTGATCTCAATTTTTTACGGAGATTTTCGTGTTTAGTGAGGCAAAATTCTTCGTAAATAGCTATTTGTGAGCCGGATGCTTTTTTGGTGTTGACTAGTGTTATTAAGGAAGTTAAAACAAGTTTCCACAGAAAATACCTTTGAGAAATAATACATTGTCGCTAAAAAGACAAATGGGCGCATCTCAGAAAAATTAAAAAATGAGTTATGACCTCCACAAACATGTCCAAAGTCTCTGCAAGAAATAGTAAAAAAAGTTACAGTCCTTCACGCTGGTGGCGATTCTCAAGCGATACAGTAAGCTGGAAATCCTTAAATCGATTTTCTGCAAAATGCTTAGATACGCCCATTCGTCTTTTTAGCGACGATATATAATTTAAAATCAACTATGACGCATTCCCGCGTGTATTTACCTATCACCGTCCTTCAGCCTATAGCTGTACGCTGTAGGTAATTTTTCTTAAATAGGTAAAAAATTCAAATTTTGCTCTTAAAAAAGATCGAGCTACACAAGAATTTATTTATTCATTTATAAGCTAAACAGCTTCACACATAGATAGGTTGCGTTCGACGAACCTCACCGGTCGACCGATGAATAACCGGTTACTAACCGTAGCGTTCTATCATCGACCGGTTACCATTTCAAGCTGTTGATTGGTTGATTGAAGCACGTGATCATTAGCTGTCATGTGATCGGTTAACCGGTAGCTACCGGTTGAGCTCGTCGATAAGGGACTGCGTGCGAAGCACCTTGCCTCCGGACACACACAGGAAAGATTTACAACACAAGAGAAGGAAATAACACCCAGGGCACCGGCCGGAATCGAACCCACGACCTCCGGCTTAGGAAAGGAAGCTTTACAAGCTACACAAGAATAGAAGGTAATTCTGAAACCAGATCCAAAGAAATGGTTGTCATTAATTAAGTTTCTAAAACAGCCAAAGATAAGACTGCATACCCAAATAATGACAATACTGTGATTCAATTCTAAAAATATTTAATTTGAAAACAGGATTCTTGCAGTAGACACTGGAAAAATTGAGATTTTAAAGTAAGAACTTTATTGAAACTAAACTAACAATAAAATTATCTTTCTTCGTTCGTGTCCATGAAATAAAAGACATATTAGTATGTTTATGTGAAAAAGTTTATGGGTGTAGTTTCCTTATAATATAAATTGTATAGGCGATGACATTTCCCATTATGGGAATATGATGACACAACAGTGATACATATGTCAATGAATAAAATTTATTTGAAAATATTTGGTAAAATTTAAAAAGTATATACAGTGAAATCCCATTGCAACGAATACCAAAGAAAAAAATATTTTTGTCTTAATTTCCACTCCATTGCTTTAATTCTATCAACGAAATCCCGTTACAACGATCAAATTTTTCGGTCCCTTAACATACTTTATAACAGGATCTTGCTGCATTATTCGGTTTTGATCATCATCAAATTACAAAACTCATAAATAAGGAATAAATTGTCGCCTTTTAAACGCAAAATCATTCTTTTCATTTTCTTCAATCGAAAGATGCCGCAGTTTCGTACCGTCAGGATTAAAACGGAAATCGATACTGCACAGTTGAATAAGCATATGGATTCAAATGTACTGTAAGCTCGATAAGTGTTTGTTTACTTGAAAGTCAACCTTATATCTATGTATTATTCATTGAAAAACATTAGCCTTTTTTTCCGTGACAGAAAGTATGCACGCAATCCAAGAATAATGTTTTCACGTACACAACAGTTCGGACTTCTTAAGAAATACGATTGGCCTATACCGAACATCAGCTTTTGAATCTCGATTCAACGTAGGACACAAATTTCCCCTGGGTCAAATTTTCGTGTCCGAGCGATATGAAAGTGCAAAAACACCACATCCACCCGAATATTTTGTTTTCTTGCAAAATCTTCCGCAAGAGGCACTTTTTTTTTTTTTTTTTTTTTTTTTGCACGTATGTGAATAAACAGAAAGCTAATTTCATGAATCAAACAAAAACATTTCATTTTATATGAATAAAACTGTAAAACACGAAACACATTATCAGGAAAGTATAGCGTCTGCTTTAGGCGAATTAAATGTTTAAATATTATGCAAGTGTTCCTGTATTTCTGTTGCAAGCAGGACCTAATTTGCATAGGAGTTCTCGGGAGCTCAAATCGTGTTCGCTTCAATTTTATGTGAATTTTCAAATTAGGACGTAATTCACATTTTTTAAGCATTGAAAAACCAAGTTTTGAATATTGTAGCTCTCGGGCGCTTTTTCTCGTTAGAAATTAAATCCTGGTCGCAGGGATTCGAAACTTGCCAACTAAGCAATTAAATAAAAGTGTTACTTTTGGAAATTCTTTTCTGTCACAAAAGAACTTGACTACCTTCCGTTTGGACCAGCCGCTGGAGAGGAATGAGTATGCAAAATATGATGACCGAATTCTGTCAATGAATTTTAGTTGAGAAAAGCTCATAGATGAACAATATGAATCATGCCGGTAAAAATCGATGCAGTACATAAAAAGAAGTCATTTTATTGGTTACTTCAGTCATAAATTATAGTTACTTCTAACGGAGGAATTTATTGTGGGTCGTTCCTAATTAAATATTTTAAAAATAATGGTAATTTTTAAAACATTAATTAATCAATAAAATAGTAATTAATTAAGCAAGAAAGGCAAACAATTACTCATTTTTAATTAGACAATCAATATTGATACATTTACACAATGAAATGCAAAATGATCCTGAATTTTTATAATTGCAAGCCATGGTTCGACAATTTACGTACACTTGAATGAATGATGGATGACGGGAAAAGGGAGCGTTCAGAAAGAACGCAAACACCGCCGCCTCTGGTCTATTTAGTCTATTGTACTATCTTCAATAGGACCCTAGTAGCAGAAACGAATTTCAGCAGTTGTCTAACCGACATATCAGTATCTCAGAGCCGGACTAACGTAAGTCCGAAAAATGCGAATTTCCCTTTATTGGAGCATTTTATGTAGATCCCTATTCCGCACCGAGCAATGTGAGCGTAATTCTTTTTTGAAAAAATCCTTTCTAATTGCTTAACAGCGTCAAAAAACCTCGCGTCCCATCCTTTGCCAGACAATCGTTTTCCTTCTTTCCTGTAAAATAGCGATTATGTGACTTATGTCAGTCTGACTCAGTTATAAGGCCCTTCCCAGGGATCCACGCAGTGGTATCCTAAATATTCAAATCTTTGTGCAGGATAATAGTCACATTCCCACAGTACATGAATAGAGCTTTCTTTTGCATTTTGGCATCCTCTACATGATGCATCATCAGTAATACCAATAAATTAAGGTGCCTATTAAGAAAGCAGTTTCCGGTTAGTAGACCACTGGACATTTTAATCTCTTTCCTATTTAAACCAAGCAGCTCCCTGGATTTAAACCCGGGAAGTCGCTGGTTGAGGACTTACACCTGTTTCTGAGGGTCAGACCAAAGCCACCTTCCCAACAATTCACCCATAAGTAGGTTCTTTGCAGCATCCCTAACGGCATAATAGGGAAAACCAAGGGCAGGCTCAGATCCCACAAATGGTTGAATAATGGAACCTTTCTTAGCTAACTGGACAGCCAATTCATTGCGATGTTCACGCGATGTCGCGGTGACCCTGCACAGGGAAACCTTATTGCTACTGGCTAGTCTTTCCAATGGATTGTGGCACTCCCATACTGTCTTGTTGAGAAGCAGTACTGATCAAGAGCTTTTAACGCAACTTGGCCTTTACAGAAGATTCTTATATCCTCACCGATTGCGCCTCGCTCTAGGCAGTTAGTTTCACATACCAGAGTGGCTAAGGTTTCGGCCTGGTATTATACAGTAAGTATCCAGCTTCCCAAGTGAAAGAAATAGCTTTGTGTTGCACCAGAACCAGTTTTGGATGTTATCTTTGATTTACCCGAGAACCAAATGTTGTGTGTTTTGCCAACAGTTTTATGGGTATCCCTCCGTTGTTCTCTGGATGAAAACACAATGGTATAATTGACCTTAAAACTGAATTGTTTTAAAATCCTCTCAGAAAGTATCAGAAAGTAAAGAAACTTAATAGGCTTTGTACAAAGTTTATCATACAGTAACAGGTAATGAGAGGGCTTTCAGAAGTTCACGAGTTTAAGGCGATAAGAACACATGATTGCTTCCATTTCGACTTGCTTTTGTAGTGGAAGTAAACCCTGAAAAAGTTCAAGGCTATGTGATAGAGTTTACCTACAAGGTTGAATTATTGACTCTAACAATGACAAGTCTTAGTCCTTTGCTGCGTACGTAAGTCACCGTTAAGCTTTTCATAGCCAAATAAACAGAAATCAGTTTGTTGCAACTGTGTTTGATAAGCATTTCTCCCAATAAGTGTTTGCACTGTAGCCCTTAATGCAAAAGCAAAGCATCTGGCGTGCATATCACTTTCATCAAATCAAAACCAAAACTTATGTTTTGAGAAATCAGTTTTAATCGAAGTCCATCAGCAGCTAGTTCTTTCCTCGTAAAAATGTATGTGAAAGATATTTCCAACAGTTTTAATTGATCATTATTTAAGTTACTGTATCGCAGTCTCTTTTACTTGTGCATATTTTTGGGCATTAGTGCAAAACACCGAACAAGCTGTAATTTATTTTGAGCTCTTGAAGAGCAAACTTTACAGTCATCAGGAGTTTTTGTCGAATGACTTAAAATTTTGAAACATTGTCGTATGAATCATCGATTTACCTATGTTCTCTTCCCATCAAGCTGCTTAAAAAAATCGCATCATTTTTTTCGAAAAAAGCTTCCGCAAAATTACTGAAAGTATTGAACCATTTTAACCGCGTGTTGGGGAACAAGTGCCATGCCACCTACTATATAAATTTTTAGAGTATTTAAACTAATAATATATTGCTGAAAGTTCCTACCGCAGTTGTTAATAGTTTTGGAATTCAAGAGCGAGTTGTGATTTTGCTGACTTCGTATAAATCCGTCATGGTCAAAGAGATACTTGCAGTAATCTTATATCTCACACAATGCTGATATTTTGATACAAAAACCACTTTAAGATGCTACCATGAATGATTTTTGGAAATTTGTTAAGTCTGTTACGTCTTGCAGTTGCTTGTTGGACGTGTTTTTTTCCTGTTTTGGCAAGAGTATTTTTAAAGTTGGAAAATTTCGTTTTCTGTATGGGATCCAATAGTTTCTAAGTTTTCAAAAAAAAAAAAAAAAAAATCGTTCATTTTCATATGTATTTAATAGGACATCTCCTTTTCATTCAACATTAAGTAAGCATTGCGTAGTAGATTTTTTAGCAACTGCACTGCTGAAAATATTGTGAAGCACACAATCTCCACTGCTGAATGAATTGTCAGCTTTAAATCATTCTATCATACTTTTTGTCCGCAATAATCCTCAGTTGCGTTTTTTCATTCTATTTGTATCCCCTTTAATGTCAGACTATTTCAGGATATAATCAGCATTGATACAGATGTATTCATATTGCCTAAGTATTACTGGAAATAACTAGAAATTTCCCTAAAAAATTTCAATGGCGTAATCTGCGCCAACGCCTCGTCTAGGTGGGCACCCCTAATTCACTTAATCTATCAAATATGAATGTTTGGAGAACCAACATTATTGAAGCGCTTAGCATCAAAATCAGCTGAATGAATTTTCAATTTATTTTTTCTTTTCGTATTTTGATTCTTCTCTGTGTATAATGTATCTTCACAAAGTGATTTGGACCGAATTCTTCTCAATCAGATCGAAAACCGCTGCCCCCTTTCCCCGAAAACACCTGTGTTACTTCAAAACCATTTTAATCTGGCTTCTACTGCATGACTACTATACTGTAATGATAAATGTACGATTAACATCGGCAACACAACTATAATGAATTGTATAATCAACTCGTATTTTTGATTGTGCAGGCCAGTAAATTTAAAAAAAAAAAATAAGACATCATATGAATTTAATTAGAATTATTTTGTTTTAAAAAGACCGATTTATTTCAAAACCAGCTAACCAAACGAAAAAAAAAAAAACTAATCTTTTGAAAAGATCAATCAGCAGAGAGTGAAACGCTCCCCCGTATTTTTTTTAGAAATGAATTGAGCTGCTTTTAACACTAAATGCCTCATTTCTTCATTGACAGAAAAAAAAGTGGCCAATAACTAACTTTAAGAACGATTAAAAAAATCCAAATTTATTTTCAAGCATTTTTTCTTGAATGGAAAGCAGCCAGACAGTGTTAAAATATTGTTTTGGTATTTTGTCTTTTATTTGCGGGCAAACGAATCCAGAAAACTTAAACGCTGTTATGGATTTCTCTAGCTCGGTATTTTTTGGAACAGATTGCCTAAAAGAACTGTTAGTATCAGCACTAAAGCTCTTGCGAAATTTCCAATCACTTAAAAGGAAAGAAACTATTCCCAAAACCTTTTTTTTTTTCTTTTATGTATCACATTTGCATCAGAATACATTCTTGATGTAAGAAAGTAAACAACTTAAAAGAACTGCGACTCGTAAACAGTGCAGTATTGGTTTTTTGTTAAATGTTTCGGAAAACAAAAAATTTTAAGAATATAAGCATTTGAAAATATTTTGCGCAATAAATGTTGAAATCTTGAGTTGAAATTTTTTGTCAGTATTTCTTAGCGAAGAATTTACAACTTCTCTAAATTTTTTCTCATTAAGTAATTGGCTTATAGTCCAGCGTTAGAAATGAAGGTTTCTCTAAAAAAAAAAAAAGCTTTGAAACTTAAGTATAAAAGATGTTTTCAAAGACATTGTATCAGGGTCATTCTCGAGAAAATTGTACAAATCATATAAAAAACTTTGAACTTTGTTTTATTAATTTTAATAATAACCATCTATTAATCATATTTTTAATTGACTGATTAATTGTGCTTTATAAAGAACCAATTATTTGTACATAAGACATTTATAAAAGGGTTCGATTTTTTTTTTTTTTTTTAAGTACAAGAAGGTGAATATTTCGTATTCTAGCTCATTAGCGTCATTCTAGCGTCATTAGTGGTTGAAATCTGATTTAAGATTGTGATAAAATGCAACAATATGAATTATCAGGTACCGTAAGCGATACTTTTACTTACTGGCGCTTTTTTGAGTTTGTTTCGTTTAAACCGGAAAAAAAAGATTAAATTTCGGATATATTTACTAGTACGTGTAGCTACGCTCTTTTTATGTAATAATGTATAAGCACAAACTAAATTTCAATTTATGATCGAGTTATAAATAATAGTAACTGTCACAAAGTCATTCCACCTGATTGTTGGGTCACCAAGCGCAAGGAACCTAAGGCCATTAGGTTTTGGCTCCCAATTTTAACAATAAGATTTTGCCTCATAATTTTAGCTACAAAATTTTGGCTCATAATTTTAGCTACAAGATCTTGGCTCATTTTCCACACCTTAGAGCGGAAAATGAGACAAATCTCGGTTATAAATATCGCGTTTGTTACAAGATTAAATTTGATGTATCGCATACTTTTTAATTCATAGATTCAATAAAAAAGCATTAAGATAAAACTTCTATTTGTTCTCATTTTAATACTTTACGTAATTTTTTTAAAAAAAAGTGTTTCAAAAGAATGAATTACATTGATTACGTAACAGTTAAAATTTAAATGTTTTTAAATTTATACCTCCTTTATTAGTTTTTCCATATTTATTTTTAAATGAAAAGAAGCAATTCAAAACTAAATAACATTTTTTTTTGTATTTGATGTATCATAATCCAAGAAACATTCATGCTTAGTTTACAAGCTTATAAAAGGTTTCTCAGAACGTTCCAAAAATGTGCACTTGTGATTCTAAAAATATACATCGTGTCAGAAAGGAGAACGGTATCGGCAGCTAATGCCTGACATGTTCCATGTGCGAGAATTTGCTAAATATCTGATCCGAAAACAAGGAGAGACTAAGAAAGAGATAGAGTACAGGGCTCAAATCCCCTTCACTTATACTTGGTCGATTCAACTGGCAGGTGTGACGAAGGATTATTTTACGCAAATCAACTCCTTCCTTCTAAGAAGCACGATAAAAAGAAATTGTTCCAAGAACACCTACTTATTCTTGATAAATACTCGATTCGGAATAACCACTTTACTTTGAGTTGCAGAAATGTATTAAAACCTTAACAGAACTTCAGAAAAGTCCGTTTTAAATATTGACATCAGAGAATGCATTTCAAATTCTATTGCTTATTATCAATTGCTACTCGCCATTTTAATGCATAATATGCGCTAAGATTTAAAAAGATTACGCATTTAGTAATTTTACGGAAGGTTACGATGTCGAAGTACAGCTAAATCTTTCTTTAAAAAATTAACGGTTGCATAAATCTTTATATATTAACTAGCAAAAATACCCGGCGTTGCCTGGGTTAGCAATAATTATGAGAAACAATCGTTACTTGCATTTGTTTTCTGTTTTAAGTGAAAGAACTTAAAACACACCTTTTTGACGTGATTTAAAATTTAGCTTCTTTCTTACTCATAAAACTAAAGTAGCAGTAAGTAAAAAGAGCAAAATAGTATTCATTTAGAAACGAAAACACAAAATTTAAGCGTATACAAATTTGAAGAATTTCCGAAATATGAAATTAAACTTCACATGTTTAAAAAGATTTATCAATTAATACTTATTTTTTTTACATGGAGTCTTACTTTCTCTGTATGGCTATTGAAGAACGAACTGTTTAAAAAATGTAGCCGCGCGCCCAGTGATCCCCCTAAACTTGCTTTAGTTATTTTGGAAATTTTCAATTATTGTGGGTTCTTGGTGCGATTTAAAATGTTGCCGAATTTGCGGGAATCGTTTTGGGATGCCTTGGATAATGCTCCCCCTCCTTTCTTGGTAAAACGGTATGTTACTAATTTTTGTTAAAGAGATATTGTTGCCATATGCTAAGATACTTTTGGTCACCATAAAATGGCACTAAACAATTTCATCCGAAATGTTTCCAAAATAAGTAGTAAAATTTGGCAATGGTTTGAATTTGTGCACAAAGTCACATTGATGGAAGTTTTTGTGCTCTTTATGAATTTGCCTAATTTAGTTGCTAGATTATTTTACAGTAAAAAAGTTTTTAAAGATTCTTTGATTGACGATATTTTGTTTAGATGATGAAAGCTGACAAACTTTATTACGTAGTCTTTGACTTCAAAAACCGCGACAGTTGAAAAAACTGCCAAATGCATCCGCTACTGAAATCTGTCTGAATAAATTTTGGCGAGGTTTCTGCTGTTAGATTGGATAATGATTAAAAAATCCAATCAGCACAAATAATAATTAAAAAAAACCATTAATTACACTAAAGTTCCGTTTAAATGGAAAATAATCAACCAAATCTAGTTATTAGTAGACAATCTTGGGGGGAAAAACATTACTTTAAGATTTGACTTGAGAAAAGCCTCAAACAGTCAGACGAAACACAAAAACATTCAACATTTCTTATGAACTGGGAGTTGAGATGATGCACTAAATAATGAATTGGGTTGAGGAAAGCCTTCGAACATGGAACAAAAAAAGCCCATAACTCGTTTTTCATACAACTTAGAACTTTCTAACAGATGCCATCTTCAGCAAAAAAATAAGCGCTTTCGATGGACACATAATTTTAATATGTGCACGTATTTTTTCACCGTCATATTGGGGCATTTATGCGAAAATTTGGACAAATTAGAATAAAAAAGGAACTATCAATCGGATTTTTTTCGAACTGGTCTACAAACCTCCCCAGTACCAAAAAGAACAAACGGTGAAAGTTTCAGCCAAATCTGCCGGGTAGTTTCTGAGATCTTAGGGAACAAATTTACCAAACTCCATTTTTATATATATAGATAGGCAAGCCGTTTCCTTTCGGTACCAATTTCTCCTCTGTTTGCGAACCGATTTCCTTCATTCTTTTTTTGTTCGGTAGCTATTGCCGAGTTTTAGTGTCATCAGTAAACATTTTTGCAATCGAATGCTAATTAACGGAGATATTCATAAAAAACGCATTTTCGTCCTAAATGGCTCTTTCTACGCGAACGGATGGTCCAATTTGTTCGAATTTGATATGGTTGGAAAGGTCTTTAAAAAACACTCCTAACGAAAATATTGTCAGGGCGCCCAAGGTCCAATAACCTAAATCCACTAGATAAAAAGTTATAAGCGTTTTTTAGTTAGCGAAACACAAAAATTTTAATTTTATCTCTTTTTCATTGTTGAAAGTCATTGTTGGAAGCGTGAAAAATGAATTTTTAATCGGTTTTTTAAACCGCTCTTTCTACACAAAAAATTCATTTTAGCACTTCGAGCTTGGTATGGTTGGAAAGCTCGTACAAAATACTTTGAAACACGTTCTACCTGGTTTACCGTTCGAAAACGCCAAACCGCTAGAAGCGCTAGAAAAACGCTAGAAGCAATTAAAAGTTAGTGAAAATTCATTGTTATTTGCTTTTTCACGCGACACAGCGTGAAAGAATTGCTGGATAATATTGCGGTGTTGCCAATTCTCGCTTGAGCATAAAGAAATTTGTTTTTATTATTGAGGCATTTTGGGTAACTACAGGCATCTTATCTTACTACTATTATATATGCGAAAGTTTGTCTGTATGGATGTTTGTTACTCTTTCCCGTAAAAACTACTGAATGGATTTTGATGAAACTTTACAATAATATAGCTTATGCATCAGAATAACACATAGGGTTGTTTTCGTCCCGTTATGGGGGGCAAAACCCCCTTAGGGGGGCAATAAAACAATTTTCGTATAAATTCTCCAATATGGGGATGAAAAAATACTTGCACATATTAACATTATATGTCCATCGAAAGC
The DNA here is from genome assembly GCF_026930045.1 of Uloborus diversus. Classification (NCBI taxonomy): domain Eukaryota; kingdom Metazoa; phylum Arthropoda; class Arachnida; order Araneae; family Uloboridae; genus Uloborus; species Uloborus diversus. The sequence continues at coordinate 61,967,096 of NC_072731.1, read as the reverse complement.
TCTGATTTTTCTGCTGAAGATGGCACCTGTTCGAAATTTCTAAGTAGAATGAAAAACGAGTTATGAGCTTTTTAGTTCCATGTTCGAAGGCTTTCCTCAACTCAATACAATATTTAATGTATCATCTTAACTCCATGTCGATAGCGACTATTGTTGTATTGTATCTTTGCTTTTCGTGACTGTTCAAGGCTTTTCTCAAGACAAAGCTTGAAGTAAGATTTTTGCACAAAATTGGCAAATAATACATAGATTTGGTTGATTATTTTCCATTTTAATGCTAGTTTGAGGCAATTAAAGGTTTTTTTATTTATTTATTTGTGTTGACTGGGTATTTAATCGATCAGCAGGAATCTAGCCAAACTTTTTTTGTGGAATCATTTCAATAGCTAAGGCACTTGGCATTTGTTTCAACTGTTGCTGTTTTTGAAGCTAAAGACTACGCAATACTATTTTTCGGTTTTCACCATGTAACCAAACATCGCCATTTCTTTAATATTTATTTCTTTAAATTTGTTAACACGTAAAATATTTCGTCAACTAAATTAAGCGAATCCAAAAACAGCACAAAAACTTCCATTAATTTGTCTTTGCACACAATTTCAAACAATTGCCGAATTTTTACTGTTTATTGAAAACATTTCGGGTAGCATCATTTTATAATCACCAGAAGTATCTCTGTATTTGGCGACTCTATCTCTTCGTTGAAAATGAGTAATACACAACTTTACAAAGTAGGGAGGAGGAGCCTCATTTAAGGTATCCCAAAACGATTAACGCAAAGTTAATAACATTTTAAATCGCAGTAAGGGATTACGGGCAGCTCCACTTTTTAAAAGTTTGTACGTCTATAGCAATAAAGAAAAGGTTTTAGACTTATGTTAAAAAAGAAAGAAAAAAAAGATAAATCTTTTTAAACAAGTGAAGTTTAATTTTATATTTTGGAAATTCCTCAAATTTGTATATGCTGAAATATCGTTTTTACGTTTCTAAAAGAGTACTATTTTGTTCTTCATACTTATTGCCATTTTACTTTTATGAATAAGGAAGAAGCACTATTTTTAATCATTTTTAAATCTATTGTTCAAATTATTTAATCAATTAATATTTAATCAGTTAATTTATTTATAAATTAAAAATTATTTAATCAAAGCGGTGTCTTTTGAGTTATTTCAGTTACAGCAGAGAACGAATAAAAGTAGCGATTGCTTCTCATAATTATTACAGATCCAGGCAACGTCGGGTATTTTTGCTACATACAATTAATTGGTAACTAAATAAAGTCATGAAATAGTCTGCCCCCTACCCCCCAGTTACCGTCGAAGAAAGATTAATTTTTCGCCGGAAACGGCCAAATACATGCAAAACATTTTCTTTATAGCATCTTCTGTTCGGAATTTAAAATCATATCTTATGAATATAGATTAACCAAACATTTTACGCAGTTTCATAAATTTGGCAAGTCTCTGCCGAATGTATGGTACTGTGGTCCTTTGGCGATAAATAATGGATTAGGATTTATTATTTTACATCTTAACGTTGCTTTTAATTGCAAGAAATGTAAAATGATATTTTAAAAACTTATTTGATAGGCAGAGTCATGATAACGTGTTCGAAACGAGTGTTCAAAAATTTTGACGCTACAACCATTACAAATGTTGCATTAAAATGTAAAAATTCCGCCAAATTAATTTTTTTAAAAAGATCATTAAGTACTATGAGGTATTGAAGTTAAAATTAATCCGCCAAATTAGTGAAACAACACTCTTAAATAACATTAAAATTAATATTAAAATGTAAATTAATCCACCAAATCCTTTTTTTATCTCCAGTCTTACCAGTAGACTACTTTAGTGCATTGGCGATTATTTAAAAGTTATGAAACTTTTCATTTTCTTTTTTCTTTTTTGTGTGTATATTTTTAAGAGTTAATGACGCTAATTAGGATTTTGGGGAATTAATGTCCCTATTTTAATTGCGACAATGGAGAATATTGTTCTTTCTTTCTTTTTTCTTTTATTTTGTTTTTGTTTTTTTTTTTTTTTTTTATTTGTTTTTTATCCTATGACACCTGTACTGATGAAGATTTTTGGAAATAATCATAACTGAGAAAATCAGAGGGAAATGTTATTTGAAAACGCTGATAGAGACCATTCTAATAGAGACTTTTGGGAATTTTTCTCTTTGCGAAATGAGAAGTTTTTTGTACTATTATCCTCATTTAAATGGGAACTATAAAAAAAAACTGTTGTACTTACTCTGATTTTAATGGTATTTTTACTCTGAACTTTTTCGTATTGTAATCAGGACCGTTTACGTTATTTAGAAACAGTTGATTTCCTTCTGGTGGGGATTTTAAGGGTTTGATGTTCTGACTCTAAAGGGACATTATTAGAAGGGATTCAGGAATTGTAGTGATTGTTGATCCTTTTTTGGGACAATTTCTACGGCAAGAAGTTATACATTATACGATAATTTAGATTGCCGGTGTAGCGTTGGATGTTATGTATTTGACGGAGATCGGGATTATAAGGAACTTTATTTAAGAATAGTTGACCTCACTCGAATTGGATTTTTTGAGAATTACCCGAACTAACTTCTTTACAACTCCTGACCCTTTTCAAAATTTATTTTGTGTGAATTTTTGAGTGTCTTTGCAGTTTCGCCGACATTTCATTTAACCTGATTTTCAGTTTTAATCATACCTTTTGATACATTTAAGGGGGCAGGCAATTTGAAATGTCGTCGAAACTAGAGAAAAACAATTTTTTGGTAAATATTTGACCTCTGCCTGTAACGACCATTAACTTGAATCAATTGAAAAAAAAAACTACATCAACGTGAGCGAAGCCGCGGGTAAAAGCTGGTTTAAAATATTTTCTTATGTTTTCGCGATTTTAATGTTTAAATAAATTATTTTACGGAGTGAGGGACGACTTTCAGTTCCAGCCCCAATAATACCTGCATTTGCTATCACCATAAACAGATCTCAAGGTGAAACTTTTGATAAAATTGGCGTATTATTACGACTTTCAGTGCTTTCGCATGGACGATTATATGTTGCCGTGAGTATTTTATATTTAACGGCAAGATCATGCCTACTTTTACAAAAAATATTGTTTGTACAGAAGTTTTACGTATTAAGGGAGTTTTGCGGCAACATTTCATTCAGAACGACTTCCATAATTGTGAAAATGGCGAACTTTATCCATTTTGGCACCAATGCCAGGACGAGAAATATTTTTCTTTTGCATTCGTAAAAAATGAGTACAGAAATGTCTATTTGCAAGGAACTGACTACGAATGAAGTCCCTCTTTAAGGTGGGGTTCATTAAAATGTAACCGTTCGTGATAAGGCGGAGGAAATAAATGACAAGAGGAACATACATTGGGGAGAATGGGACATCAAGCTTTTTTTTTTTTTTGATAAGAACGTTTATGAAAAACTGTGTGATATGTGGCAAAGGGAATAGGTGTTATGGTGAAGTGTGAAACATTGCGACAAATGGTAGAGAGATTAAAAATTTTGAGAAGTGAATTTTTCAGTTTTCCCCTAAACCGTAAACAAATCACAAACACGATTTTTGAAAAAAGTACACTATTATTGCGACGTCCAGTGTTTTTGAATGGACAATTTTTTAATGTAGCAAGTAGGATTCGTTCATTTGACTGTTTGGAATTTAATAATTCTAACGGCAGAGGTCAAGGCAACTTACTCAATAATATTAATCTTATTAAAAGAAGCATTGTTCATGCAGAAGTTTTACGTACAATCTGAGTTTTGCAGGATCATTTCATTCGGGAAGATTCGATAATTGTTGGATTGGCGGGCGCTCTTCATCTCTTGGCGTCAAATTTTTGGCACCAATTGCAGCTCGAGAAATGTTTTTACTTTGCATACGAAAACAAAGAGTAGGGAAATGTATATTTGCTTACGGTTGCCACAAAATAGAGGCTGACTACGAATGAAGTCCCGCTTTAAGGTGGTGTTCACGAAATAGTAACAGTTTGTGAAAAGGGAGAGGAAAGACATGACAAGAGGGGCATACAATGGGGAGAACGTGACAACGAGCTTTTTTAATAGAAACGTTTGTGAAAAACAGCGTGACATGTGACAAAAGGAAGAGGGGGTATAGTGAAGCGCAAAACATTGTGACAAAGGGGGGAGAAAGTCGAAAACGTTGAAAAATGTGACATCAGTTATGCACCACCCTTAACCATAAACAAATCACAAAGTGACCTTTTTTAAATATTGTACTATTATTACGACGCCCAGTATATTTGAATGGACAGTTATGTGTTGACACGAGAAGAGTTTGTTCATTTGATACTTGGAAATTTATATTTCTAATGACGAAGAAGCAACTTACTCAATAGTAGTAGACGTTTTATAAGTAATATTGTTCATACAGAAGTTTTACGTAGTATAAATTGAGTTTTGTGATGCTTCATTTCATACGGGAAGATTTTGAAAATTTGATAATTGGTGTTTTTTATCCATTGGCGTCAATTTTTTTTTTTGTTTCCAATGCCCGAGCGAAAAATGTTTTTCCTTTGCATACGTAAACAAAGCGTAGGGAAATATTTATTTGCCTAGGGTTAGCACAAAGCAACATGATATCCAAAATAAAATTATTCAAGCCAGCAATTTGTCGACCACACCAATTTCCCAATGGGGTTGTTTCCTTCAATCAAAAGTACTACTTTTAAGCACTAAAATAGATAGAATAAGAAAAAAAAAAACTTTGAGCTAGAAAAAAAAAATTTTTGTTTTCTCCGCAGTTGTTTTTTAAAAACTTTTTTGAATATCCGATTTTGGAAATAAGGCGTGGTCTTTATGACGCTATAAGTAATGTACTTTGGCGCGCGACTCCATTACCGCGCTAAATATTCATGGTTTGCTCTCAACCGCGTTTTCTGGTTATGATAATTTGCGCTGTGGCTAATAGCATCAATGAGTGGCATTTTATCGCTTTTGATGCCAAAAAATTATTTTCAATCTGCGCACCGATTAAAATAGTTGCTAAAAAATATTAAATTTTTTAATATTATTTAAAAAATGGGTAAAACCTTTGTTTTTAAGCATCTTTTTTCAGTAAAATTACTTTGAAAATTTAGGAAACGACCCCATTACCGAAATGTCGCCTTTCATCCGTTTATTTCGACATTAACAGATAAAAAGCAAAATTGGAATAAATTATTGTGGTACTGTGTGCTCGTATAAAAATTGTATGTTTTCAGATATGCAGTAAACATGAGTAAGAGTAGAAATAAAAATGTTGGAAATAGTTAAATCATACAAGTTTTCTCAAATATTCATTTATGAATATGGTCGAATTTTTACCCTGGGCGAACACTAGTGTATATAAATCGATATTTATGTTTTGTTTTTAGAGACATTTCATGTTTTATAGTGTTTTTCTGAGGGTAAAAATGCAAGTATAGTTTGAAATATAGACAGAGAATATTGTAACTGCTACCACTTACCTCCGATAAATTGACCTCCGATTAATTTAGGTTTAAGTGATTCGATTTGATTAAATAAACGCTGAGGAAAGTCAGTTTGTAATGTTTATAATATGTATTAGCAGACTTCCAGTCTATGAATTTCTCCACTTTCAACTCAAACATAAGTGATAAGTGATCTCGTCCAAGGTTAAGCGTTTTTTTTTTTTTTTTTTTTTTTTTTTTTTTTTTTAACATAACATGTGAGTTTTAAATGAGCAGTTAGTAAAATAGTAAAATTAACTGATTTACTGTAAAGAAACAGAGAACATATTTTAGCATATTCTGTTAAACTAGTGTTAAGTTTTGAATATTGATAACTACTTTTTTTTTCTTTTAAGTCCGTACAAAAAATTGGAAAAAGCCTCAGCATCCTACTTATTCACAATATGAATAATTATTTTTATCTCATAGCTTTACTATTTCGCATGAGAAAAAAAAAAGTGTGTACTTTACTCCTAAGTTTCATGCATTTTCGCGGTAGATTTATTCCAATGCAGAATCAACCCAATCTCATAGTATTGTCTTAGATAAGCATGTCTTTTTTTTTTCTTGAAAAACCTAATATGACTTACACAAAAAAGTTGTTTTTAATTATTTGATATCTCAACAGCTTTGTATCTTTGCTTGGTGTTTTTTTCCCCCATATTTTTTTAGCTCAGTTTCATTTACCGAACTCCAATATAACTCCAAATATATGTGTAGTTGGAAAAAATAATGAGATCTTATGGAACAGTTTGAAAATTTCGGAACTGAAGTTAAATGATGTACCTAAAATCAATATTTCTTAAAATTTATTTAGATACATAATTTTCTTATAAAACATTTTATTTTATAACTGGCGTCGATAAATTGCTTTTAAGTAATACTACTGTTTCCTTATAACCAAAGTGCATATTTAGAAAAATAAGAGAATTTTTTACGAAATACGCAAATTTTATGTATATATTTTTTAATTCTTATTGCATTTGTGCACTATTTGTTTTTAATTCTGTGTTATTAGGAAAGAACAAGAGGGTTAAACTATGCAAATAAACACAGGGCTTACGATAGGAAGCGATGAAATTTGACAATTGTGTAAAAGTCACAGTTGAACATAGAATTTCATTAGTAAATATAGAGGATATCTGCGGAGCATGCAGCATTATTCTTATAGCATGTAATCGGCCATAAAATGTATGTAGAGAAAATATCAATAATTCATTTAATAAGTAGTACACAAACTATGTATCCAGCTTAATATGTAGATTTTCTTGATTAATGCATTTTCAAATAGTAAAAGTTAAACTATGAAATGACTTGTCTTCAACAACAACATTACTTGAAAATCCGCGTAAAAAAAAAAAAATTGTATAATCAAATCCGCGTAAAAAAAAAAAAAAAAAACCGCGTAAAACGACGGTCTACTGTAGTTTGTCATCACTTCATACGTGATGGAACTTTTTGTTTCCTTTTTCCAAATTTTCGGAATCAGACACTTAGAGCTTGTGTGCGTGAGCATATTGTTTATTGCTATTATTATTATTATTATTATTTAAGTGCTATAAAAATATTGACTATAATAACTGTATTTTGCAGTAAGTTACCGCCCTAAGCCAGAGCTAAGACAGAAATACATAAAATGCACCGCCAGCTCAGTCATTCTATCTGAGGACTTCAGTTTCGTTTTTTAGCGCTCATCAGCCCGGAATAGGAAGTAACTGATGACCGCAGCAATGGTGCGGTTCAACTCAAATATTCACTCGTCTGGTGTGCTAATTCTATATTAGCTACCAATTTGTTTAGCTTTCTTGACTCCCTTAAGATTGTTTTCGTCTCTTGCTCAGTTACTTCCTATTCCGGGCTGATGAGTGCTAAAAAGCACGAAACTGCAGTCCTCGGATGAAATAACTGAGCTGGCAGTGTATTTTATGTATTATAATAACTGTAGTCATGGACGTTCCGACCTTAAATTTTTGGGGGAGTGGAAATTCTCAATTTGCGGAATGGAACTCCAAATTTCGCCGAATGAGGACAATTGTGCCGAACGAAACACCAAATTTCGCCGAACAATGATAATTTTACCGAATCGAACTCCACTGTTCGCCGAAGGATGATAATGTTTGCTAAATAGAGCCTTAATGTTTGCCAAATGATGATAATTTAGCCGAATCGCCAGAGAAAGTTTGCCGAAGATGGAAATTTTTGGAAGGCCACAGTGACCTCTCGTGGCCTCTCATCGGGGCACCCCTGACAGTAGTAACACTTTAAAAAAAGAATTGGTGTACATGATATTTCTTACGTAGAAATCTAGAAAAACCATTGAAGGTTGTGCAAAGAGATACGCAAAAAGACTTAACTTAGACTCTAAACCCTCATCACGTAGCGTTCATTAAATTGATCGAGTTGGCAGGTGCGGGAAGCAAGATTCTATTTTTTGAAGGGTAATCCTTTTATGACTCGAACATTACAAGGCTTTTGTTTGAAACATCTACCCACGTTACGGATTGCATTGGTCGGAGAAAAACTGCTTCTCAAAATTCGTTAAAAGGAGAAATTCTTCTGAAAGACGAAATATTTAGTTTATACTGTACAGTACAATCCACGCGCAGTCGAGTTCTCTTATAGTCAAATGTTGAGAAACTTATTCAAATTTTAAAATATCAAGTACTGAATGCAAAATTAAAGCTTATATTTTACTTGCATGCTTGATTCATACTAGCTCGTTTGCACATCTAGGTAAAGGTATGAATACGAGACCTGTTGGGTAAAAGAAAAGCTTTTAAAATTTAAAAGTATTTTTTCCTGATCAAAATAATACTTTTAAACAGGACATGATATCTCCTACGTATAAATCTAGAAAACCCATTGAAGGTAGTGCAAAGAGATACACAAAAAGACCTAACTTCGACTCTAAACCCTCCACTAGTGTGTTCACCACTGGTGAACACATACTAGTGGTGCTCACTTTGTACTGCGTAACGTGTTTCTGGGTTATAATTGCGAAACAGAATTCGATTTTTATGTGGGTATCAAGCTCTCGAATTTTGCCTAAGTGCAGAAAAGGTAAACTACGTTGAGTTAGTTGAGGTTAAAAAAAAAAAAAAAGAATTTCATTGTTTCAACTTTAAATCCATCCCTTTCTTTTGGATGAATTGAAATTATTCATTTTGCCCATTGTGCCCAGAGTAACTTGTCATGTGGAAGGTAGGTTACTAAAAAAATCATTAATGAATGTTACCTCCCCAGATATTTTTGATGTTGAGCAATTTAGGTGCTTCCATTTATCCTACAAATACTGCCTTCTGGAGTTAATGGAAACAACTAAATTTTTTATTCTTCCTATTTTTTGAAAGATAAAATATCGACGTAGATTACACTTTTTCTAATGTATTTTGCATCACTTCAGCACAAGGTTTAATTTTTTGTACGATTTTTTCTTTTTTAACCGACTTCAAAAAGGAGGCGGTTATCAGTTCATACCGTATGTATGTTTTTTTTTTGGTTTGTCCATTCACAGCGTCTCACCTAGTGAACCGATTTTGATGATTCTTTTTTTGATGGATAGGGAATGGCTCAACTTAGGTCCCATTACTTTGTTTGACCATATTTGTTCTTTGAAAAAAGTTATGGGCAAAAAAAAGTAAATTTTATGCAATTTCCATATTAAATGATTAAAATGATATGAAACCAATTGTTATAAAAGTTTGGTGCCACATAACAATAACATTAATAGTAATTGTAATAATAATTTTGAATAAAGGCTTCTCTGAAGCAATACAGTGATATAGAGCCGAACTTCTTACAAGGTAACTTCTTACCTTTACTGAAATATCTACATTTACACTAAAAAGAATGAAATAAAACAATTTTGAAAAAAAAAAAATTTTTTTTTAAAAATAGAACCGACTTCAAAATTGCTCTAAAAAGTGAAAAATAATTTTATTCTTTAAACACCATCCATAATACTTTTAAACATAATTTTTGAAGTTGGCGCAAAAACGATCGATAAAATCATTCACAGCCATAACTCAGTTACAACTATAAATTAAATCAGGCCCAGTTTCTTCACTACCAAATGCATTACGCATTGATGGCAGCATATTTGAGTAACGATATAAATGTTTCGTTCCTAACTTTGGATGATTTTTTGATAACAATATGAACGAAGCATGGTTACAATGGATTTTACTTTTTGTTTTTGCGCCAACTTCAAAAATCATGTTTAAAAGTATTATCGATGGTGTTTAAAGAATAAAATTATTTTTCACTTTTTAGAGCAATTTTAAAGTCGGTTCTATTTTTTTGTTTCTTTTTTCAAAATTTTTTATTATGATATCCGCATACGTTTGGAGTCTAGTTGGTGCAGAACAGAGGTTCTCAACCTTTCAGGCTCTACGTCCCCTTTTGGACACTGACACGAGGCAACGCCTGCCCTCCCTTTTTCCACCATTATTCTGTGTTTAACACACGTAGTACAACAAGAAAACTGAAGGTAATTTGGACAGCTAAATCTAGTTAAAAAGTAAAAATCTGGATAATTTCACATACAAAGTTTAACCTTCCTACAGAAAGCTTTATTTTGAATATATTTCACAAATTATAATAAGAGCATGTGAGGTTAAGATGCAAAGAAATAAATACACTTTTTTTGACATAGTTTAGGCTCTGTGTAAGATTGGTATGCTCTTCAATTACTTTCACAGCATTAATGAGGGGTTGGCACTAAATTTAATATTCACATATGACCAAAAAATTCAGTAAATTGGTTTTTTTTCTTTTATTTTGTCTTTTATACACTCATACCTAACTTAATATTTTCCTACGCCCCTCTACGGGGTGCGGCCTTCCCCGTAAATTTGTCTCACCAGCGAGTATTCGCAACGTGGTGCGGTTGTTCGACTCGTGAATTGAAGGCAAAGCTTGGGTAGCAGATTGCATATTAACTTTAGTATAGTCAAACTGCATATTAACTATCTCTTAGAAGCTTGGAATTCATTGCTAAGAAATTTACTGAGAAATGCTGTTTGGAGAAAGTTATTAAATTATTTAAAACGTTGATTCTCAACCCGTGGTTCGCGGACCACTAGTGGTCGGCAAGCAATTTCCGTGTGGTCCGCGAGCATCTAGTGAGAATTAATCTATAACATTTTTATTGTTGAAATTAAATTTATGCAAGAGAACTTTTGGATTCATCTCACTTCACCTAATATAATCGCTGTAAGAATATTATTTCGATCGTATGTGATTCGCTTAGGATTCGGAAAGGTACTTGGTTGTTGTTGTTGTTGTGTGCCAGCTAGGTTGGCAATTTTGGGAGTTGCCCTGCTTCACTTTTCCAACTGTACCGTAATTTAGTTGTAATAAATAGTTAAACACTGGTTTAAATTATAACTTTGAATTATTAAACATTTTAAATTTTTAAATACAAATCATTTGAATCTCATTGTATGTTAACTAACTGGATTGATTTGTTTATAGGAAATTGCATCCAGGATTTTTATACATCCAGGATTTTGAGATCAATTGGTTTTAATAAATAGTTTAAACAACAAAATTATTTCAGGAATAAGTACATTTCACTCTCATTTTTGTCATAATTGAATTTTAGAGAGAGCAAAAACAGCTCCAGATAATTTGAAAATTCTCACTAAAAGGAATAAAAATGTCTTTAAAACAACTATCGCCATAGGGTAATGCTTTTTACAAAAACTTTTAAGAAGCAAAGGTTCAGTGCATATTGTATCGAAAAATGACAAAAAAAAAAAAAAACATTATACAATTGTTTTTGTAATTCAAAACTTTCCTGGGGCCGGGGAGGGTGTGCACATAGTATAGTTCAATGCACGACAAAAGTGATTCGCAACGAAAATCTTTCAATTTGAGCTGTCTCAATAATTGAATATACTTTGAACTACATTTCGTATTGACGTCTTAAGTAATTTATTTTTAGTCATTTAATAGCTCTTGCTTAAAGACTTTTTACTTCTTAGTTGAGCAACATTAATTGAAATACTGATAATAAATCTTTAAGGAATGCAGATATAAAATTTGGAAAACAATGAAATATACCTTTAATTTATATTTAAGTAGCTGCATTGCCCGGCGTTACACGCGCTACCTCGAAAGTAAAAGTTTCATCCAGTGACACATGTTTAACAATCAGGTTTAAAGAAGAAGGGGGAAAAATAGCATAAACATTTCCCGTCAATGCGTAAAAAGCACAATTTTACGACTCAAAACTTAAATTTAGACATCATTAGATGTTTACGTAATCCTTCTGGATTTACTGGCGAAACCCCCAAGGTGGCTCACACAAACCCGATTGGAACGGGAAAAACTTATGTGAATTCCAGAGCATCAAAGGACCGCTGTGCCATGTTTGGGAAAAATCTGACGAAAACTGGATTTGCGTAAGGAAAACCCCCCGTGGGGTGTATTTGCCTATCCTCATATGTAGGCGAAAAATCCTATGACAATTCCTGATCATCAAAGAACCGCTGTGCCAGATTTGGCAAAGATGCGACGAAAATTGGATTTGTATAAAGAAATCCCCTGTGTGAGGGAGGGTTGTGTTCATTGTGAACGAAAACTACCCTAAGTGAATTCTTGAGCATTAAAGGACCTGTCTGCAAAATTTTTGTAATCATCCGACGGAAACTGGATTTGCATAAGGAAAACCTCCGTGGTATGTTTTCGCACCCTGCCCCAATCCCTGATAGGTAGGGAAATAATCGTCGATCCAAATTTGGCAAAGATCCGAAGAAAACTGTGGATTCGTAAAAGGAAACCCCCGGTGAGAGGGGGGGGGTCCCACACTGTTCTATTTGAATTCTTGAGTATCAAAGGACCTCGATGCAAAATTTTGCAAAAATCGGACTTAAACTGGATTTGCATAAGCAAAACCTCCGTGGGGTGTTTTCGCACCCCACCCCCTCCCTCATAGGCAGGCGAAAAGCTCCCTATGAAAATTCCTAAGCATCAAAGAACCGTTGTGCCGAATTTGGCAAAGATACGACGAAAACTGTGGATTCGTATTTCGTAAAAGAAAATCCCCAGTGGAAGGAAGAAGGGGGTTCCGATTGCGAACGAAAACTGCCCAATGTGAATTTTTGAGCGTCAAAAGACCTATTTGCTATAGTTGGCAAAAAGCTGACTTAAACTGTGAATTTGCAAAATAAAACCGTTATTTAGATAATTATAACATATAATTCATTTAAAACTAATATTTTTTAATGATACACGCATTTTTTTTAATATTGATTTTAAAAATGCAATTAATTTTTCTACAGCATATCCAATCCAAAATCCATATTACGAGGGCAAACCAAAAAGTCTTTACGCCTATTTTTTTACCCAAAATATTGCTGTGAATACAAAGAAACATATACATTCCCAGCAGTTGACAGTTCCTTGAACCGTACCAGCCGTATCTGCCTTTTGCTCCAATGAGCGGAGCTGTTGTAAGTCATTTAAGATGGCGGTTGTTCTTCAAACGTTCACTGCTTATGAGCAGCGAAGTGTTATTTGTTTTCTATGAAGCAAAGATCAAACGCCCATAGCAATTCACAGGGAAGCTCCACGTACGGGGAAAAGGGTCTCACTTTGAGAAGCACTGAATGGTGGTGTCGTGAGTTTCAAAAAGGTCGTGAAGAGTTGCATGACAATGTGCGTTCAGCCCAATGGTGATTCCACAGGCCGCCGGAAGAATTCTACCACAGGGGGATCTCTGATTTAGTGCTGAGATGGAACAAATGTCTGAACCGGTGTGGTGACTATGTGAAGAAATAGTGTAAGTGACATAGTTTACTACGTATATTTGTAAATATCTGTATGTATCTCTTTTTGGCAAATAAAAAATAGGCGCAAAGATTTTTTGATTTGCCCTCGTATTAGGTAAATCAATTATCTCATCAATGTCATTATTTCACAAGCCATTTAACTGAAAAGCGAATACGAAAATTTCTTCACTTTTTCAATTCCGGTACTTGATGACGACTCTTAAACTGAAGTCAAAAAAAACAAAAAGCAAACAAAACAAACAAACAAAACAAAAGAGCTGCAACGAACTACTGAAGTAACTTAAAGTATGCTCGTATTCACATTGCTACAATCATTACGGTTTCAAATCCGTTAATGCGTAGAACTTACATAAAAACCCTATTTTCGCGCATGCATCCAAAACATCCTTCATCTCTGTATATGCCGCTTGTCTGACGACAAGAGAGAAATTAGGAAGTTTCAGTTTCGTTTGGGGTGGCCGTGTTTCAATGTCAGCATAGTTTCAATGGTGCCGTGTGTTATGAAGGGGGTTAATATTTTTCCTCTTAATTTCGTAATCAAAGTTATATTCGCTCAGAACTGAGAGAGATGAGTTGCGCTTCTCTAGTGAGATAAATGTGCGACAAGAGTAATCTCATTGGGATTTTTTCGTTTTTTCGTTTTCCGTTTTTTCTTAAGTAACAATAATTCTGTTCAGTATTTTTCGTAAACATTTTATTCAGTGTAATAACAATGGCTTATGTTTCATTTTAACTATGAATCGTGTTGATACCTCAATTGGTTAATTTTTAATCGTTGCATTAAGATGCTTTCTTAAACAATAAACATTCTCTTTTAGAGGCAAACGAGAGGCCATGTCAGCTTTGTCAGAAACTAGGTGCGCGGTCCTTAGAAAGGCTCCGCTCTGAATCGCAGTAGTATAAGTTTTGAAAACTTTGTAGGGGGGGGATCCAGAGACCAAATGACAAAGGGGCAAACATTTACCTTCGGTGACCTTGTTAATTTTTCCTTTTTACTATAATTCAAAATTAAATATTAAATAACTGTTTGAAGAATGCAGGTAATATCTTGAAATTTCAAACACTCACTCATCACACAAAGCTATGAAAGATTATATATTTTTAAGTCAGTATTTTAATTTCTCCGCAATTAAATCCCGTATTTTCTTTTCAAACGATATATAGGACGGATACAAATCTAAATATCGTTATTGCGGTAGTAGATATATATAGATATATGAAGTATATCGGTATATCGCCCTACCCTACCGCCATGTGATGTCCCCGAATTTCAACCTCAAAAACCTCGCTTTTCTCTTAAAAAATATTTTTGTGAATATGTTCTGATAGCACAAATTTTAGTTCAACTTTATCAAGACCGCTATTAAAAAAATACTAATTTAATGATTTTTTTTGTTTCATTCCCCACGCGCAATTAGTTGAATCAAAAGCTGTGATGTGTGTATGGCTTCGGAGTGATAAAGCGGGACTAAGAGTGAAATAGAAAAGTTCTGTAGAATTGTTAATTAGATTTGGAAAGTTCGTTTAATAGGAACTTTTCTATTTTCAAGTCAACTAACGACCGTGTAAAGGTTCAGAAGTGAATTTTTAACTCTACAACATTTAATCCGGAAAGAGGATTTGTGTATTTCAAGTGCTAATTATCGAAAATCTAAGCTATTGATATTCTTTAATGTAATTTTTAGATGCTAGTGAAACTTGTTAAATGATTCTTCATTATATTGTGTGTATAAACAGAAATCTAAAAACTTTAGTGATATGGTAGATCTAGAACGTTTTCGATTTTTAACACTTCATTGTTCATTCAAACCCCTCTATTTTTCGTTCAATGGCGTTCTATCATACATACATCTGGAGTTGAACAATATGACAGAAACTCAGTAACTGCTACTGAAATTACAAATGTGAATAAAACAAATAATAATAAATGAAGTAAAATTATTGATATGTATAACAATGAACAAACAACGTATAGTTATTTTTTTTTACTATTAAATATTATCAAGGGAAAAATAGTTTTTTCAAACACCATTATCGGAATAAATTGAGGCAGTGAGAAGCAAAGAGGTATAAGTGAAATTTTTAAAGTTTCGACTAAATCGCGTTTAAAATTCAGATCCTAGGTAGGCTTTCATCGAATTTTTCTTTTCTAGACCATGCTTTACAGCAGCACCTACTAGGGCTAGTAGTGCTATTTCTTGCCCCTAAGTAGAGAGGTACTCCTATCATTTGTTATGGTTATATCCAAATTTTCATTTTTTCACTTACATCCCTTTGCTTCTCACTGCCTCAATTGATGAATATAACGTTGGTTGAAACAAATCTGCAGTGAAAATTCTGTACCTTAAGACCAGACTTACCTAAATCACACTATCAATCTTTTGCAGAAGAGATTAAAATCGTTTGCCTGGTGCATACAAGGGCTGGGAATTGCGTTCTTACACTACTAGTAAAAATTTTTAAAGATTTAGACATAGCTCAATGCGGCATAAGATTCCACTTATAAGACAGCAATAACCTGAAAATTGCCGTAACGTACATTAGTGTGGTAAATAATTATTGAAACAATCGAATGTGAAATATCGTTGCAAAGTAAAGCTCTATTAAATACACTTAAAGAGGTCTGACTTTTGATTGAGTGTAAAAAATGCATCAGACATAAAAGCTTATTTATTATTTATAATCTAATTTACTACTTAAAATGTTCACTGAAATTGAACAAATTGGTTGGTCAAAAGTGCAGTATTCCAGCACAGTCCCAAAGCCCCGAGGCTCTGGGATCCCTCTCCCCCAGTAATCCCTCGTTTAAAAATAATTTGACAAAGTTTAATAATTTTTAACAATTATTTTAATTGGTGTGTAGATTCAGTTTCATTTTTCACGCTTCTGCATACGGCATCGCAAGTGATGAAATGCCATTCACTGATACCATTAGCGCAGAGTGCAATATTTAATTCGTTTATTTACTCACGTGAACTGGCAACGTAATGGTTGATAGCAAGCGTAGAACGCAATGTTTAATTCGCTTCTTGATTATCATAATCTGGAAACGCGGTAGAGAGCAAGTGTAAGCATGCACCGAGCCAGTGGAGTAGCGCGCCAAAATTCATCTCTTGTGACGTCATAAAGACCACGCCTTACTTGAAAAATCGGACACTTTAAAAAAGCAATTAAAATTTAAACTTTTTGAAAATAAAAGTTTTTCCTCGCTCCATTATTATTATTATTATTACTATTATTATTATTATTAGTTTGCTCATTTTACAAACTTCAGGGACTAAAAGCAGTAACTTTGACTGATGGAAACATTATTGAAACACTAAAAAAAAATCCCCTGAATTTAAGCACTAGCTTGTCTTTTTCAACAAAAATTGTATAAGACCGGACCATATTTTCGAAAAAACACGGTATTACGCTGTATGATTTGTTCATCTGCCAACTCACTGTCAGTGAACATAAAATAACTAGTACCTCGCTACTAAATGTTGCACGGCTCATCACGCCGTTTTGCTCACCTCATTAATTCATGACGTCAAGTACTGATTGCAGAAACGTTATTCGAAAATCATCTCTAAACGATTACAGATAAAGTCGTGACGTGTCAATACATTTTCCCCAACTGCCTGTGAATTGCATTAAATACCAGCGATTTGGTAAGCGAATAAAACCTTCCAAATTCTCAGGTTAAATGTCGCGCAATTCATGTTGTTACTAAATTGCGAATTTTAACATACATTTCTCCAATTAAAATTAATTTCACATCATTCTATGATCTTTTTGCAATCTTTATATAATATAATCTATATCTTTATATAATATACACAAACTACAAATTTGTGTGTCCAGTGTAAACCCGGAAACTCCTGGACTGATGTTGAAATTTTTATAGCTTGTCTAGGTTAGTGGTGGGAAGGTTTACAGACCGTTTCGAGAAAAAATCGATGGATTCATTTTTTATTCGAATTTTATTTTTTGACCCAAAAATGAATGCTTCTTACTGGAAATAATTATTGTACCAACTCAAACTTGATTTTACTGCAAAGAGAGGTAAAAAAAAAAAATACATTTTTAGAACATTTTTCAACAAACGTAACAAAGAACAGAGGTGGTAAATTAATGGGGAAAGAAGTTACAAGCATTTTAAGTGTTTAAAAATCTTTTTTTTTTTTTTTTTTTTTCAACATTTGCATCGTTGCCATTTTAGTTCCAATGTCTATTTCTACATTTTAAACTGATTTCATATTCTATAACGAGGTTTACCTTGATTTTTTACACTCAGATGTGTTTTCGCCAAGACAGGAAGTAATATTTTCGTATTTTAAAACGAGGCGTATCTTAAGTTTTTAAGACTTATTTTACTACTTGTTTTCGACAAGACACTAAGTAATTTTTTCGCCAAAAGGATCTACACTGAAACCCCGATTTTACGTTTCTCAAGAGACCGAGTTTAAAAAACGCAAAATATTGAAAAACGTAAATGGCAGGAAATACATAGAAAGCAAAAATCGAATAGAAAAAAAATAAAGGCATTAAAGATGACTCTTTAAAAAGGTATAGTATCTATATTTTACGAAAACAAAATTATTACAGATATCATTTTAGATCATTTTAACAATTTAGTTGCGAATCCGGGTGTTTAGGTTAAAAATAGTCCGTGGATTGCTTTTTAGTCAATGAGTTCAAAGAAAATTTAGCTTCTTCCAGAATTGAAATACTTTGCAAGTAATTTTGTCCTGTTCTTTATGATAAAGAAAATGGTTTTTCACTATTTGTAAACTCTTCAATGCAATATTGAAAGAAGGGATTATCTGTGCTTCCTGTCCTTCTCGTGATAAATATAGTACTTTGTTTACTCACAATTTTCCTTTTCAAAATGATTGGCATTAAAAAGAATGATTTCACCAAAATAAGATTTGGGATGTAATCTCCTTTTTCAGGCTAAAAGCCATCGATGCTTAACCACATGGGTCTAACCACATCCCCAACTCTCCCCACCAACTTATTTTTCGGGTACAAGAAACTGAATGATCATAATGAGATATTATTAAATTCAAAAGCTATTTTAAATCTTTTCAAAAGTTTCTCAAATATCCGGTATTTTCAGGGAGGTCGTTATTTCCTCCATTAATGTAATGACAATATTTTTCGAGTACGCCCACGGGAAAACTCATGGGGTGAATATCCGAAGTTAAGTAGTATTCCAAGGAACATCATCAATTTTAAAAAAGGAAGCGATTTAATTTTATTTTGACTGCCTCAATAAATTTTTCTGTACCTATCTTTAAATACGTTCTTATGTTACGGCAGGCCTTTTACAGTGGTTTAAGTGCTGTATTTTATCTTGTTGGTAAACCATTAAGTCAAATCTAGCGATTTTCAGTGAGAAATGGAATTTATCTTTCTCGCGCTTTGCAGGTCATTGTCCTCTTACATTGCAGACAGTGGAATCGTGCGGTGTTTTCATTGTCTCACCAAATCTTGAAATTTGGTGCTTTTCTAAAAATTTTGGCTGATTTAAGACCTAATATCAAAATAGGGACACGAGGAAAGAAACGTTTTAAGTCAAAAAAAAAAAAAAAAGTCTTTAAGATTGCTTCCTACTTTGTTCTACTGTTACACTATTCGTGTAGTTCCTTGGTAAGAATTTTAAAGCACTTATGATTTATAAAATGAAGTTATTAGTAGAAATTTAAACAATTTTTGACATTCTTCTTCTATTTAGTTTTTATATTTCTACAAAAACAAATGACTCGCTACACTGCTGAATTCTTCTATCATTACAGCTGGAATAACATCGCAATTTGACCAATACGAAAAACTGATGCCTTTCCGCTCCGCCAATGACTTCTTTACTAATTTCTCCTTGGATTCGGCACTGTCTGGGCAAAGAATGTTACGCAATCGAAGGAAAACAAGATTGCAAAAGTGATTTTTTAGAAAGGGCTTCTGATTAATCAAAATAGCAAATAGAGCAACATATTTTTCTCGAACAGTCTCATTTGATTTTAAAAAAAAATCAGAGAAAACATCGTTAACCTACATTTTCAGCCTTTTGAATATTCGCAGTAAAATTAATTTTTCTTAAATTTTTTGTTTGAACCTAATAACTGAAATCTCTTTCCATTGAATACATTTTAGGAGCTCATGTAATCTGCTATAACCCAGCTTTCTAGTACAATTCAAAACCGGAGCTTCATTTTCTAGCCAGTTTTCAAACGAGCTAACTTTGAGCTGCCATAGGTATGTTGATATTTCTATCAACAGTTCTTCAAAGTGGCCACAATTAACACAATTTATGATAATAAAATGTTAATACGGCTTGTCCCAGGAAGTTTTGAACAGTTTTGCGATACGATTTTGCTTTGCATCCCCTACTTCATCCTAAATGTTGATGAAGTAGACTACATTAACATATTGCACATAAATAAAAGAATTGGGCTTTAAAATAATGTAAATTAGGTTATTGTTCTTTTGTTAAGAAATCCTTATGAATTGAAGGACATAGAAGTGTGAAAAAGTAACATCCAAAATTTTGCCGGATTGGTTCAAAAATAAGAAAAAATCTTAAAATGAATTAGCAATACACAATTGCTGGGCCTCAGTATTTTAGTACTGAGAGTAAGATGACAATCCAGATTCTGAAAAAAGCATTTCCGCTGAAACATTCAGCCGCACATTTCATGTCTGTCCGGGTCTTTGTCAAAGTGACGATAGAAGTTTATTTTTCTTCCATGAAGGCACAATAATATTCACTTGTATGTCAATGAGTGCCTAAGGAAAAGCCTATTTTGCTCTCTCTCTCTCTAGAAAAGCACAAAAGTTACGTAATCTTCGTGATTGATTTAGCCTCTTCACATTACTCAATATTGGCAAACATGGTTTTTCTCAGAAAAAAGACACAATTAATCAGTAGATAAGAAATCCAATCCTTTTAATACTGCTGAACCGCTCCTAGTGAACATATGTGTTGTTATTAAATAAAAAAAAGGATGGAAAATTAGCTGAAAATTTCGCAACTTTCAAGGCATTATGGTTCAAAGGGAGCACAGGATCATATCCTTCAGCCATTTCTTCGCGGCGTCTTAACAATGCCAATCATGGCGTTATTGGGCTACAGTCTAATTTTCTGGGGTTATCAAATCACAGGAAAAATTACGAAACACAAAGACATTTTTCTTTTTGAATTCTTACACTCTTTCAACTACATAAACTAGGCTTTCTAGCAAAATTTACAATTTGTTTGTACTAGTAAACCACAGTAAAACATAAAGAAACAAAATTTACTGTAAAACAAACTCAAGCGACTTTGACAACACCTTTTTTTGTGACAACTGTTGCTACACTTTTACCTGTTGATAAGCTTGGGTTTTTTGATAAAGTCACGATCAAGCTCATTTTTGCTGTCTTATTATAGACATGGGAACTGGTTCTCTGTTCCCATGTCTATGTATCTTACACATAAAAAGGGAGGAATGGCCTCATTGGTCTATGGCTTAATTTGACGCATACATCTTATAAGCGTAGAACGTAGAAAAAAATAAGATTGATTACATTTTATACTGATGACTTTTTTTGCGATAATTATTCTTCCAATCTTATAATCTGAAAGTAATACTCAGAACTTCATAAGACAAACTAATCAAATAAGCATAGAAAGCATTTTTGATAATTTTTTCTGCTTTCGAAAATAATTTGCTGGCGTTGACATCACACGCATTGTAAACTTGTATAGGTATCTCATGCATCACTTTGAAACTTGTACAAAATTATTCTCCTCATCCCAAATTAGATGCCACATTTGAATACTTTTGTACATACTATTGATACCGATGTTTTAATTATATATTTGAACATTTTTTAGAGATTTCAGGGTGATATGCTATCAATTAACAGCATTTGCTTACCAAGTATTTCCACCGAACCGCATTTAATTTGCCCCAACTTAGTTTAAAAAATCTATAGATCCATAACCCACGCCTCATTTTGTATGGCCTTCACCTCCAGTATAATTGAACGTTCAGTTTGATTTCAAATGAATTCATGATTCATTAGTTACCCTACAAGTAAAATTTGAGTTCCCATTTCCAATATAATGCGTAGAAATATTTACGCCTCTGTAAAGGCATCTTTTTTTTTTTTTTTTTAAGGCTTTAAAAATATTTAGTTTTCTCTTGGCGATGTGATCAAAGCATAAAAATATATTGAAACATAAATGAAATTCGAGATACAGCTAGAATTGTTCCAATGCGCGCTAAAATACTTTGCGATTTTTACAGAGGTGAAATTCATTTTGGAAGAGAAAACACGAAACTATTAAACACTTTAAGTCAGGGGTTCCCCAAGGGAGTGTGCGGAAAGGGGTGGGTGCAGTGGAAGGGTCGTAGTATAAATAAGTGTAAATTTAACAAAGATTTACTTGGATGTCATGAGAAAATTCTTATCCTTTAGGGTGCTGCGCATTGGAGAAGTTTGGGAATCCCTGTTATATATGATCAGTTCCACGAAGAAATAAGTTTTACACAAGAATTAGAGGAGATATGGCAGGGTAAGAAAATATGTGTATTATTTATTTTTTTAACATTCAAAATGGTTGCCGACTTGAATGTCAAAAAACTACAGGGTGACAAGAAATAACTTAGACACACATAATACACCATAACTTTAATACTAATGAAAATATTACGACCAACTGCAAAATAAATATGAATACATCATTTCGTCTAATATATTTACAAATTTTCGAAGTGGCTGCATTTAGGTTTAATACAGAGCTTTAAACGTGTCACAAAATTTTCAACTCTGGGCCCGCAACTCACTTACTGATAGTTTATCCCATTCCTTGCATAAGAACTTCTTTAAGAATGCCAAAGTTTTAGGAAGTTTAGCACACAACCTTGTCTCCAGGACCTTCTTGCACTGTTGAACTGCGTCAACGACCCCAATCTAAAAATTTGGGTTGGGAAATGTGATAGTGGGAAAATATCACTTATTTTTGTTGATCAGGGGATAAAATTAGTCAAGAAACATATCGCGAATGCATTTTGGAAGACGTTGTATTACCTTGGTCGCAAAAGTTCCTTGGAAACAAAAGATAGACCATCCAACAGGATTCCACGCCTGCATACAGAGCTAAAGGCACTCAAGACTGGTGCAAGACACATTTTCCGGATTTCATTGGAACTCAAGAATGGCCACCGTATTCCCCAGATTTGAATCCAATTTATTTTTCACCTTTTAAATATATTAGACAAAATAATGTATTCATATTTATTTTGAAGTGTGGTCGTAATATTTTCATTAGCATTTAAGTTATGGTGTATTATGTTTGTCTTAGTTATTTCTTGTCACCCTGTAAATATCATTCAAATGTAATACTCTTAAAATTCAAGTTATTTTTACCCTCATATTCCAGAATACAAAACTTTTATTTAAAACAGAAAGCGTAAAAATTCATTTGATTAAATTTTTGACGCATTTTTCCGATTTTTAATGAGTGAAATAAGCCTTTAAAAGCATTACAAATATCTCTGAACGAAACTTGTCGGTTACAGGTACCATAAAGCATTTGACGTTCTTATTTCATAAAGCAAAACTTTCCTACAAATTTGAAGGTTTTGGGTTAATATAATGTTGTGAACTTTTAGGGCACCAGTTATGATCAAGCATATGATCTTAATGTAACATCCAACAAGTAAAATGCTTTAAATGGTAAACAGTCCGCCATTTCTGATGCAAAGAAATAATTTAACCTTCCAAATACAGTAACTTCAAGTAACAAAAAGCAGTCCTGTTCACTAATAGGATCAACATACAGTTTCTCGATATTTATATCAAATTATGAAATAATCCTCGTATATGTCAATATTAAAGTAACTTTATACGTCACAGCCAGAAAATACGGTATTTAAACCAGTTTCTTCAACCACGATGAGCAAATATGATTCCTTTATCCTTAACCACTTTCACTTTTTTATCCTTAATTACTTTCATTTAGTGTATTTTTAACATATATAGTTTTGATTCTAACTTTGAGTAGTTGCATATTCTGTAATGCATCATGTAACATTCTAACAGAAAACTGAAAATAAATAACCTAATTTGATAGTTATACACCTCCAACGTATTGAATTGTTACAAGCAGAGTATACGCATCCAAATTTATAATTAATAGAATTTTAATATTGTTAATGTAGGTTATATTATATTTGAAATCTGAAATCATCTTGAGATAAATTTTGCAGATTTTTCCTCGTTAAA
This sequence comes from Uloborus diversus, assembly GCF_026930045.1. NCBI lineage: Eukaryota > Metazoa > Arthropoda > Arachnida > Araneae > Uloboridae > Uloborus > Uloborus diversus. The sequence goes on along the minus strand of NC_072731.1, from coordinate 61,943,556 downwards.
AATGTATTATGATACCAGTCGGCCATCTGTTTATCCACATGGAAACCATATATATGTATCAACGAATTAAAAATTATGCAATGACTAATTTATGTGATGTACATTTCGTTTACCGTACGAAGAGAGCAGTTACTTTACCTTTTAAGTTCGAACTCGGAAACATAGCTTTTCAAATTGTTTCCGAGTCATTCCACGTCAGCAGACCTAATTTTTCAAATCGCACCCACTCGAGCATCTCCGATTTCGCTGAAATTTTATGGAGGCGTAGATATGCCTTTGAAACTAACCTATGCAAATTTTCAGCTTCCGAGGTCCAAATCCTGAGGATCTAGGATCTCCGAAAAATGTGATCCAAAATGGTGGATCAGATTTTCGGGTCAAAATTGCCAAGTTAAGACAAAGTTTACAAAACATTTTATCACACCGGAAGCCTGAAATTTTAGGCTCTTAAAGTACATTTGGCCTTTAATAAATTCAAGTATTTTTTGTGAATTTGAGCGCATTGGATTTTGTGTGCATGCGCGTGAACTTGTGAAAAAGCGCGATGGGGAAAAAATTTCCTGGATTTTAGGTTATTATAAAAATTTTAACAAATTTTTTTCAATAGCTCATGCTTCGTAATTCCATTGTAAAAATACTTGTTCTTAATGGGATACAGTTGCAGAGCTTAAATATCTTCTTTCTAAAAGATAGAACAGATTTTTTCCTTTTAAAATAAGTTTTTTCTTCGATGGTGTTCTTTCGTTTAAGGATAAGCGAGCTGATGTATGCATCACATGACTTCCTTTTACTCCAATTTAATGATAATAGTAAATCGGAGTATGCAAAGAAACATTTTAAATATTTTCACCCCAAGTTTGTTGCGAACCGAAGCAAAGAAAACATTTTGTTACATATAAATTTTCCCAATATTGGCAGTTTTAATGTGATTCAATGGTTAACTCTCGAAATATGACCAAATTGAAACCAGATTCTTTAAAAAAAAAACCGTCAAATTTGTCGCCAAGTTGGCGATAAAACTTGCCGACCAAAAGCTTGGCGATATATTGCCAAGTGTTTGCCAAATTATAACACCACTTGAGTTTGTATTGAAATTAACTATGATTTGACCCCAAAAAAGTGTAAAAGACCCGCTTTGGAACATCCAAATGCAATTAAAATTGGAGGTGCACAACTAGACGCCACTAGGGGTCTACGTTCCAAATTTCAACTTTCTAGAACATACCGTTTTTGAGTTATACGAGATACATACGCACATATATACGTACATACGGATGTCACGAGAAAACTCGTTGGAATTAACTCGGGGATCGTCAAAATCATAGGCGGATTTACGGGGGTGCCAGGGGGTGCGGCGCACCCCGAAAATTTTTGGTTGGGTTTTGAAAAAAAATTAGTTTAGTATATTTCACTCAGAAACGCAGTTGGGGGAAAAAAATCATAGCTGCTATACTAGTAAATTTACTTGAATCCAGTGTATCACCACACGTCGCTAGTGAAAGAATAACTGTGCTCATATTAAGAATTAAAGTAAATTTATCCATTTGGAGGAAAAAAAACTAATAAATAATTTCATGCAAATAAAGAAATTTCTCAAACAATTTATTGTTCAGTGCTGTGTTATTCTGTAGAATAATTGCATGTTCTGTAATTAGGTATTTATTCGTATATCAATACAAATTCTTCTATTTTAAAACAACAATGGCTAATAAAGTCCAAAAAAACATGGCTATTGCAAGAAACTTGATCAATAAAATTTACACCGAAATCAACCGAAAACCGAAAATTTTAAGGTAAAATATCAAAATTTTTTGAAGGAGGACTTCCGGACATTTTACTGCAGTTGTACATCCAGGAGGGAAGGGGCACAAGACTGGTGACCCTCCCCACAAAATGCTGAGTAGATGTTTTTACAAAAATATTCAGTATTATTGAAGAGAACAGAAGATCTCATTTTGGGAAAACGCAGTTATTTTACGAGAAAAAAAAAAAAAGAAGGTTGTGAAAAAATCTTAATTTCTCTTTCAAAAAGAAATATTGACATATAAATTTTTCAACAGCTTCAGATCATTGGCGGCGAATTGTGTGCCTTCTCGCGCAATCCTCTTTCTTTCATATCTCCCCCTCCCCCCCCCCCCTTTTTTTTCTATTTCGTTTTCATTTTTTCTATTGGTCCTCAAAATGTTTCTTCTCCAAATCTTGGGCTTCACTTTCGCAAAATTTCCAAGGAAGATCTTCTAATCACCTAAATATATCGAAAATCGTTTAAAATTTCGTTTTTGGAGCTTCAGTTTTGAAAAAGTGCAGTACCCCTAACGTTACCAAATATGGTCTTACACTCATGTGTTTAAGACTTTAATTTATGAAAATATTCGAACAAGGGCCTCTCACCCTCCTTTCTCTATTATCATCAAAGAATGTTAATATTTTGGTTTTAAAACTACTATTTCGAAACATTTAAGTGGGAGAATCCTTTTTTTTTAATACCATGGATTATTGCAGAAGAACTTCATTTTTAGGACTTCAATTTCGAAAATTTTCCAGGGGAGAGCTCCAGAACACCAGAACACCCCGTCTGGTAACAGCATCAAAAATTGTCCTCCGTAGTATTTTTGGAACTTCAACTATGAAAAGTTAAAGAGGTAGCGTGGGGGAGGGGGTTACGTATTTCTATCTGCTTTTCAAAAAATCGATTGGAGGCAGTCTATGAGTCTCATTCATAACCCAAACTATAAATATGGACTATAACCACATTTATAAGACTAAAATTTTTAAAAATAGCCTTGGAGCCACACGTACCTTTCTTGCCTCTAAAATATCACCAAGAACTGTAAAACTCCGTTTTCAAAACTACTACTTCAATTTTTTTCTGGGACGTGAATCCCACTCCAAACCAGTAGCTGGATTCACCCATTGCTTCTAATATCGACTTTCGTTTAAGACTTTTTCTGCAGTTTGAAATGTTAAGAATTGCCCATCCCCTAATCTTACTAAATATGGTTTACATCGTGTTTTTTAGACTTAAAAGTGTGTCCCGCCTTAAAATTATTTTCTGATTTCGCCAAGGCCTTGTTATTCCGGAAATACCCCCCCCCCCTCTTCAGATCCCTGTTATTGTTGCACCCCCAAATATTTCGGCCTAAATCCACCTATGGTCAAAATGGATACTTCGGGAGTCTATACATTCTTTGCCATATATCCACGTGTGGTCGGGTTGAAAAAAAAACTCAATATTCATTCGGGAGAGAGCAAAATGGAAATTACAGCCGATTTTTAAGTGAAAATTTTTTCACGATATACAATATTTCTTTTTATTTAATTTTACAAAAAAGGAAGCATTGTATTCGCAAAAAACGTTTTAATCAAAAATCGATCCTAATTTCCATTTTTCTCACCCCCGAATGAATGTTGAGTTCTTTTTTTTTTTGACCCGACCACACGGGCATACATAGAAAAAGCTGCTGTACCCACAAAAGGTTGTACCTACGGATGTTGGTCGGGAAATTCCGGGTATCGTCGAGGAGGATCCTAATTATGGGGTTCAACGTGTGTGTCACATCCCTTTCCTATACCCCAAAAAAGTTTCAACCCTATCAAACGAACATTTTAGATGCACATTTTTTCGGTTTTAGTAGGAAGAAATAACAAGAGCAATTTTTTTTTTTTTTTTCGTCCGCCGTGTACTGTATTATTCATTTTTGTTGTAAGTATCATGATTCCCTATATTTTGAAGGTTTTATTTCCGATTCTTAATGTTGTAAAACTGTGGTCTTGTCGATGTGACTGCCTTGCAAAACCAAAATGGCATACCTTTGTACCCACGGACAGCAATTTTTTTGTTGCCTTGGATCACATTTGAGTCTTCTTACTATGTGAAGTACCTCAAAATGGTGCCTTGTGATCAATGTTCGAAATTTGCTTTTAACAATAATGATGAATTTGAAGTAGGGCTTAAAGATATAGTGTTTAAGTAACCCCCACCTGTTGTAGGATCTTCAGACGGTCAATCCCATCTGTTTTCATTTGATGTCGACTTTTCTAGATTTTTGTTGATTTAATCTAAACTGAGTTTTTTGTTTCGGTTGCATATAAATTGAAGTTATTATGCAGGTAAATAGAGAGCCAGCCATACTATCATTAATCTATTTTTTTATTTTTGTTCAAAAACATATTAATTATTCATAACATCATTAACTCTCTTAAGACTAATAACTTTTTTAAAGAGTTCACTGATGTTAATGATTAAGGAAAATTTAAAAAAAAGGGGAAAAACTTCGATTAATTTTCAAAGTTTAATTTCTGTTGCATATTTTATTAAAGGTTACTTTCAATGGATGTTTGAAGTATTTCAACATAAAATGGCTTATGAAAATGTATTGAGTATAATTGAGTTCCTCCAGACCTAGTTATATATTATTTTTACTTCCTTTTACAAAAAAGGAAGTATTGTATTCGCGAATAAAATTTCACTGAAAAATCGACCTTAATTTCCATTTTACTCACCCCCAGAATGAACATTGGGTTCCCCCCCCCCCCCTCCCAATCGACCACACGTGGATAAGTGCCTAAGAACGTATAGACATGCGAAATACTCGTATCCATAATGACGATTCCCGAGTTAATTACAACGAATTTTCTCTTGACGTCTGTATGTACGTATGTATGTGCGTATGTGCGTATGTATGTCGCATAGCTCAAGAACGGAATGTCCTAGAAAGTTGAAATTTGGTACGCAGACTCCTAGTGGGATCTAGTTGTGCATCTTCCCTTTTGGTTGCATTCGGGTGTTTCTAAAGGGGTCTTTTGCCCCTTTTTGGGGGGAATCATTTTTAATTTCGATGTAAACTCAAGTGGTGTTATAATGTGGCGGACACTTGGCAAAATATCGCCAATCTTTTGGTAAATATTCAATGTGATTCAATAGTCTACTCTCTAAATATTACCAACAGTGGCCAAATTGAAACAGATTTAAAAAAAAAAAATCGCCAAGTTTTGTCGCTAACTTGGCGACAAATTTGGCATTTTTTTTTTTTTTTTAATCTGTTTCAATTTGGCCACTGTTGGTGATATTTAGAGAGTAGACTATTGAATCACATTAAAATTGCCAATAATAGGGAAATGACATTAAATTGAAGTAAAAGGAAGTCATGTGATACAGACATCAGCTCGTTTTATATGTCTATGGGTACAAAGGCACCTGTCCGCGGGGTGAACGGGTTGTTGTACCCGCGGACAAAAAGTTGGTTTTTACGAAAAAAAATTTAAGGTTGAAAGCTTTTAGATTTTCAAACTGACAAAAATTGCCAAATTAGATGATAAACTGTAGATTCTGCCAGAAAATGTTTCCGATCGATTATCCATTCCCAAAGACCAGCAAAAATGTAAAAGTAAATTTAGTCCGTGGGTACAGCAACTTCCCCTACCTAAGAACGTATAAACGCCCGAAATACCCATTTTGACGATTCCCCGAGTTAATTACAACGAGTTTTCTCATGACGTCTGTATGTATGTATGTGCGTATGTATGACGCATAAGTCAAGAACGGTATGTTCTAGAAAGTTTAAATTTGGTGCGTAGACTCCCAGTGGGGTCTAGTTGAACACCTCCCATTTTGCTTGCATTAGGGTGTTTCTAAAGGGGTCTTTTGCATCTTTTTGGGGGAAAACATTGTTAATTTCGATGCAAACTCAAGTGGTGTTATAATTTGTGTCGGACACTTTGCGATATATCGCCAGTCGTCAAGTTTTGTGGCCAACTTGGCGACAAATTTTGCCGGGTTTTTTTAAAATCTAGTTTTAATTTAGCAACTGTTGGTGATATTTAGAGAGTTGACTATTTAATCACATTCAAATTGCCGATAATGGGAATAAAATTAAATTTGTGTAAAAGGAAGTCATGTGATGTACACAATCAGCTCGAAATGAGCTTGAAATTTTCTGTCTGTCGCAACGAATTGTCATGTATAAGAGCAGGTTGCGAAAAATTTGATCACACTAGAAGCCTGAAATTTAAGGGATTTAAAGTACTTCTAGTTGTCAATACGTTCTAATATTTTTATGAATTTGAGTTTTGTGCAGCACGCATGCAAAGTCTCAAGAAAAATGCAGTGGAGAAACTTTCTCCTGGATTTTAGAATGTCATAAATTCTGAAAAAATGATTCAAAAGCTTGCACTTAGTAATTCTATTGTCAATATACATGTTTTTAATGGGTTATAGCTGCAGAGCGTAAATAATTGATTTTTTAAAATATATTGGCACCCAAAGTGGCTGTTAAAATCATTCACATGAAAAATAGTCTATTTTTTAATGCGCTGTAGCTCAAGTTTGTCATCTTGCACCTTCTTTTCGTTGATACCATTAGAAAGAACATATTTTTTTTCCTATTAAAAGAGTTTTTCCTTCACGATGGTGTTCTTTCAGATAAGCGTTTAAAAAATGAGCTTGAAATGGTATTTGTCGTTAGCCGAGAAAATCACGTTCTACAATAAATAAAGAATAATGAATGCCCTGGAAAGCGTCTAATGGGGATTTTCAACTATTATAAGTCAGAAATTGTTTTTTTATTTATCTTTTAAAAAGTTCTTTTGCAAACAAAAAATATGAGGGGAAACAGAAAAAATATCCTGTTCTGGAAGGAGGCTGATACATCAGACAGAACAAGATAATTATCGTTTTCTATCATATTTCATTTCCAAAGTAATTTTTTAAAAGATAAATAAAAACGAATTTCGGACTTATAACAGTTTGCAAGATCACTATTAGTCGGTTTCCATGGCATTCACCATTCTTTATTTATTGTAGAACGAGATTTTCTGGCTAACGACAAATAGTATTTCAAGCTCATTTTTTTAACGCTTATATGAAAGAACACCATCGTGAATGAAAAGTATTTTAATAGGAAAAATATGTTATTTCTAATGGGTACCAACGAAAAAGAAGGTGCAAGATGACAAACTTGAGCGACAGCGCATTAAAAATAGGCTATTTTTAATATTTAATTGCCATTTTGGGTGCCAATATCTTTTAATAAATCAATATTTATACTCTGCAACTGCAACCAATTAAAAACATGTATATGACACAATAGTATTACAGAGTACAAGCTTTTGAATCATTTTTGTTTAGAATTAATGACATTCTAAAGTCCAGGAGAAAGTTTTTCCACTGCGTTTTTCTTGCGTCTTTACATGCGTGCTACACAAAAGTTAAAGAACTCAAATTCATAAAAACACCAGAAAGTATTGACAACTAAAAGTACTTTAAACCCCTTAAATTTCAGGCTTTCAGTAGGATAAAAATTTCCGCAACCTCCTCTTAAACATGGCAATTTGTTTACGACAGACAGAATTTTGGGCTCAATTTTTTTTCCTTAAACGAAGGAAAACCCTCTATGAAAAAACTTATTTTGAAAGGAAAAAATCTGCTCTCTTCTAATGGTATCAACGAAAAGAAGATGCGAGGTGACAAACTTGAGCTATAGCACTTTGAAAATAGGCTATTTTTCACTTGAACGGTTTTGATAGTCACTTTGGATGACAAATCTTTTAGAAAATATATATTTAAGCTATGCAACTGTAACCCATTAAAAACAAGTATGTTTTCAATGGAATCACGAAGCATGAGCTATTGGCAAATTTTGTTAAGATTTTATGGCAACTTAAAGTTCAGGAAAATGTTCCCCATCGCGCTTTTTAACATGTTCACGTGCATGCTACACAAAATCTTACGAGCAAAAAACTAACAAAAATACTTGAATATATTAACGGCCAAACGTACTTTAAAAAGCCTAAAATTTTGGACCTTCGAGTGTGATAAAATTTTCTGTAAACTTAGTCTTAAACTAAATTTTGCACAAAAAGATAAACCGTCATTTTTGGATCATATTTTTCGAAGATAATAGATTTTCAGGATTTTGAATCTAAGAAGCTGAAAATTTGCATAGGTTAGGTTTCAAAGGCATCTCTACAGCGCTATAAAATGTTATCCAAATCGGAGATGGTCTAGCGGGACCCGTAGGTGTCTTGACATGGAAATGACTCTTTCATCAATATATCCTGAGATAGGATCTACTTTTAAAAAATATTTAATTACGTTTGCTGTCCCCGAAACAAAATGTCGCGCTCAATGCAACATAGTTAAAATAAAATATAAAGATTTTATGCTTTAATTATACTACATTTTAATATTTTAAATTCTAATATAAAATATAAATTTTTCAACTATGTGTAAAATTGAAATATTTTACACTTTATTTGGAATAGTTGAAACGGCTAGCGGAAAGTAATTCGTCAATGAAGTAATGTTTGACAATCAGGAATTTGGATATGAAGCTGCCAAAAAAAGCTGAAATAATGTGGTTTATTGCGACAAGATAATAAACAGCTTGTTTTGGGTATACATTTCTGACAACCGTAATTATACCTATAAATAAACAGATTAAAAAGTTTTCTAATCAATTTTTCCATAAATGTACTGTTTGTAAATCTAATTTATGTGAAATTTTACATTTCTTCTCCCCCCCCCCCCCCGAATTCTTCTGCAGCTCATTCTGAGTACTCTCAGCTCATAGGGCTAGTGAATGCGATCCTGAAATTGCAAGCCTAAAACATATCGTAGTTATTAAACTATATCGTAGTTATTAAACTAAGAAAAGCATTAGGTGACAATATTTATTAAGAATTTGGGTTTTACAATCTTTTTTTAATTGCTTGTTCCTTAAATTAACTTTCATGATGTGCACTAAATGGTACACGATACTATACAAAAAAGCTTTCTTGGCTGTCTAGCAATATTTCTTGAAAAAATTACCAAACTTTTGTCTCTCACTCAAAAACATAAAGACAGTGTGTTCTTCTTTACTAATAATAAAGATGAAAGTCTGGATCTCTGGATGCTTCGATGTCTGGATCTCTGTGACGCGCATAGCTCCTAGACCATTCAGCCTGTTTTCATGAAATTTGGCACAAAATTAATTTGTACCATGAAGGTATGCACCTCAAAGCGATTTTTCGAAAAAATTGATTTTGTTCATTTTCTATTCCAATTTTAAGAAGATTATTATCGAACAAATTATCAAAACATGGACCAGTAAATTACAATAACATGAACGAACAAATTACCATAGCATGGGCCAGGAAATGAACATAGCAAATTGGCGAGAAATTCATCAGCCATTATTAGTAAATATACAAGTGAACCAAATGACGTAATAATTTTTTACTATACGGGGAAAGAACACGACGGTGGTGCTGCAGAGGAAAGCGGGGGACATGCCTGCACACAGACACAAACACAAACGCCTACATGCACACACACACACACACCCGTGATTGCGAAAAACATAATTTGAATTCAAGATGTCAAAATGCAAATATTTTTTTTAACTATATTGAAAATTACCTAAAAACTAAGCGCCTACTCACAGAAAAGGAAGCTGGAGATGTTTTCTGGGGTCACAGCCAACGAATTTTAAATAAAATTCTCGGATTAAACTTTTAATTCTGCTACTCACTTTACTTCCTCCCCTTATATAACGACATTACTGTAAAGACATGGTCATTCCACTTTTCCAGTCTCCTAACAAAGCTGTCTAGACTGCAAAATATTTCTTTTTTGCGTAAGGAAGCACTAAATCAGTCTGGAATAATCTCTTTTGTGGAATAAAATCCACCCACTTTGATTGGAAAGTACAAAAATTTGAAATTGAAACTTTGTTGAATATATTTTGCTTAATTCAAAACACAGATAGTTGAAGCGAAAAAGGTTCTTGTGCTTGAAAAAAGTAAAAATAAAGTATTAAAAATGACGGTTAATGTTTATACTTAAAATTAAAGAAATATTTCGATGTGAATAAACAAAGTTACAAATTTTAAGAATGAAGACTTTCACGGCCGGTGTCATTAATGTTGTTTTGCCGTGGTCTGAGTGTTGGTTCCACAAACGTTTCGACCGCATCTGCGGTGGTCATCTTCAGGGTTTACTTGGTCGAAGCTTCCAGGAAAGCAACTTCCTAGCAACTGATGCAGATTTCGACGTGTTGTCTCTATTTTTGTGGGAGGGGGGCTAGGGGAAGGGAAAGCTAGCTCGTCCCAGATAAATAGTGACAACACTTCCAAATCGGCATCAGTTGCTGGGAATTCGCTTCCCAGGAAGCTTCGACCCCGTAAACACTGAAGATAAGATGACCGCCGCAGATGCGGTCGAAACGTTTGGGGAAACAGCACTCAGACCACGGCACAACAGCCAGGAATCTAACAACATTAAAGTTTCAAGTTGTTTCTCCCTTAAAATGCTTAAAATATTGGGAGAAAATACTTTAGCTAAAGATTTTATTGAAGCAGTATTGCTTATTAATCATGGAAAAACAAGATAAATATGCACATAGCGAAAAAATCGTTTATACGTTTCTCTTTATACGTTTTTTATCATTTAAACGTTTTGTAAATTGGTCCCTGCAGAGTCCAATACACATTTACGTATGACTATTATACGTTTTTTTTTTTTCATTTATACGCTTTTTTCACACAATCCCTTGAAAACGTATAAACGGTGCTTCAACGTATCTATTGATGCTTAGCAAAATGTACTACAAAGATTCCATGCAGATATTTTAGAGTTACAGAAATTCGTTTCAAAATAAAAGCTGTGCCAAACTACGTTCAAGGAAAAGATAAACCGAAAGCAAACAAAAAGCTTACAGATGAGTTTTGGCAAGATTTTTCTAAACTTCCTACCAAAGACGATGAGTGTTTTTTTCCCTTCTTTTTTTTTAATAAAAAAAAGTTTATAACTAATATAACAATTGTTTATTTTAAATATTTGCAAAATGATAACTTTTTGACAATTTTTCATTGCATAAACTTGAATTTGTCAGAAACTAATCCTTTTGTTTTTGATAGTTATTGTCAACAGCTAATGGGGGCTAAGGCCAACTGTGCCCAGCTCAATTTTAGCGACCCTGAGGTCGAAACACAATTTTTCTGGTTAGGTGGTTAGCCGGACCGGAAGCCCCCAGTGTTTAGTTTTGGAAACAAGTTCTTTAAATTGGTGGATGAAAAACTAGTGCACAGTGTTATAATAACTGATAAAATTAACCAAGTGAGACATAACAGGAATAACCAACGTTTTGTAGCACAAGTATATAGTCAAAGACGGATCCTGAAAATATTCAAGGAGGGGGAGATTGATTTCAGATACTTCCCTTCCTTGAAAACTATCTCAAATTAGTCTCTTTTTTTTTTTTTTTGAGCAATCAAATTGCTTATTGTTCTCATTTGACTGTTTTGAATTCCTATGATTTTATTTTCACCCAGCCTCCCTCTGCAGCACCACCGTCGACCGGCCTCACGATGCTGCTCCTCTAGCGAAAACAGGGTCTCTAGGTTGCGTCCAAATCCTACACACACACGCATACATACACACACATACACACACATACACACGCATACATACACACACATACACACACATACACACACATACATACACACACATACACAAATACACATACACGCACACACTCGTGATTGCGAAAAACATAATTTGAGTTCCAGATGTCAAAATTCAAATTAATTTTTAATTTTTTTATTTTTATTTATTTATTTTTTTATTTTTATTTATTTATTTTTTTATTTACTTATTTATTTATTTATTTATTTTTGACCTTTATTGTTTCTAAAAAATTCCAGGGAGCTGTACTGAACCCCGTCCTTAACGTCCTTAATGGTGTCCTATAATTGCTTTTCCTTTTGGACTCCAAATGAAAAAACTTTCCAGGGGAGAGCCCAAATACCCATCGAAGATCGTCAAAAATTCAGTTTTTGGAGCTTCGAAAAAATTCATAAACAAAGTTCCGATCCTTTTTCCTATAGTGTTGAGAGATGTGCTACAATTGCGTTTTCAAGACTACAATTTTGCAAAAATTCAAAGGCAGATCCCTCTTATTCGCAACATTATTGAAGATCGTTTTACGGTTTGGAACTTCACTATCGAAAATATGCTGAGAGAAAGTTCCTACATCTTGGCTCAAGGAGGGGGCGATCGCCCCCATCGTCCCTCCCTCGAATCCGTCCTTGTATACAGCTTACTGCTAAAAGACGGATGCTAGGGAGGGGCGGTGGGAGTGATCACCCCTCCCTTGAAGGACTCTGCACCGTCAATGTTTAAGAATTGATGCGCTAAAAACGCAAGTGTGGGCCATCTTGATGAGGACATCTTTGATGATACGGCAACGTATGACGTTCGAAACTCTCTCCCGCGGCGACTTTCGAAACATAAGTTTCAAAAAGGCAATTTCAGGATATCTTTTGTGATAATTTGAGGAGGAGAAGTTTTCAGGCCTTCCCCCAGACATATTTAAAAATTTCAGTCATTAAGTAGCGATTGTAGATTCACGAAGGTTTAGGGGAAAGGATGAGTTTTCAGTTTAATTTTTTGAAATTGAGGTTCCGCAAAAAACGCAAGTTTAGACGATATTCGATAATGCTAAGGTAAGGAGGTTTCGAAACATTATCTTGGAGTTATTATGACATTGAAGTTATAAAAACGCAATTTTAAAATGCCTTTGGAAGCGGAAAATGGGTCCGGAACCTCTTCTCCTCCTCTTTGACTAAATCTCTAAATTTTTGTTGTTTCACATAAAAATTGTGTTGCAACCCCCCCCCCCCCCCCCCAAGCATGTGTAAATCAGATACGCAGTAAGAGGTTTAGAGACAAGTAAAAAAAATCAATCACCCCCTCCTTGAGAAATTTCTGGACCCGTCCTTGCTTACTGCACACACGTATTTCGAGGTTTCGAGCTATCTCCATTTTAATGCAAAATTGTGAGCTTTTCAATATAAAGACATCCAGTAAGTTTGGTTTTATATCCAAAAGCTCACACTTTTACACTGAAAAGGGGGTTCCTTGGAACCCCCAAATACGTATATGCAGTAAGCTATATATTTATGCTACAAAACGTTGGTTATTCCTGTGATTTCTCGGAATAAAGGAATTCAATTATTTCTAAAGTAAAACTTAGCTTCATAAACACTTTTGGACCTCCTGATTGAGGCCCCTCACACCTGCGACATTTTAAATAGACGACTTCTAACACATATAAAACGTAAAATATCGCAAGCGTGTCAAAGAGAGACAAAATTGCGATCTTTATGTTCTTTTATGCAGCTGTCTTACATATCGGGCAAAAATTTTTTCAAAGAGGATTAGGGAAAAAGTAATAACAGAGCTATTAAATGTATTCATATAATTTATCAGATCCTGTGAAAATCTTATCGGATAATACCCACACTGGATGACACTTTATTACCCTTGTTATTTTATTACCCTTGAAAATGCCATATTTAGACAGCTTATAAAACATAAAATGAAAATTTACATACGTTTTGTTTACGAACGTATTTGATTAGATTTGGTTTCATGAAACTGAATGGAATATAATGTAAATAAGTCTGTCCTTTGGTTTATAAAGTAACGTTGCATCCCGAAATGATTTCTCACTTGCGAAATGTATGTTTTGCATCGAAATCATATGAGTAATATTGAGAAGTCGTTCGGAAACAGAATCATTTATTTTAAAGCAAATTACATTTATCAGTGGCGTACCTAGGATGGGTGACACCCTGAGTGGCAATTTGTGGTGACACCCCCCCCCCCCTCACAAACGCAAAATGAAAGAAAAGTCAAAAAATTCTATATAAGCATGAAATTATAAAACTTTCAGTCGTAAGTTCTGACATTATGAGCCTAATCTTGATTATAATATTCAACCCATGTTGTGGGGTTGAAGAGAAGGGGGCACCGGGGGGTTTACCCCCGCGAAGTTTTCAAATTTGTAGAATCAAAAATTCATTTTAGTTTCAGATTTTTCAGAAACTTGTAATTCCACTTTGGGTGTCACCCCTCAGACGGGTAAAACTCGGGGCGGATCGCCCCCCCCCCCCAGTAGTGACGCCACTTCATATATATATATATATATATATATATATATATATTTAAAAAACAACTACGCTGAGCTCTAGTGCGTCAAAAAAAAGTCAACTATCGATAACTCGAAGTCTTATAACTCGAATGTTCCTTTCTCTCGAAGTTTTCATTCGGTCCCAAAATAACTTAGTGTTTTCAATACAAATGTTGTCTCTATATCTAGAACGTTCTCCTTTTAAGTCGAAGTTTTTACAAAAGTTTAGTTTCCATTTTATACATAAAAAGGAAACCGAAAAAAAAATCTTCCCCTTTTGCTTTGCTTATAAGCTTGTGTGAGGAGAATTTATTTATTTAAAACAGTGCTCCTTACTGCGAACAGTTGTAAAATTGAGTGAAAAGTAGCGGAAAGGGCCATTTTTTGCTTTGGCTAACGGCATAAAATTTAATTGCCTGCTAATCTTTGAAAGACCATAAATTTTGATAAAAATTAGAAAAAAAAGTAACCTTTATTTTTGGAGGATTCAGGTAATTGTGTTTTGACGACATAAATTGCCTTCGAAAGAAACAATGCTTAAAACTGCTTTAAAAGCTGTGATTTCAAAAACAGCAATGATAATGAAACCAGGGTTGCCAGATTTAAGAACAGTAAATACGGGACAAGCTTCTAGGAGTGAAAGCGGGGGGGGGGGGATATTTTTGAGGTTTTGGGCAATTACTGGACCTGGTGTATTTTTAAGGGGTGCTTTCCGACGTAGAACGTCACTTCATGATAAATCTGAAAAATTCAATCGTAACAAAGCATTAAACATTACAAAATGTCGCCGATCAAAGTATAAAAATCGTTTTCATTGCGACTGACGACGCTTGCACAGAGATACATTTCCAACATTAGTCAGCGAGCAAGGAGGAAGCAATCATTCGGCTCCTGCCTCCAAAACGAAAAGAATTTTTGCGTTTGTTGCCACATGATTTTTTTATTGCTCTTTATATCACTTTGTGTTTTACTACTTTATTTTTTCCCTTAAAATAATGTCTCTTTTCGTAAAATATTTTTATTAGCCAGAATACGGGACTTTAGCCGTCCCGTATGGAAGTTCCCCGGGACGCAGGACAATTTTTCAAAATACGGGACTGTCCCTTGAAATCCGGGACGTCTGGCAACCCTGAATGAAACTAAAGTGACCGACGAATGAAATCTTTTCCTGAGGGAGAATTTTGCAAATAATTTTACAGCAGTATCCTGCAAAATACCGAAAACGTGGATCAGTCGGAACTGTGTTTACAAATTTACTAACGTTTTAAGATGCGTGTAAGTTCTGAATTTTTTTTTTTTTTTTAAGTATCTCAAAAACATTTCTCTAAATATATTTTTATCTACCACAAATGATTAATTTTATCCAAACTATATGTGTTATAGTCTATGTATTACGTAGTATTTCTGAAAAAAAAAATATTGAGAAAGCTGTGGAATAAAACATTCGATTACTCGAACTACCGGTCACTCGAAGATTTTATTTGGTCCCGTGGGACATATCGAGAATAGACAGTATTATAGAACATAAATTTATTTTGCAATATTGCTAGGTGATATATACCATGAAGTTCTCATCGTTATTTGACTTTTATTAGGGACATTTTAAAAATTAAAGTGTTTTTTGAGATATATAAATGCAGGAACGTGTTAGAAACTAATTGTTCTGAGGGATTTACAGTCAACTATGACTGATTGCAACTTTTCCAGATGAACAAATTATATGAAAAGAATCGTAAGTAAAAGAGAATAAATAAATCATCCAGTAAATTAAGAGTAGATATTTGTTACATAACACTCTTCGAAGGTAATTTTAAGTTTTTCCATTAGATTTTTATTACTTTTTAACTGTTATCAAACGGAAGAAAAATAATGAAAACGCGATAAAACACATCAATAAACCATTTACTTGTACACCAAAAATAAATTCGATTGCAGCTTTTTTAGTGAAAAACAAAATCCTTAGAACTTACTGAGACAATCAATCAATTCCTTATCTCCATCAAAGAACGTATATGTTAAAAACGTAACAAAACAAAGAACGTTTATGTAATGCGTTCAAAAGAATGTATTTCGATGTTAAATAGCTTTTTTTTTTTTCTTTTTTTTTTTAATACGTAGCTTCTCACACCCTTGAGAAGAAAGGTGACACTTATATTCCTGTGGCAGGTTAGACGCGCGTCCGTCATTGTGGCAGGTTGATAAGGACAAGTAATTTTTCAAATGCTGAAAATTTAGTTATTGCTTACGGATAAAACGGGGGCATTTCCTAAGTCATTTTAGTGGTCAAAATCTATTTTTAGCTAATATGATCTTGACGAACACTTGGAGCAGGAATTAGTAACTGGAGGGAGCAAGTCCGATCATTGGCTTAGCAAAAGCTGAGGCAAAGACGCCAGGTCATGTGACTCCACAACGATGAATGGTTGACATGTTTTGCGTGAAACTAGCGAAAGAAACCTAATTTCTTCCAATACTTTGCTTTAAAATTTATCACGTGACTTGGGATCTTTGTTTCGCGAATGAAAGTCTTCACTCTCTCAATTTTATCTCTTCTCAATGGATAAATAGATAGTCAAATCCCACATTAATGATTATGACGTTGATAATTAATTTTTGCGGCTAAAATCTGACCTAGAAACAGAAGTTGGTTTAGAAAACGAATCTGAAGTAGGCCAATTCTTCTCACCCTTTAAAACGAATCAGTTCCTAAATGGAAAAATAACGTAAGAAACATATTTTAGGAAAGAAGAATTTAGGTTTATCTTTTTGTATTCTTATTATACGGATCATTCTCCAGAAAACGCAGCTTTTGAACGCAAATATTTTTTTAGAAGTAACCATAAACAATAGCCCAGCTAAGTTCCAATTATTTTACTCATAAATAAAAAAAATTTAAAAACTGCCTTGTTCACTAAAATAAAAAAATAAATAAATGAACTTTTAATATTTAAAAATCGAAACCAATTTAATAGCAAAGTAGTAAATTTGTTAAATGGTGCAAACAATCAGGTATTTTAATGAATAATGGGAATATAATATTAAACTCTCTTAATTAAAGTGCGGCTTAATTAGAAGTTTTAAATGTATGTTAAAAAAATACTATTTAGTAAATTTGAGGATATACTGGCAATTTATAATTTTGGTTGAATGCCTATTATTGATGTATACTCCATAACAAAAAATCGACGCACCAAGAAGCAATCATCCGATTGCTTTGAAATTTTGTATACATGAATATTTTGATCAGATATGCAAATGATTAAAATTTGGTGTCCAATGAATGAATAGTTTGATCTCCAGCGCATCGAAACTGCGCATCCAGCAGATGCATATAAAGAGCAGTTTTTTACTAGTTGTTACAACTTTCGGTTTGATTACGATTCAGATTACCTTTCAACATTTTAAAAATGCCTCTCCGCATGGTTCGTGCTCATTACGAGAAACTGTCAGAGTTTAAAAGAGGTCATATCATTGAATTGAAAGAGGCCGGTTGGTCCAATCGAAGAATCGCTCGTCATTTGAGTCGAAGCGATGCGGCGATTCGAAGATGCTGGCAACGATGGGCGGAAAATGGCAGAGTTCAGCGTCAGGATTGTAGCGGACGACCTAGGGTCACAATAGATCGTGATGACAGAGTGATTGTGCGATCAGCTGTCACAGCACTTTCTTCATCTTTATGAACCATCAGACGTTCAACCCAAATGCTAGTGTCTATCATGATCATTTACAGACGGTTGAGACAACGAAATCTACGCTCGCGCCGACCGTTACGCCACCTGCCACTGACGCCTACACAAACTGCCGAGCCAGATTACAGTGGTGCATGGCTCGATCAGGTTGGAACGGGGTCGACTATGGACGTATAGTCTTCACGACGAATCCCGCTTCCAACTGTGTCATGATGATCATCGAAGACGCGTTTGGAAACACCCAGGGCAGAGGGGGGATCCTGATTTCACTTTTGCACGCCACACTGGCCCTCAACAAGGCATTATGGTCTGAGGTGGCATTTCCTTTGATAACTGGACCCCTTTGGTCGTAATTAGAGGTACACTTACTGCACAGTGGTACGTCGACGACATCCTAAGACCTGTTTTGCTGCTGTTCCTTTTGCAGTACTCTCGGCTGGTTTTCAGCAGGACAAGGCCAGATAACATACGGCCCGTGTTGCTATGAACTGTCTGTAAGCTTCTCAAACTCTTCCGTGGCAAGTCAGATCGCCAGATCTCTCTCCCATCGAGCATGTCTGGGGTATGATGGGATGGCGATTGCATTTGGCAAGGAATGTTGATAACCTCGTCCGACAATTGGAGCGAATTCGGTCGGAAATACCTCAGGACACCCTCCGGGAGCTTTATCGGTGTTTTGCCACGCCGTGCTTCACTTTGTATCCAGGCTACAGGCGGGTCAGTACCTTATTGAACTTGTTGCTTTAACTCTGACATAAATAATTCAATTGTTCTGAGAGTTGAATCATTTTTTATTCTGTGCATTGTCTTCCTATTCACCAATTTTCGTCTCAATCAGATCACTCCTTTTTGGTGCGTCGATTTTTTTTTTTTTTTTTTTTTTTTTTTGTTATAGAGTGTATTTCCCCTCCATCATTCATTTTCACCTCAGAAATAATGACATTGATAAGGTCTTTCACGGAGGGGAGGAATTTTTCATTAATATTGGCCTAATAGATACATTTTTCAGGGAAAATTTTTCTTTCTTCATTGCTACAATGTGCAGGGCCATTCCATGAAAACAGGTATCTTGATGGTAAATTTTAAAACTCTTTATTTATGAGAAATTTTGGTGTTATTGAAAAGTTAAAATGTTAAATTTAATGTTTTGAGTAAGATATCAAAGTTTCTTTTTTCTGGAATAGCAACACATTATTCTAAACATAAGAGTCCAGTTGCGAGCAAGCATGCTGCCTTTCAGCGTCAAATTTGAAGCTGAGATTCGCATTAAAAAAATCGATTGAATTTTTTAAAGTCAAGTTTATAGGTAAGTCTAAACTTTATTGTTTTCTTATTATTAAATGTTAAGATCCAAGATATGTTCTAATAACTATACTAACACACACAAAAACATTTTTGTGTCCTGCACGTGAAGCAAAAGATGAATATTTTTAGTTTGAATAAAAAGGAAAGTCATTTATTTTGTGTGCTTATTATTTCTAATGCTAATTATTGATGTACTTTTATGTTATGACAGTTTTAGAACTTTAAATAAATTTTATTTGGAGAAAATTCTGAAAACAAAACTGTCCCGCACGTGACGCGTTATACAAACAAGCGTAAGATAAACAGTTACAACTTAAAAATCGTGATTGAAACTTTTTTCCCGCATAGTTAAAGATTCTAAAATATATTATTCTGGAGTAGGAAGTCGTTTTTTTTTTTTTTTTACATAAGTACGACTATTTTTATGCACTAATCAACCGTTCATGATGAACATATTTTTAATCTTGAAAACTTCATAAAGGAATACTCGAAGTATTTCAATAGTTATTTGTTTTAAAAATTGGTTATTTTTAAAACAAATCACAAATACATGTTTATTAGAAATACATGTAACGCTGCATGAATATAATAGTAACAAAAGAAAACCATTTTCATATTTTCTACGTACGGACTTCTTGTATAACAAATATAGTTTTTGTATTGAGTTTTCCCTTTTCATTCCTCTTTCTTTTTTTTCACTACTTAATAGTTGTTTCTGTAGAAGGCAGACGATAATTTTACTATTTACTAACTCCGTCTAGCAGCTTTGCACGGTCTGTCTTGAAAATAAAAGGTATGTCAAGTGACGCACATGTTGAACCATCAGTCTTAAACAAAAAAAAAATCTGTAAAATTTCCCCGACAGATTGCAGAAAAATATCCAATCAGAAAAATATATTGCAAAAACGAAAGATTTTTAATCCCTCGATTACAGGAAAAGCGTCCAACGCATAGCAAACTTAAAGCTGTGCGGGGATTTCGAGGAATTGTTTTCATTATTCTAATGGAATTTTTCTTCAAAATATGGCTTTATCATTATTTTTACGAAGTTAGAACTAAATATTCAAATATTAACAAAGTTTTTTACTTGTTTGACCGAGATGGAAGGATTTAAATCTACTAGTGCAAAGAGAATGAAAAAGATAAGAAAAAAAGCAGCGTTAGAAAAACAAAATTTTTCAGAAGGAAGAAAATAAAAGTATTAATCAAATAAGAAGGAGGACGAAAGACAACATGACAGAGGATGAAAATAAAAGTACTTATGAGTGGGAAAGGACGAAGTTGAAAAAAAAACTAAGTTCTGTTTTAACTTCAGAATCCTCACAGTCAGAAGCCATCTACGAGTTACACGAATTCTTCTGTACCGCCCTATACTGCTAAAAACAGTCTTTTAGCAATGCTATACACTAAACAATTAGAGCATATTGCTTCAGTTACCACGAAAACGGTGTGCTGTGATGCAAGGCTTACAGAAGGCTTACAGAAAGGAGGCTGTTCTACTATGAAAAATTCCTGAACAGATGCACTGTTACAGCCAGAAATTGTTCTACCATGTTGTACACTACGAAAATAAAAAAGGATCCTTTCTCAACAATAATGATAAACTTATGACGTAAACTTCGTCAGAAAATGCTATACTGTTGTGTGAAGTTTTGTATAAATGTCGGTGAAATTACTAGAGCTAATCTTCAGAATGTGTTCCATTTCATGTTCAAAATAGTTCTTTATAGTAGCTTATTAATTTATAAATACGGTTCATTAAAATACTTTTTTTGAATAAAGTATTTAGCAAATACTCTATTTTGTGCATTGACTCAGTTTCTGACATTCAAAAAATATGCCCTTGCATAAAATTTGTAAATGTCCCACACGTGACGCTATACATCATATTTTTTACAACAGTTTAAATCATCATTTCTTAGGAAATTATATGGGTTTCATTTACATTGGAGCCTTGACTTTTAATACCTTTAGTTTGTTCTGTCATCACATCTTTATTAGAGCAAAAATATCAACTAAATCCTGTAACAAACGATAAGAGGTTGACTTTAGATGTCCCGCACGTGACGCTTGCAATTTTTTCTTTCTTTTTTTTTTTTTTTTTTTTTCAAGCAACAAAAATATGTAATAAAAATATAACTACGTCTGACGTTTGTGCTAAAGGTAAAGATAAGAAAAAGTGATATCTCTAGTTTGTTAAAAATATTAAGCTTTATAACAAATTTTTGGAACAAAAATGGAGTCCGATTGTCCCGCACGTGACGGTGGAATGGCCCTGCACATGTTAAGTATATGAAAACATGTTCACTTCTTTTTTTTACATTTATTTACATCCCTGAAATTCAAGTTCACGGAGATGAGAAGTTAGCATAACCACACTAAGTTTTTAAAGCAAAATCTATCTTCTTGTTTTTCGACGAAAATCTCACAACTTCAACTACGGCTGAAAATAAATAAAGGGCTCCTTTGTAACATGGAAAATAAAATTTGATGTCATTACTGCCACGTGGTAATGAGGAATGGCATTTTTGTTTGGTAACGGGGGTGAGAATTTATTGTGTGACATGACTGTTTGTCATACCAAAGCGAACTAAAACACAATATTACAAAATTAAATATACTTAAACAATTGGTATTTGAGACACTTGTGAAAGGAATAATAAATAAATAAGATTATGCTTTTAATCAAACAAGTTATTAAGCAACATAAACAGTCCCACACGGTGTGTCACATGCCACAGAGGTGAGAATTCACATGTTATGAACCAAAAATATATTGAAATAAAAATTATTAATTATTAAAAAATTAATTTTAATATTATTAAAAAATTGATGACTGGTTTAAATAGATATAGTTTTCGTGAAATTAAAAATCATTGTTAAAAGAATTGTTTCTTAAAGTTTTTACTGTAAAAGGCGTGTGACGGAAAAGCTACTTTTTGAAGAATGACCCATAACCTTCCTTACAGCAAGCAGGTAAGCAGAACATGTATGAATCTCTTACTGCTATTATTGTCTTTTGCATCTTTAAAAACGACCCTCATTCTCCCAAATTCCATTAACGACCACTATTTTCAGGAACGAAGAGCTGTCGCTCCAATGTCTTTCTAATTTACAAAACCTGCCGAAAATTTGGAGATTCCTGCAAATTTGAAGATACCCGCAGAAAATCTGAAGAATTACTCAGTTATTGAAACAAAATCGTGAAAACCTTATGACTGGACCACTTTTGCTTAGACAACCCTATTAAATCGTGTTTTTATATTTTTATCTACATTTCTATACATAACTAATGAGGAAACTCGATGAGGGTAGGTCAACCTAAATCGGATGTTCGACCATTGGACTAAGCCCTGGCATTAATATTTCCAACTGCCCCTTAGTCCATTTTTCTAAAATATATGATTGGATTAAATAAAACTAAAATAATGATTAGAAAATGACATTTCTACAAGAATTTTAGAGGTCCTCCTACAGCCTAGATGATGTCCTCAAAAATCATTTTGCTTATACCGATTGAATCAGAGTTTGATGTTTTGATGATCATATAAAATGCAAAAATGAAATGACATTTATTTGAAATTAGGGCAAATTTTTGAATTTTTAGTCACATTTTCTTCATTCCAACTATTCTCATTACTTTTTTTTTGCTTTTGAATAATTGCCAACGAAGAAAACTAAATAATGTTATACAATAACTTTAGAATGAGAATATATTTTTATTGACTATTTATTGTGTTTTTTTCCCATTAGTTTAAATAAATATTTCTTACAGAATCAAAAAGTGAAAAAAGCTGAAATTTAGGCTATTTTTGTAGAGTATTGGTTCAAAAGCATTTTCTCTCTTCCTTTGTCACTTTATTTACTATTCTTACCTTTTACATTCTAACCTTCACAATAACGGAAAATCTGAAGTTATTCAATAACATTTAGCCCAAATTCACTCCTACGTTTTAGGTTTCTCCTACACTTTTGCGTTTAGATATTAGAAAAAGAAAATACTCTTTTCTATGCTGATACTACGCCACTGAGATACTATCCTTCTTTCCGAGCAGGCGCATGCGTTCGCTCATCCCCCTCATTGGTCGCGTAATTCGGGATCCAAAATCTGCCGGCTAAACTATTCCTTTCGAACACATCTCGACACGCGGAGGCATGGGCAGCAGGCAAGACGGACTCAAGTGCTGGCTGACCGCTGCACTGCTTATGTTCACCGCACTCGCATCCGTGACCATTTGTGGAGCCGAGGAGCACCACCTGTTGCCTCTAGATGAAGGAGTGGATGAGAGGGAGGTCAGTGTTTTTTCGTTTTGAAATTAAAATTTACGAACGCGTTTTAAGGTTGCGAAAAACTGGTGGAAAATCGTCGCAATGATCCCGCAAATGAAAATAGTACAAATTATGTCCGACACCTTTGATTCTATTTTAAAATCAATTTTTATTACTACTAAAAAATTAATTCTAAATTGAATGAATTTTTGTATTGTTTCTACATATATTTGTGTGCCATTAAATATCGATAGTTTGTAGATAGGTAATTTGTGAAATGTTTTCACAACTTAGTTACACTCCTTTCAAAACTGTTCTAAATTTAAAGAAAAATTACAAGTGAAGAAAAAAGGAAATGGAGCGATGACTCTAAATCTGTTATTCTGTGTGAAATTTTAAGAGAAAAGTAACTTTTTTTTTAGTTCCTACTATTAATTAGACATTCTCCCTGTACATCTATTCATATATCTTGTTCAAATTTTCAATCGTTATTAAAATACTTTCTTTTTCATCTACTCAAGCTCAAATACATTTTTTTACAGTTGTAGATGGCACTTGATGTTACAGTTTCTTTAAATATTAATTCGTTTACTAATTTAATTTATGTTTTGCTACTCAATATTGTAATTCTGTCTTTATATATATATATATATATATATATATATATATATATATATAAATATATATATATATATATATATATATATATATATATATACATAATTTTATTAATTGTAATTATTTAGTAAAAAGAAATTATAAAAACTATTTTTAAAAAAGTTGGTTTGCTAAGTAGAAATTTACTTTTATTTATATTAATTGTTTTCATTATTAAAACAAATGTAAGTGTGGACATAGAATAACTTAAACTAACTATGAGAAAGAAAATTTAACACTGTTGACTGTTGTGCTCAAAAAAAGTGGAAAAAAAAAGGATAGAAGTTTTAGTTTTCTTCGTTACTAAGATTATTTTCAAAATGGCAGCAACAGAATACACAATATGAGCTATAGAAAATGTTAAAACATAAGTTTAAAGGAATTATTTTTGTTGCCTTTCAACGCGATCTTAAATCATATTTTTGCTTGTAATGATTTGAAGCTAGAGCACCTCCTTCCTCTTCCAAAACTAAATATTTTTACCCCTCATATATTACTTATTTAAAAACCATTGATATTTGATTATACTCAAGAGGTAATTAGTGAAAAAATATGATGAATTGGTGGTAAATATTAAAATATATTACAAAATTAAGAGGTGTCTGACATAATTTGTACTGTTTGAGCAAAAATGACAACTATATCGTACATTGCCTATTAATGTTGACATCCCTAAATTCGTAAAAACTAGAAGCCGCATAAAAACTCTTTAAAAAATACTAAGCATTATCAAAAAATAAATATTGTTGTATAAAAAATGGGAATAAGCAGTATGAAAATATACTAATTCTCGACCGACAACCTAATAAATTTATTAATTGTTGCATCATTATTGCTAACTGAAGGGTTTGCAGGAACGAAGAGTTAACTCCATTTTTTGGTAGTTTGGTTCAACAAGGAGTTATCTCCGGCTGATAGTTCTCAAGTTCGTTTGGTTCAACAAAGATCTCCGACTGATAGTTCTCGAGTTATTCGCTAGAATGAGTTAGCTGCTTCATTCGCTTGAGGCAACATAGAGTTAACTCCAGGAGATTTCCCAACAATCAAAAAATGGAGTTAACTCTTTGTTGCTGCCTGTAGTGCCAATACTAATTCTATATTAGCTACCAGTTTGTTTGAACTCTCTTGGCTTCGTTAAGAGGTTTTCCACCTCCAGCTCAGTCACTTCCTATGCCGGGATGATGAGTGCTAATAAGCACGAAACTGCAGTACTCGGCTGTAATGATTAAGCGGGTGATGAATTTCATGTATACATTTCATGTATACTTTATCTTTTCTAACAATAAAGCTGAAAGTCTCTTTGTCTGGATCTCTGTGACGCGCATAGCGCCGAGACCGTTCGGTCGATTTTCATGAAATTTGGCACAAAGTTACTTTGTAGCATGGGGGTGTGCGCCTCGAAGCGATTTTTTGAAAATTCCATTTTGTTCTTTTTCTACTCCAATTTTAAGAACATTTTCCGGAGCAAAATTATCATAAGATGGACGACTAAATTACGAAGTTATTATGACGTGGAATGGGAAAGCGAAGGAACATAGCCAATTGGCGAGAAATTCATCGTCCATTATTTGTAAATATACAGGCGAACCAAATGACTTTTTAATTTTCTACTACGGGTATTACATTATTTAAAGTTGTCTTTTTTGTGTGTGTGTGTGTGTTTTTGACTGCATCCCTTATTACCTGTCTTTTATTACCCCGACCTCCCCTAGTTTTTGCTTTTATGTTGATATGAACTTTTAATTTATTAACAACTATTCAACTTTTAATTGGATGAATAGTATAACAGATTTTACTACTGCTAATAAAAATGCTGTATTGATGAAAATTATGTCAATTACTTCTGAATACAGCATTAGATTCCACTACTTTTTTTTAAGGAGAAGGGGCTAAACTTCCGTTGGGCAGTTCTATATTGCGTTTTTTAAACATTTTTTAAATATTTTCCTATGCGGATTTCATCGTTTTGCTTCTGTAGTTTTCTATTTTATATATTTCATCTACACCATCGGGAATTTGAAAAAAAAGCACAATGGCGTCCAAGGAAAAAAAACGATTTAGTGGATTATATTTGAAAACTGTATTATTACTTTAATTAAGAGCTGTTCATAAATGTCACACTTTATTTAACAAATTTGACGCCCTCCCTCCTGCGTCACAAACCGCTGTGTATCACATGGTTCGGGCGTTAGGATTTCGGCGTTTTCTTCCTCTGTCTCTATTCTACTAGAGCACAACTTTTGGAACCATTTTTAAATCGACATAACTCAACAACGTACTGTAGAAATTTTTCTTAGTCTCAATGGTTTAGGGGATGGATGGGAAAATCTCACTTAAGGGGATTTTTTTCCCAGAATATTTATGAAACGAAAAGTTGACGTCCATTACAATCTAATCGACTGAATTTTAGAATTAAAAAAAAATCCAATATTCATAAAATTGCTCATTTCTATATGTTGACGGAAATTTTTATTTTTTTTTCTTTTATTCAAGTTTGATTGTTGAACACAGTACGTCACTTGACACAATTTCTATTTTCGAAGTAGACCGTGCAACGCTGGTAAGCGCGTCTAGTCCCAAATAAATTATGAAATGAAAGCAAAATGAAGTCACAAAAGTTGACGCTGCTACTTTAGAATGAAAATATAAAGAAAAAGAAAAGCATTTGAATTCAAAAAGGGGCCATCCACAAGCGGTGTCACGCTTTGAGATAGTAGGGGAAGGGGCGTAAAATTGCGGCAATTTGTGGCAAGAGAGGGATTACAAGAAGTGT
This sequence comes from Uloborus diversus, assembly GCF_026930045.1. NCBI lineage: Eukaryota > Metazoa > Arthropoda > Arachnida > Araneae > Uloboridae > Uloborus > Uloborus diversus. Next base: position 61,916,905 of record NC_072731.1, on the reverse strand, counting down.
GGCATCACAAATATTTTATAATATTATGCATATGAAAAACAGCGTGACAGGGGACAAGAGGAGGGGGGGTTAAGGAAAAGAACAATAAAACTAGGACATTGATGGTTCGATGTTTAAAAAGACTTAGTTTGAAAAGTATTTTTCAATGTACTTTAAAATAAAACGCGGAAGAGATTTTAATTTCTATTACTTCTTTTAAAAAAATTTCATTTTTTAAGTGTGTGTGTGTGGGGGGGGGGGGTACTATGATGCTAGTCTTCCTTTTTTCTTTCCAAGTTTTGATAATGTTATGTCTTTGACTGGAAGCTCTCCAAAAGAGAAATATTTTTTTTCTCCTTTCGTTTTGATTTAATTTATGGAAAGTCATTAACTGCTTTTAAGATGCAGTAGTTGTCAGTTAAGTTTCTTTTTTTTTACCTTCTTTTCCATTGATAACACTTTTGTTGTAATTAAAATTTTAACTCTATTTAGTTTTGCATCTTTTTCGTTTTTAATGTTCAGCTTAAATGAAGTAGCATTGTCTCAACTGAGATGACTTGCAATATTATTTTAAAAATTTAACAGCTGGATTGTAATATCATGAGACAAGAAACTTGGCATCGTCTTGATAGAAACTTTTTTTTTACTACAAAAATGGCATTTTATATTTAGTAAATGATTAATTAAATCGGTCAATTCGAACATATAAGAGAAAAGGGAGCAAACTTAAAATCGAAACCATTGTACGTAGGATCAGTTGGGGTAATGGAAAACAGAATTTCAACGTTTTAAGTGAAGTTGGTACATTAAAATCTTTTTTTTAAGCGATTTTTCAATTTTTATGTATTTAAACTATTCAAATTAAGAGTTTTCAAGAAACACCGAATTCATGCTTCTATGTAGATTAAGAGTAAATCAATTTACTTTTTTTTTTTAAATCTACATACAAATTTTTCTCTCAAACTCGATTTTCTAAAAACTCGTGTTCTTTTTCCTATAAAACTACTTTACGTATTACTTCGAAATTTTCACCACATTTATGGGTTCGCAATTATACTGTAGTGAAGTTTCGGCTATAAGATTCACATTTTTTCCTTAACAGCTGTTTTTGTATATTCAAAAACTGTCTTTAAAAAAAAAAAAAAACAGAAGTTTTACAGAGATTCTGTTACGATTGAGGCAATACAAGTCTTTGAAACCTTTTTTTCTTCACTCCTCCAGAATATTTTGCCTAATAACTACTGAGCTGTGAGTGGTGAGCATGGGGAATGGATTCACCTTCAATGAATCGCAGATATCAGGTTCATTGAGCTAAGTTAATGCTGGTCAAATATTGCTGGAATATTACAAAATATGATCCTTCTTTGACGTACAAAAAGCTATCGAAAATAAAACGTTTACATCAATAAGCTCAAAGCAACCGCCGTTTTCTGAAAAAAGAAAAAGCAAAACAGAACCTATTTAATTACATTTAGTGCACAGCATTATTTTTTTTCTTTCTTTTTTTTAATTTACCTTCAAGTCAATGGATGGTTGATGTGCATTTTTTCCTGTGTAGGCTTTTGTGTATCGTGAAAACAAGAGTTAATGAAAAAAACTCATTTACGTATTCGTTTTTTTCGACCCAAAATCTTTAGGAATTGACTAATTAAAACCAGTGTGCAGACAAAAAAAAATCTTGTTGGGTATTGTAATTAAAAGAAATATTTCCAATGGATAGTTTCAAGCTAAGCTAAATGTTGACTGACAAAACCATGCTGGAGGAAAAGGGAAAGACTCATTGAACGAATTGGGTTTCTTCATGTATATGCTATTCTCTCATTTTTGAAAGTACGTCGAATTTTTCCCTTCTAACAGTGAAATAAAATTTTTGTTAATGAGATATAAATATTCATTGCAGTGTTATGCATAAATAATATTAGTTAAATTCGTTGCCGAGATTATCGAAAATTAGGAAGCTTGTGTTGCTCAGTTGTTGTCTGTAAAGGAACATTAAGTCCCCGCTGCTTTTTGTTTAACGAAGCTTATTACCAGATTTTTCACTTCTTGGTACCAATAAAAAGAACTTAAGATATTTTGAGAGCTACCATCAAGTTATTGTTTCATTCTTTTATTCATTGTGCATTTTTTTTTTTTTTTTTTTTTTTTTGTTTAGGTTGCTTGTTGTGTGGGGAAAGAGGGACACGCGTGAATATTTTTTTTTATTTTTTCATTTCTTTAATCATCAAAAAATTTTAATTTCTCAGCGCAAAAATAAATGCGCTTGTGAAGCAACAAAATTATGAACCCCCCTCCCCCAATAAAAAATCTCTCGCTATGCCACTGCACCAAATAATTATCAAACTAAACCAAATTTATTTGAAATCTTGCTAGTCTAAAAGGTACACAGGACTGATGACCGATAACAGCAACATTTTTAAGATTTTAATAGAAAAAACGCCTATTCTGTTTTTTATTTACAAACAAAATGACATTCATGACAAGTAAGAAGAAGGAAAACTAAAATTAATTGAGGAGGATAAAAGTTTTTTGGTAGCAGCAATGCTGTGAATTTAGAACAAAGTTAGTAGAGTTTTTGTAAAAAGAAATGGAATAAATTGGCGCCTTCTGAGCAGCAAAAATTACTTAACCACTTTTGTTTGCCACCGATAAGCTCAGAATTGGTCAATGCACGTGAAAATGGGTGTAATGAATCTAAAATAAGGTTTAAAATAGGCCTTTAAAATTCTGACGTTGATTTTGAAAGTATTTCAGAACAGAAACAATAAACCGCAAGTTGTCTTCAAGATTTTCTTCCTACAACGAAATAAAAAATTGCTACTACGTTGCATTTTATGTATCAAATAGCAAGCATCATAAAGCTCCTTTATGTTTGCGTCATATACGCGAAATAGGATGTTGATGCGATAGCGAAATTAAATTTTAATTCTCATTATTTTGATGCAATTCTCTATTTTCCTCTGCATACGTTTTTCATGAAAAAAAAAGTAGGAGGTTCTTTCATTTCAAAAAAATACTAAATAAATAATTTGCACCTTTGAACTGCCGTTCTAAGAATGAAGCTCAAAGCACTCTTTTGGGCAAGAGAAATTCCGTAAAAACAGCAATAATCCAAACATCAAAGCTAGCACATGCACCCTAAATTAAATTTGTTTATCGCTGTTTATATCTTATTGATCTTTTATTATGTTTTAATTTTATTTTCCGGTATTTCTCTATTTCTTTTTTTAATCTAAGGATTTTTTTTTCCTGTTTTAAAGTGCCTTTTTAAAGATATTACGCTATGTTTTCATTTTGTTGCTAAAATGTTAATCAAAATTTACGTAATTTGTGAATTACATTTCTATTTTTTCTCTGTTTTGAATCTAAAAAGCACTATTTTGGCCAAAACAACTTGCTTTTTCATCAGCAAAGTTTTTAATATTTTGGAGTTACGTGATTGCATTTAATGAGTATACAATACCAAACTTTTTTAAGCTTTTCGGTTGTAACTTAATATTTCCATTTTGAGTTTACAATGCTTTTTAATGTTTTTTGTTCGAATGCAAATAAGCAGTTTCCAAAAAGTTGTTTCTTTTAATCAAACAAATTAATTCCTTCCGATTTCTGCCGATTAAATATTTCTCAAAGTTTCATGAAAATAACAAATTTACTTTCAACTTGAGTTTTGTTTTGTCTCCTCTCCCGCCGCATGAATTTTATTTAATTCAATCATATTGTTTTCATTAGTCATATTCGTACTTTATTACTATCCCTATTATAGACACTAGTTACTTCCTTTTACATAGAAAAGGAAGTATTCTATTTCCTTCTCTGTTACATTTTTTAGATACTTAGGCCTTACTCTAAGTAAAGTGTCACAAACTACAGAAATTACGGTTGGTATTTTCAAGATCATAATCTTTTTTCCGCACAAAACATACTTTTTTAAAAAATTCAACGTGCCCAACTAATTTTTATTACGGTTTGTTTGATGAATGGGACAGTCGCCCTAACCACTTCTCCTGTCATATGCTTTGCTTCTTAGAAATCTTGCTGAAAAATAGAGAATCGGAGAGAGAACACGTTAGCTGCACTGTAGTATAACGTGAAAAATCCGAATAAACCTAGGTATTTCGGATTTTTGAATTGTTCGAATTTTTTAAAATAAAAAACATTTAGTAAAATAGAATATCATTTAAACAAATAAAGTGATTGTACAATATGTACCACCCCTTTTACATATATACTAATTTATATTTTTTAATAACTGTAAGCAATTATTAATTTCATGAAATGTATCTGCTCCTTCGCGATTGTCGAACAGTTCATCATGGGTTTACTCATCATGGAAGTGTGTACGAAATTTTGACATTCGGATTTTTAACATTATACTGTGTTTAAAAAACGTCATACTGATGTATTTCATTTTTGTCAATGATAATGAACACTATACTTCACCAAATGGGAGAAGCATATTTTGTTTTTTATAAATCCGCTCAAAAAGGTAAAAAGGTATGTTCGATTCATTTGCATTCTTATACAATTAAAATAATATTGTGAGAACTCTGAGAAGTTGAGCACCGACTCAGACAATGTTTACCTCTTTTTCGGTAAATAGGGGGGGGGGGGGAGGTAATTGGCGCTAAGTTGAGTTGAGAAACTTTCTTAGTAGTTTTTCAAAAATATTCCAACTAAAATCCGAGCCAATAACATGTCTATTTTTCACTAAACTCCCCTGAAACAGGTAAACATAGTCAAGGTCAACTCTCAACTAAACAGAACTGCACTATACATGCATTCTTCAAATGCTAGAAAGCCAATGTTGGTATACGGGAAAGTAGACTCGTTCAGTTCTGGACTGACATGTTATTAAAAGTATTTTATGCCTTTTATTTACGACTAAAAGTATTGATGTAAATCAGTTTCTGTCAACTGCTAAGCACTAACTTTAATAATGACTCACTAGTGAATATAAAATTATTTGTTAAGCTGGAAATACACTATATGACCATAAGTATTAGAACACTTTGAAAAATTTACATTTTTAAGGATTTCTCAAGAAATAAAAACCAATTGCTTAGGCACTTTTGTCATAGAAAAGATACGCTCCAGTTGTCATTTTCAATAAAAGTTATGTAACCCTTATGATTTGGGAATCAGTAACAAATTGAGGAAAACAAAAATGTTTTGATCATCATTCACTGTAAATAACTGAGAAGAAGATGTAAATTCCAGAAATTAATTAGCTTACTATGTACAATTATTTTACATCTTTTCGAACAAGTATAATGATATTCACGAATATATGAGCATTTCTTTCAAAACTACGAATTGTATTTGAAGGTTTTTGGCTCATAACAGGTTAACGTTTTCCATGAAAGCTTACCAAACTTTCAAAATACTTGATAGCATACAAGAAAAGTATAATACTAAGATTTGAAATTAAAATGTTGAAAATTCAATAAAATGTAGACATTTAAATCAATTAATTTTTCACTGCGCATGCGCGAAAAATAGCTAGTCATAACTTTCATAATCTAAACCCCAACTAGATTCTTCAACCCATAATAAAATTCCAGTTCAATATCTTAAAAATTCAGAAAATTATTCATCGATCTAATGAGCCGAATTTCAACAGTTCTTGGAAAGGCGACGAATTGTGAGGGGTCGTCGCAAGTTTCCAACGTTTGCTTGCAATCGTTCAGTGTAATTCATTATAAAAATAGATTATTTGCGAAACATACCTCACGTTTCGTCGCCTATCCAAGAGTTTTTCAAATTCGTTTTATACAACCTTAATTGTATAAAACGAACATTGAAACCAAATTCATGTGTTTTGAGCTAGATTTGTGTAAAAATTATTTTAATTACATTAATAGAAATTTTCAAATTACTTATTACCCGACTTGAAACTTTTAATAAGCTTAACATCTTTCAATATTTTCAATGTTTGCTCGAAACATGTATTTTTCTTCTTTTCTCTTTCGTTTTCTGAATTTCTTTGTCAGTTTTCCCCCGTTTTTTTTTTCTTTTTTTCAAGTTTTTGAGAACTTAACATTTTTATTGAATTTTAGTTGAAACATTTTTATTAAAAACCTTTTTTTTTCAGAACCTCGAAGGCAAAGTAACGATACATGGATCATTTGCATTTCAGAAAACAAAAGTTCATTAGCAAAAGTAAAGAACTAAAAATTAACATTCAGTATCACTAAACACTTTCAATGAGGACTTTGCGTGATTATGTTACAATTTTTTTTTCTTTTAAATGCATAACATCTTTTTTAGACTAAGGTAAACAAACTAAAACAGAAAAAAATATAGCTAGCGTACGATGAAATCACATGCATGTAGGAAAACAGCAAATGCTTTTATTTCAACTATTTTATTTATTTTCTGGCGCAATTTTGAGCTTTATGAATACGAATATTCTTATTAGTTTTCAGAATTATCCATTCGAATTAAGCAGTATGTAATAGTCTTAAAACCATTAAAAACTCAATCTAAAAAAATTCTTACTGATGCATTTTGATTTATTTATTTTTCTATTTATTATTTATTTTCAAACAGAAAAAAATATACTACAACTTACTTTAAAAAGATGTGAAGATCTTTCTTTTTTTTTTAGTTTATCTCCCATTTTATGACTTTTAAAACTACACCATCTGAAGCTGGTGCCTCATTCACAACGCAAAGAAAAATACTTGTAGTTTTTTTATAAGTGTTCTTCGCATAAATCTAGACTGTATCGATTATTGTTACTTACTAGTTTTGCCCTATGGTACGGGAATCATTCTGGAAAATGACGTTTGGAACTGAAGTAAAGTGATCCCGGATAGTAAGAAGCCATTTCTCCTCCAAAATGCCAATATACACCTGAGCGTTGACTGTTCCTTGCACAAAGTGAAGCCCAAAAACTCCTTGATCAGAAAAACATTCCCAAATCATCTGGGATACGGGGTGTTTGACTGTGTGTTAAATGCAGTCAGAGGGATATTCCTATCCTTTGCGGCGCGGGTGATGCAATTGTTTTTACCACCACTGTATAATGGCACATATACTGCTATCTGCCGATATAACTTCCACCACCATAGCCCCACCCCAACTCACACACCGCTCTCTCCAAATACGGGAGGTTGATATGACGGACTCTGTAGTTAGCTGGATTTTCTTTTTCCTCCACAGTAAAAAAGTCCATAGTTTTTTGGCGACACGAGAAAATTGTTTTGAGAATAAAATACTGAATTTAATCTGTGAATTTCAAGTAGTCTTACCATGCTTTTAACGCTGAATCTATCAGTTCACTTTTAGGTTTATCATGTCTAAAACATTCATTCTAACTCTTGATTTATTCTGAAAAAAACCACTTTAAAATATCGAATTATAGATGATATTTCAACCTAATGTTCTTACTTTGTCAACTTCCTATTAAATCAGGGTTTTGATTTAATTTCTTCCTTTAAATCGAGGATTTAAAGAAGTTTTTTGACAGCACATTCATGCAATCATTAAACCGGAGAATTAGTCAAAAATATAATAGTATGGTGATTGATATATTTATAGAACAATATTTTACTCAAAATTTTCGGTCGAAAATATTTAAAAGCTTCAAATGTACATTTAAAAAAATATTTTCAAAGTAGAGAAGTGAAGAACAACGAAAGTCAGATGTCGTAAATTAATAATATTTTATTTACCCAGTTAGACTTCTTAATGTTTATTTCCTGGAAAAGGGTTTCTTCCATTTTCTACATCAACTATGTAGTTGTCCCAAGCAGCTTAAAAGTGATATATTTCCCCTCTTTTCTAATTTTATCACCAAACTGAGTTTCAAACCTTCTTATTTCTTTTTTTTTAATTTCATATGAGTACATGTATAAACTCATAAGCTCCTTGCAAGAAAAAACAAGAAAATCCCACATTAATATCAATCGCAATTAAAATCTCCTTCCAGCTTTTTTATTTAGTTTCATAAATAAGTTTTGGGAAGGCGTTATTATTTTTCATTTCCTAGTTTCCGAAATAATAAAATTAAATTTCAATATACGTCAAAAAACGAATTTAAAAAAATCGCTCTTCTGATTATCTCTTGTCAAAATCCACACTTTACGATAGCTTGGGTATTTTTAATATTGAAAGGATTAGAGCTCGGTGTTTCATAAATTGAAAATACAGTGATATTTGAAATTAATTAGATGGGAATATGGAAATGCAGCCAAAAGTTTTCTAAAGATTTTGATGATTTCGAAAATATTCTGATTTTTCAGATCAAGTGTTGAAATATCATGCAAACACCATATAAACAAAGAACGAATTTTTTGGAAAAAAAAACATTACATTTCATTTTGTCATTGCATTGTTACGGTAAATGTGATAAATTGGTGATTGTATATAATTACCGCTGCAATAAACTTGATCCACTTTAGATTACACTCCTGATAAATTTCTCCAAAAAACTCTTAAATTGCTTAATTTATGAAATTTTAAAGAAAATTGATTGCATTATTGTAAGAGCAATTTTATAAAAATGCGTTCAAAATTTTACTTGTCTCTGAATGTAAATTTTCGATTTACCACAGAAATTGAAATTAATTTCTGACAATTATATGTAAACTTCATGTTTTTTTTTTTTTTTTTTTTTTTTTTTGAGCGTTCAGGCGGGGGGGGTCTACAAATTGCCACCCCGGATGACATAATCACCGTTAAACCAAGTAAAAGTGATCCAATTAACTGTTTTTTTTTTCCTCTACAGTCGCCGACTTGTAATGGAGAATGTGATAAATTTGGATAATTTTTCTGAATAAGGTCTTAATTCCAAAGAAGGGAATTTTTTTAAACCTTCCCTGAAAATGCGTAGTTAAGAATTAGAAAAACTCCGTAATGGCTGTTAAAAATACAGTAATATTTCAAACTAAAAAAATGAGTAAAAGTAAAACTCTTTTACTTTATTTTCCCCCCATTAGATATTTTATAAAACACACTAAATATGCGTGCAATATAAATTGCAAATAAAATTGAAAAAGATAAACTGCTTTGGTAATATTACTTATGTATCTTTTCTTAAGAGCTCGTTCAATATTCTGTGTTTGCCACCATGACCTACTGATAAATGTGCTTCATGAATTAAGGTAAACATCTCTTCAAAATACAAGTAAAATCTAACATTGTAGCTGTCTTATTTACGGGATAGATTAGTTTTTCAACATTGACAAAACTGTCATTACGTCATATCTTTTTAGTCAACGATACCTTTTGGAATTTTTTCCAATACTTTTTTCCACTAATATTTTTTTACTACAATTCACATTTTTAAACGAATTATCATACTTTTATTTCATCAACAAAGATCTGTGTACTTTTTTTTGGAATTCATAACAGTTACTAAAACATTAAAATGAAATGCTAAAGCATATCGGCTATTATTAGATACTCTATAGAAGAGAGAAAGCAAACATCCCGAAAAAAAAAAGTCTTGCCAGCACGACGTCAGAAATATAGATGAACAAGTATGGGATCCAAGTTGTACGAATTAATAAAAGTATGGTTAAAATAAAATAACCGAAAAATTGAGCCGATGGTACATAAAATAACTGCTGTACGCAGTAAAAATTGTGTTTTGAATTTTAAAGAATAAAACATAAAACAGAAGAGAAAATTGCCTACCAAGATTCATTAGTACGCTAAATCACATTTTATTTTTGTATTGTACATTTAAATGGCTATCCGGATTAACCAAAAATCAGTTATTACGGTTTTTATTAGTGGGGGGTTAATGTATTGAAATTAAATTAAAATCCTACTAACATGGTCAATAAATGCGCAGGCGCAGACAAGTGCATCCGACATAAAGCTCTCGTCACGTGGAGACACAATATGTGATAGAGAAAGTGAAGTAGCTGAGCAAACTGAACAAATGTTGGCTAAGTATCGACTTTTATTACATTCCCCATTACGAGTCGGAGATTCTATAAATTAACCGGCAAATGTGATAAATATGGCTAAATATTCAATAATTTATCACATTTACAAATTTTAGTGGAGATGGTACAAAATCACCGGATTTATCACATTTACCGTATTATATATATATATATATATCTTCTTTATCTTTACTAATAATAAAGCTGAATGTCTCTCTGTCTGTCAGGATCTCTGTCCGGATCTCTGTGACGCGCATAGCGCCGAGACCGTTCGGCCGATTTTCATGAAATTTGGCACAAAGTTAGTTTGTAGCATGGGGGTGTGCACCTCGAAGCGATTTTTCGAAAATTCGATGTGGTTCTTTTTCAATTCCAATTTTAAGAACAAAATTATCATAAGATGGACGAGTAAATAACGAAATTATCATAACTTGGAACCGTAACATGGGCACAAGCCAATTGGCGAGAAAATTCACCATACATTATTTGTAAATATACAGGCGAACCAAAAGAACTTTTAATTTTCTATTACGATCAAAGCCGTGCGGGTACCACAATTTACTAATAATGAAGCTGAAAGTATCTCTATCTGGATTTCTGTGACGCGCACATAGCACCTAGACCGTTCGGCTGATTTTCATGAAATTTGCACGAAGCAAGTTTGTAGCATGAGGGTATGCACCTCGAAGCGATTTTTTAAAAATTCAATTTTGTTCTTTGTCTATTCCAATTTTAAGAACATTTTCCGGAGCAAAATTATCTTAAGATGGACGAGTAAATTACGAAATTATCATGATGTGGAATTGGAGAGCGAATGAACATAGCCAATTGGCGAGAAATTGATCATCCATTATTTGTAACTATACAGGCGAACAAAATTACCTTTTAATTTTCTACTACGGGCAAAGCTGTGCGGTTACCATTAGTAAAGAATAAAACTAGGCATCAGGTTTTGTTATAAATAGCAATGTACACATTTTCGTAGCATGTGGTTGATAAATTAAAGTTCTGGAAGGCTCGATTTTTTTTTCAAGCGCGTGAAATGTCGGACTTAGGCCAAATTGTTGGAGCGCTTCTAGCTGAAGCAAGTGTAACTGAAACATCTCAACTTTTTCACGTTTCTAGATTTACAGTATCTAAAGTCATGACAGTACACACTACGCGGTAAGACAAGCTCCGGCAAAGCAAAATAGTGGGTGGAAAAATAAATTCAGTGAAAGAAACCGACGGTTATTGAAGCGGATTGTAATGTCTAAAAAGTGAACAATAGCTGCAAAAGTGACCACAAAACTCAATCACTATATATATATATATATATATATATATATATATATATATATATATATATATATATATATATATATATATATATATATATATATATATATATATATATATATATATATAATATATATATATATATATATATATATATATATATATATATATATATATATATATATATATATATATACCATTAAAAATAGGCTCCGTAACTTTTGTTTCAATTTTTCTTGGGAATTTCCCTTCCAGATATTGGAAAACCATCTTTGTTCACAGCCTTCACAAAGTTTTTCATTATTCCCAATAGGATCAGTATGGGTGGAAGCAGAAATGGGGTGAACCTACTTGTGACTCATTTGAGGCATTTCTCTCCACGGAATTCAAATTTTTTGAAATGCAGTTGTGTTTTATATCGTGAGATTCTCCATCGCAACCAGTTATCAGAGTTTAAAAGACGATCTGTCCCATGAAAAGTGCTTTTATATGCGGGGGAAAAAGTAATGTAATTGAGATTTCACTACCCCCGTTGGCTCTGTATCTTGAAAACGAGAGCTAATCTCAACGTTTTATAGTGATTTTCGTATTTATAGAGACAAAGTATTTCGGAAATAGCTGTTTTTGAAACGGAATAATTTTTAGTGCTGAGTAGTGTAATCACTTTCTCTTTAAAACGATATGTAGCATTTTAAAATGTGTGTTTAACTTTCCCTGTTAGTGTGTTTTGAAAAAAAAAAAACTATTTTGGTTAATTTCTGAATTTTTTTTCAAAAACACTTTTTTTTATACTGTTGTACTTGAGTAATATATTCGCTTTCACTTTTGAGTTTTGCAGGTATAGATGAGGCATTTTCAAAAAAGAAATGGGGATTTTTTTTTTAGTCAGTACACAGTACGAATCTTTTGTCACTACGATGAAAGATTACTTGCGTAGAAAGATTTTGGATGAGAAAAGGGCAAACAGAGGATTTTTTTTTCTTTAATGAAAAAACAAAATTCTTGCATGAAGTGGCAACTAAAACTGAAAATGGGGCTATATAACTAAATTAAAAGAGTCTGCTGACCACTTGCTACGAAATAAACTCTTTGAATGTTCAAATCTACCTTTACATACACAGTTCCTGAAAAATTTCCTTCATTATTTTCAAGCGACTTTGAAACCCGTCAAATTCAAAGGTGTTAGCTCTCTTTTTCAAGGAATGTAGTTCCTAATGATCACCTTAAAATAAAACTGTTTCTAAAAAAAAAATGTTTAAAAGTTTTTTCTCTTTAAAACGCTGTAGCAAGAAATATTAAACCCATATTTTCAAATGATGTAAAGAAAAAATGTATATCTTTCAAATAAAAAATCGCAACAAAATATCGTGCACCGTTCCAGATTCAAATTTTTGTCTAAAATCACAAGACAGAAATGTTGAAATATTACACATATTTTTGTAGGCAAGCTAATTACATCAATTCTGGCCAATGGATATGTGGCGCCACCAACGCCCGCTAAGAGATGCACCTTTTTCCTTTGTGTAACTCGTACCTGTCGATACTTTTCACTTAGTGTTAATAAATTCAACAGAAGAGTAAAACTAATATTAATGACTAGAAAATCGCCCGTCAAGGTATGGCGGGTGAAAATTGCTTCTACATTTGAACGAAGAGATTGCCTGTTTGGTGATATTTCTATAGTTGAAATTTTACCCCTAACGCCAATGGATTAAGTTTAAACTCCGGGAGATAGCGTTCATTGTTGACCACTTTTTCGTTTCTTCATTTTCCTAAAATGACACTTTTACCAGTAAAGCAGTTAAGTTACCGGACCTAGTTAGCCTTGTCTAAATGAAGCAGTTCCCTGCACGTCGAACATTGCCAAAAAATATTATTAAATTATCATGCTATGGCGCGAGTTTCATTGTTGATGACGTCATGAGTGTTACTCGATCAGTGAATTCGCTATTATATGTATGAGGATGCTTAGAATACAATTCAAAGACTTTATTCACAGCTATTGTTTTCATTAAGTTTTTATTTCGGGGGATTAAAAAAAACTGAGGAAAACCATTATTCGATTAATAAAAACACTTAAAGTTGGGCTTTTTTTTTTTTTTTTTTTGTCCAGCAGAAAAATTGCGCTCCTAAACAAATTATTCTTTTCAATTTCAATAGTTTAAGTTTCAATTTAACTTGAATGTCATTCCTTTAGCTTTGATTTTCTAGAAGTCTCCAAACTTCGACCAGCTTGCCAACACCGTCCCATAAAACCACCCTTTATGTCCACGGAAGCGATCAGAATATGTCCATTATACGTCCCTCGGCTCTGTTTTGATCATATTGTAGGATTTACGATGTAAACAAATCATAGAAAGGCGTCAGTGTTTATGGGGTGCTAATTCAAATAAATCATAATCAGTCAGTTAGAAATCGGTATTTCTCGTAACATTTTTTATATAGTATCTACTATGTCAGTCAGATTTCAGAAAAAAAAACTGAAATAATTGATAAATGAAAAGAACGGGGTTGTTTCCTTCAGTCAAAAGCACTCTACTTTTAGTCACTGAAATTTATAGAAGCAAAAAAATAAATAATAATAATAACATGGAGCCAGAAAAAACTTTTATTTTCCCAACAGTTTATTTATTTAACTTTTTTAAATGTCCTAGTTTGGAAACAAGACGTGGTCTTTATGACGTCACAAGTGATGTTCTTTGGCGCGCTACTCTGTTGTCGCACTAAATGTTTAACTTTGTTGTCAACCGCATTGCCAGGTTATGATAATTTGCATTGTAGGCTAATGGTATCAGTGAACGGCATTTCATCACTTGTGATGTCATGTGCAGAAGCGTAAAAAATCAATTTCAATCTGCGCACCGAGTAAATTAATTGTTGAAAAGTATTAAACTTTGTCAAATTATTCAAAAAATTGTTAAATCTTATGCTTCTAAACATGCTTTTTCAGAAAAAAAATACTTTTAAAATTTCGGAAACAACCCCATGAGTTTTTCTTTTAAGAAGATTACATTGCAAGTTGCACAAAAGTACTCTCTGTGCCAAAAAGATAGGCATGAACATAAAATACTATTCATTTAAAAAATGAATGTGGAAATTTTTATTTCATATGTGTATAAAGTGTGTAAACTTTTTATAAAGCACTACATATACAGATAGATAAATTTGTTGCTATTCTGGGGTGAAGAGTTGACATGTGACATGTCTTAAAGTTGCGAGTTGAGATGTATATTTTGTTTTACTTTTTCCAAATTTTTTATCTTTTACCCGATTAAGTGCATTAATTTGCAATTTTTGTGCTTCAAATCGTTGGTTAATTGGTTATTTTAATTTACATATCATTGAAACAACGTTTAAAATACACGGATAGCAATAAAACTGCAGATATAAGTTCTTAGGGATTGCAAGAAGTTTCCTTTTCAATGCAAAAGCTTATGGATGAAAATATATTCGAGAAAAATATTTCATCCACAAACTCGTTTCTTTGCATTGAAAAGAGGCTCCTTGAAATCCCAAAACACGTATTTGCAGTCTTATAGCTATTTGTGGATTTTAAAAGTTTTTTTTTTTTTTTTAGACTTCTCATACTAAGGTAAATATTGATTGGGAGTGTTTCCTTCAGTCAAAAGTACTACTTTTAGTCACTGAAATTGATAGAATAAGCAAAAATATTAACATGGAGCCAAAAAAAACTTTCATTTTCCCAACAGTTATTTGCCTAATTTCGGAAATGAGGAGTGGTCTTTGATGTCACAAGTATTGTACGTTGGTGCGCTAAACTATTACATTTTGCTGTCAACCGCGTTGCCAGGTTATGATAATTTGTGCTGTGCGCTAGTGACATCAATGAATAGCATTTTTATCACTTGTGATGTCACCTGCAGATGCATAAAAAATTAATTTCAATTTGCGCACTGATTAAAAAAATTGCTAAAAAATATTACACTTTGTCAAATTATGTAAAACATGGTTAAATCTTATGTGTTTAAGCATGCTCCTCCAGAAAAAAAATACTTTTAAAATTTCGGAAACAACCCCATTTGCATTTTAATAATATTTGTTCAATTGAAACTATAATGTGATTAACATTTAGAAAAATATTTTCTCTACGACAAAGACAAGTTTTTACATTTTTTTGTATTAAACCGTGCCCATGAACATCATTCAAGGATTAAACTATGCATTTTTGCGTTGGCTCATCTGACGTACGAAACATATTTGCATGCCAAAACAATCCTGCCGATTTCATGGAAAATGTATGAAATGCATTTACTTTAGCAGAGCCTATCAATAATAAAACACTTTCTCTTTTTCGTTTCCCCTTCAGATCAATTGTAAGTTTCCCCTTTCTTGATTGCTGATTCGACGAAAATTTTCCTGCGAATTTTGTGTGTTAAATTACTTTCTGTGTAAAAATCAACATCAACCCTATTTCTTTCTTACTTTGCAATTTCTTCACTTCCGCTGTTATGGTATTGCTTTTTTATGAAAAGACTATCTCTTAACTTACATTATCTTATCATGATCCTGCCTTTTGCTTCCGGTTTTTAATTGTTGCCTGAAACAATGAATAAATGAACTGTTAATCAATTTAACAAATCAGTTTCACGGCTGAATTTAAGCAAGCATATATTTGTGGGCGTTTTTAAAAGCTTTTTTTTTTTTTTCTTTTTTCACTATACTTGAACAAAATTGCTGTTAAATTCGAGCATACAAACCAGAAACCTGAAAAAAGATTACGGAAAAAAATGCTGTTCTATCTTGATGCGCAATACGTTTAGATTAAAATAAAAGCATATACCGTTTTTTCTTTTCTTTCCTTTTTTTTTTTAATAAAGATAGGTAACAAGAAAACATGTTTGAACTTTCACAAATTTTCACCTGAAATATGTTTTAAAGCCAAAAAATTTTAAAATAAAACATTTTAAAAAATCTTTTAATTATAAAGACTATTTCTATAAGCTCGGTTTGCGCTAAAAAGTATGACATAAAATAAATACATGGTTTCTTGAATTAAACAATAAAAAGTTGCAGTTGATCCTAATATATTTATATTTAGAGTAATTCTAAAGCAACCAATAAAATTTAAATTAAAAATTGAGAGAAGAAAAATTAGAGGTGGTATAATAAAAGCCATTCGTAAAAAGCTGTATTATCGTCCATTTCTTCTTTTCTCAATTTTTAATTTAAAATTTATTGGTTGCTTTAGAATTACTCTAAATAGGTATTGAGATACATTGCAGCGTATAAACACCATTTATACCTGCATAAATTAGATAAATTGCTTCTTTTTCATTTTAATTGTCTATCATTAGTTTATTTATAGAATACCTAGTTATTTCATTTTAGATAAATTGTTTATTTTACACTTTAATTGTCTCTCATTAGTTAAATTATAGAATACCTAGTTATTTCATAGAATAACTAGTTAAAGTGTCAAATTAATAACATATTACACACTTTGACGGGCACGATCAGTTATTTCATGGAATAATTAGGTGTTCTATAAAATAACTGCATAATACACTTTAACAGTAACATATATATACACAACTTATTTTTAAGCAATTCTCGTGCTGTTATAAAATGTCTCAAAATAATTTTGAGGCACTTAAAAATTTCATTTCAGTAAAACTGTAGCAAATCGCTTTAAAATAAGGACTGCTTAAGTATGTTCTGACAAGATTAATAACTAGATGGAATTATTTTCATAAGCACATCAATATTTAAAGTGCAGCAGTGAGAGATAGCAATTAGCATCTTTGTTTACATTTGTGCTTTAGAATACATTTCCGTCATAGTTTATGCAAATTTGATATCGGGAACAAGCTGTAATTTCCATTAAGTAAGGAAAGTTATTTTTCTAAATTTAAACGCATAACTGAAAAGTACTTAGCTAATTGTTTCAAACTGAAAATATTTGAGGCATAAGCAACATCATCCTTCCCATTAGTGGGTAATACTTCAATCAACTATGTCAAGTTTTCGTAACTAATAATAGTAAAAATAAGATGCATTTGTATTAGTGTGAAAACAGCTTAAATACTTCCACTGCCGATCTAATTGAGATATAACTAATTTCAAACTTGCTCGGTCGGAACTTGCTACAATTTGTACAGTAATTTCTCGATCATTTTGGTTAAACATATTTGTTTTAATGAGTTATGGAGTATTTTGCACTTTTTCTTTACTAGCTTAGGCATTGTATCACTAATGTCCTGGTAATGTCAACAGTACGATCAGGCAATCAATTATAATTATATTATAATTTTGGGTAAGTTTTGGAATGAAGTACAAAAGTATCTTGCTTATTCTGATCCAATCAGAACGGACCCCTCGCATGGTTCAAAATTTGAACAATCATTTCAATTAGCATTGACTTATTCACTATCATGAGATTTAGAAAGATTTTAGTCTGATAAGATAACAGCTTAAATCTGCTTTAATAAAGTATTGCTTGAAATTTGTTCCTTATTTTTACATTTATGTTTTCAATTTTGAATTCTTAAATTTGTAGTAATCTATGTTATTCATAATTTAGTTTTATGTTTCGTTTTTTTTTTCTAACGTTTGTTCGCTTATATGTTCAAACATGAGCTTCGTTTTAAATGTTTTTTAAAAATACATTAAAGGTTAGAATATACTGATGGTTAGCGACTAAGAAATTCAGAAAATAAATTTGATATTGCTATTACTATAACCTATTATTTTCCTTTCACACGAAATAAAGATATTTTAGTTTGAGATAATGGTTTCACCCATTATAAAGGTATATTTGAAATATAATGAAACCTAAGTCAAAAGCGGAAGATATAGGTAGTTTTACAAAGTCAGTGTTAGTATATACGAGAAAGTCAATTCGTTTGGTTTTAGATAGGTTGACTGTCTGTAATAAACTTGAATAATAATGTTTTATTAAAGAAAAACTTGTGCTTTCGTGCTGAATTTAAAATAGTTAAATATTTCATCTGAAATTCCCTGTAAATGAAAATAGTTCACTAAGTTTTCAAAAATTAAAGCTTTTAATAGCAAACAAAAGTAATTTTGAAAGAGTAGTTCACTTTCCAAAATCAAAGTGCTAATTGTTTACTTATTTCAAGCTTCTTTTCGAAGACTTTTAATTATTTTTTTTTCTTTTTAATGCATGCTGTTTTTTTAAAAAATATCATACAACGTATAAAAAACTGAGTACAAAAAATTAATATTAAGTCACAATCTTTACATTAGATCCAGGCTTATGAGTGAATTAACAAAATCATTCATGATAAAATAATGATTTTGAAAGCAATTTATGGTTGATTTTCTTTTTGTCATGCGTATGAATTAAAAACGAAATATGGTGTTACTCCTAAATTCATAAAAGAACCTTTTAACATGGTTTTTTCTTCCTTCAGTTTTCAAGATATGCTTTTCATATAAGGTTTTTATAACGAACAGAAACCAAGCTCTCTAAAAGGATTTGTGTGTGTGTGTGTGTGTGTGTGTGTTAATCTGTTTTGAAGAAACGCAAAGCTTGAAAATTTACATAACAGTGAAAGGAATTTATTTGAAGTCGAAAAAATAATAAACTAGAAAAGGAAAAAAAGCTTAAAAGTAACAAGCTTTCTACAGACAGCTGTCTGTACCAATTAAGAATATGCAGTAGCGCATCGATTTTTATTCCGTATTTATCTTCGCAACAAATAAAGTAAAAATAAAATCTTGTCCATTTTCCCTATAACCAACTGCTTTTGTTGTTAACCAAACATCATGAAACTAATTAATTCAATTTGTAACTAAAAAATGTATCTCCCGGCAAATAAACTGACTCAACTCGAAATTGTGGGGAAACGTACTACAGTACCCGCCACTAATAAAATCACTGGATTATAAAATCAGCCGCTTTTTAAAATCAAATCTGGAAGAACAGAATCATTGCAATATCAAAACATGTTAAAACCATCTCTTAATAAAATCATTATCGCCGTTTTATAAAATCATTTTTGGACATCTTGCGTACAAAATTGATAAAGAAGCACCAAGAAGTGAAGTAGACGGTCTCTGAAGATGAGGAAATCTCGTTGCCGAATTTCCCCTCTTCAATAGATGTCAGAAAAGCGCTTGATGTTTACGTTATACTATGCACTTTAGAGCAAAGAGAAAAACATAACGTTGAAAGTTACAATGCATTTTGTAAAACCTTGAACGATATTGAATCCTTATTCTCAAATTCTGTTAACCAAGCTGCAATACGCCAATATTTTAAGACCCGTGTGTAAAAAAATAATTAAAAAAACCCCTTCATGGTTAGTTAAAAATGACAACTGTATTTTGAAATACTTCAAACAAAAATAAATGACGTAATTCATTTCCTTTTTAAAAGTATTTAAACTTCAAAACCTTTAATTTTTTTAAATGTAGGTATACCGGTTTATAAAATCATCCGCTTTATAAAATCAAATGTCCTGAGAACGAATGTGATTTTAATAAACGGCGGTCACTGTAACTCTTGATTTAAAATTTATATTTAATGCTCTTTCTTGCCAAAAAAAAATCGTACAAAGTTAACTTACGTAACTGATGCGTGGTGGCGTAAAAACGTATAACTAACAGTAACCCATCATTAACGTTTCATAATTTTGAAGAACATTTTTCGAACTTTCAGTTTGCGTTATCAGTTTAGACAACAAAAAGTAACCAGTAAATATCCCATCCTAATTATTTAACGCTTACTGTAATATTTGAGACGAAATCGCTTAAAACTACCTTATTGTGTAAACCTTTAATTTTCTCGAATGCTGTTTTTTTTTTTTTTTCAGTTGTGTCACTTGTTGCTTCCACGGTAGGGCGAGGTCATTAGTAACAGACAAGGGTCCAGTCACAAGTTCGGATTTAAATAATAGGGCGAGCCTTTTAGGTGAGCAAAACTCATATTGCTGATGCCCATGAATACGGTGAAGCCATCTAGTGTTTTACTAGTGTATTCATGAGCCAGTTGGTATTTACAAGGCAGTGGTGGAAGGTTATGAACAGCTACCACGAGGTCAGCTGGTATTTCATTTTCATTTGAATTTAATAAGGCTTTAGTTCTAAAAATAAAAAAACTTCTTGTAAATTTTGAAGAGGAAAAAAGAGTTTTGTCCATTAATCATTCTTTCGCCATCCTCTTTGATATCCTTTTAGCCTATCTGTTCCTGGGATCATCAGATTTTTAAGTGTCTGTTACTGGGGGTCAGACTTTTTTTCGAAATTGAGCAAATGAAAATAGAATTAACTAATTCAGAGGATCCAGAAGCTGCCAAACGTTAGATGAGATGTTGTTACATGAGAAAAAACTAGTTTAAAAAGTCTAAATACATTAAAAGACACAAAAAAAATGAATTAACATGAGAGCGAGGTCTTAAGCATGTCTGTGACTGCTGCCGTTACCCTACGATTGGATGCACAAGAAGTTGGATCTAATTTTTCGACTTTTTCCCCTTATATAGAGAGAACTTCATAAATACATGGTTTTTATCCTATTATATTATGCACTTTATTTTTCTGTGAACAAAATGCATCTTTCACATGAAATGTACTCTCGTCTAAAATCTTCATGTAAAATCTTCGTGTAAAATCTTCATGTATTTTTTTGGTGCTGATTTCAAGGAAAATAATCAAAATTTTCTAAAACGTCTTTTTTTTTGGGGGGGGGGGGATTTGAATTTTACGTGGAGTTTCATCAATTTTCAATAGAATCTATTGAAATTTTTTTAATTTATTCCACCCCTGTCTGATTATTTTTCTACAGAGGTGAAACCTACAGAAATTTGGAGTGTTAACCTGTCTTAGGGTTATACAAATGTATTCCGGAAAGTAAAAGAAAGTTAACTTCGAGAATAATATGAAATAGTCAAGTAATGTAGAAAAAAAATTCAAAACGAAGAGGATGAACTATATTTGGCAAGAAACAAGTTTTAATGAGGTATAAAAAATACTGTGAAACCTGTATAAATTGCCCTTATTTTGCTGTTAGGTACTTTAGTGGTCAACTTATAGAAAGTAATGATAAAAAAATTTCTGCGTCGTTACTACACCATGCACTGATTTTTTTGGTAATCAAAATATTTTTTCATTTTTTTTTTAACTTTTAACCCTACTTTAAAATTTTAACTAAATGCTTTATTCAACAAATATCTGAAATTTTGTTAGAGATTATTTACCTGCATGACTTAGAAATAATCATACAAATTTGAAATTAAAGTAATTTGATCAAAATAAGTAGTCTAAAAAGTTTCTTATTTGATTCAAATAACTCCTAAAAATACATAATCAGCTCCAAACATAATTTTTCATTTTACTTTTCTCAAATATTATTACATTACAAGCTATTTTTCAACAAAATGGTTCATGTTGTAGTTTGCTGTATTTTATTCAACTTGTCTTACATCATAGCATAAAAATATCCTTGAAAATGGTTTCTAAAAAATTTAATCAAGTGGTCAACTTACAAACGGATTTTACAATAGTCATGGCTCAATTTGGTGTACATTAGTGGTCGAAACAACCTGATGGTGAAGACACTTGGTCAAATTCCAAATGTTTTCCTACATTATATAAAATTGGAGAAAATCCGTATTTGACAAAATTTAGTCAACTTAGACAGATGGTAAACTTACAATGGGGGGGGGGGGGGCAATTTCGTAGGTTTTTCTACATTATAATTAATAGGACTGTTACCACACTAAAACTTCTGTTAAAAACCAAACTAATTTCCTCGTTGTTATTGTGACATGATCTTTTACGTTTTAAGTCTTTACCACAAGAACAGTAGATGCCTTTCTACTACAGTAAACTACTGATTATCCGCGGAGTATGGTGGCACGGTAACCTTGGATTAGCGAAAACGGCAGATAATCCGAATAATAGGTAAAAAACGATGCTACTGTATACAATAACTAAACAATATGAACAACACTCACACGAACATTTAAGATAGTTAAAAACATAGCTACATTCTATCTACTAAAATTGAATGTAAAAAAAATTACATATGCAAACGCTAAAACAAGCAATGACACAATCATAAGTTTTAAAAACATGTTATGACCGTTGCAAAAAATAGTGAAAAGACCCGCGGATAATCCGAACTGCGGGTAAACCGACGACCGATAATCGGGAGTTTTACTGTATTGCTTGGTGTTTTTATCTCTTCACTTCCTTGAACAAAGTCAAGAAAGCATTTGCATTCATGAAACATTTCCAACTCAAATGTCCATCTGAATTCATATAGACCGTGATTCAATTTTGATTAGTTCTTCCGTCATGTCTATACATATTTATGTATTTTAAATGCACTACGTGCATGTCAGACGTTACGTGTGTATGCTTTATCTTGCCTAGCTCAAAAATAGTTAGCCGTATTAGCTGAAATTTTGATACACCTATACAACGTAGAGTTGCTCATTTCCCATTTTGGTTGCTATCAAAAGTTTCAAAAGAGCTCTTTACTCTTTACTGTAAAAGTTAATGCTTACATCAAGTCGTTTGCCAGTCGAGATATCTTCTTCAATGCATTGCTCAATTCAACGCCCTAGTATAGTGCCATTGTCGAGTGTTGGCGACGCATACTATCATGTGTATTATCTTTTTATAGCTATACTACGCGCAGTTAAAAAAATAAAAATCTTTAGCCCAACTGCCCCTATGTATTTTTAATCAAAGTTAAAATACATTTTTGGTACTCCATTTACTTGTATAAAATGTTGTATGCTATGTTAAAAAACTAAAATTCGGAAACTAAAAATCAATAATTAAATTAACTTGGTTCTTCAGAATCTCAAAGCTTTTTATTTTCAAAGTACCCGAAAATCAATATTACAATTTTTGAAACCTATCAGCTTAAAAGGTTCGGAATAAGTTTAGACAGGGTTAATGTTATTATTTCATGCTTCAAAACAAAAACCTTTTGTTTTTATAATCTTGCGTATTTATATTGTTTAACATTTTTTGCTTGAGACATAATTACAAAAAACTCGTTTTAGATAGAGAACAAACTCGAATTGCTTCAAATAATAAAGGGTACATCTATCATTTTTGTATAAAATAAATATTAACACTAAAAAATGCAATTTAACCTTTTACTACAATAGAGTGCAAGAATATCATTGAAAATATTCTTTTTTATTCGGTTTTATGAGAAAAAAATTGTAATGATCAGAAAAAGAATCCTCTTAAAAAGCAAAAAGTTATTGCGATCTCTCCTTTTCTATAGAATAGGGTTCCCAAAATGGATGACCCAGCCTCAAAGTGACCATGGTACCGTGAAACCTGTGTAAGTTGACTACTTGCGGGGCACTAGGTTAGTGGTCAACTTAAACAGGTGGTCAACTTACAAAGGTTGATTTATATGATAAGGGCAATTCCGTGCCTGAAAAAAGTGGTCAACTTACAAGTGTGGTCAACTTCACAGGTTTTACTGTATTATTATGTATGTATATAATTGAGATGGAGTTGGGTGCCGTGAGAAAACTCTTAATTCTTCAAAGGTTGCCGCGAATCTTGAAAGTTTGGAAATTCCTGCTCTAGAACGTTATTTTGACATAGCTTAAACTTTACTTCCATTCATTTAAAGCGGCTATAATCAATGTTTCAGCCAATTTTTATAACTGAGTTTTTTATTCAGCATTGTACCAGAAAGTTTTGCACAGTTTTACAAACCAATTTTGAGTTGTAGTGTCTGGTGGGGGAAAGTGGTCATACAATCATACATCAAATAGACTGTTTTCCATAATAACTTTTTGAAACTAAGTTTTTTAGAAACAAATTATAGCCTATATTTCTTAATGAGAATCGCTATCAATGTTGGAAAAATGGTTAAAATCGGTCCAGTAGTATTGAAGATTACCCTGTACATACTTACATCCTTACTTACAAAAGTAGCCATATATATATATATATATATATATATATATATATATATATATATAAAATATATATATATATAGAGAGAGAGAGAGAGAGTAGTATCACACGTATATATTCGTAAATTAAACTTTCTTATTATTTACTGTGAAAATATACACAAACACATACACACATACACACACATACATACAGACACCCACACATGCACACCCAAAAACATACACACACACTTACACACACAAAAACATACACACACACATACACACAACTACCCACACATTCATGCTTGCACACAGACACAAACACATATGCCTACACACACATACACATACCCGCCCCCGCGCACACAAATTCATACACACAACTACCCACACACTTATGCCAGCACACAGACGCAAACACACATGCCTACACACACATACACATAACCCCTACACACAAACACATACCCCCACACACAAACACACACGCCTACATACACACTCGTGATTGCGAAAAACATAATTTGAATTCAAAATGTCAATTTTTTTTTTTTTTTTTTTTTTTTGCTTAAAAACAAAGTATATATTCTTAATGAAGCACAGATGATTGTCGTAATTTCAACAAATTATTTGTGAGTTTAATATTAATATGTGTTCAAAACTTTCTGGGACAAGCTTCGTTTGCTTTTAATAATAACGTTTTATAGGTTTCCCCTATTTTTCGCCGACACGAAATTTCCTTCTCCCTGTTTTTCAGTTTCAACCTTACCTTTTGATAAATTTAAGAAAGTAGGAAAGTCTATACATATTTTTGTCGGCGAAAGTATGGTAAACCTTTTAATAAAGCCTTCCACTTGAAATGTTACCAGATCTTTCTATTTTAGTGTTTAGTAGATTATTTTTACTATTTGCTATATATAAATTACAAATTACGGATTTTTTATTTCTTATTTAAAACTTTGGAAGATTGAAGGACACTTTTGACAATTTGTTGTCAGAATTTTAAAAGCTAAATATATTTAAAGAATTCGAACCTTTGAGTAGAACGCTGCCAATAATTCTTTCCAAGACATGAGTCAACTTTGTATCAAGTCTTGCTTGAATTCGACATAGTGGATGGATATGTACGGTGTTCGAGCAAACAATCGAATGTGCAAATAAAAAAATTAAGTACCTAATATAGCATCTGTAACTATGAAGGTCCGATACATAGTAAATGTCGGCTTTCGTGAAGTGCATATTCGAAGATTTGCTAAATATTGACTTACAGCAGCAAATAACGACATTCGTCATGTAGTGAAAGTGAAGAAAGATTGTAGGAAAAAAAACATCCATTTTTCATTTGAAATTTTGACGTCTTGAATTCAAATTATGATTTTCGCAATCGCAAATTGCGATAGGACCCTACTTGTTGAATTTTTTGTTCCTACAAATATAATGGAATGGAAATGGTCAAGAAATTTGCACCCGTCATATAATGACTAGTGATTTTCTGAATAGGTAATGCGAGACCTATCCATAAAAAAAGAAATAGTGATGAGAATGCGGTAATAAGGATAAAGATTTCATAGCCGATATCTTCCAGTACACTTCTAACAAGATTATTTGCAGTGTATAACGTTATGTATTTTTATTTCTTATAAATCTTAAATGATGGGAATTAGTAATCTGGAAATATGTATTTAGATGAAATTTTTGCTGTTTAAGTTCATCTATATAGGTGTTTCTCCTGGGAAAACGTTAATTTTACACAAAAAAAAACTTTTTTTGATGTAAAGTCTGCTTAAATTAAGCCCTAAAAAATGTGAATCAAATCACGGAATGGGACTATTTGGCGCGACCGTTTCTGCCCGAAACCCATTTCGGCGCGGCCGTTCTGGGCGCGACCCATTTCAAAACGACCTGTTCAAAAATTCATTTAGATTGGTGGTGGAGATTCTTTAGATAAAATAAATGAGATACAAATGTAAAGGTGATATATAATATATTTATATTAAAGAATATAATGGCTTGAAGCAGAGCAAAAGGAACATTAAAGCTTTTCCCCTGTTTGTCTTCATTTCTGGCTCTTTTTTGGAATTTCTGATCCCGTGCACAAAAATTGTATTTTAAATTAACAAATACTTTTATGCAAAAATACTATGCGTTGGCTTTTAAAACGTGATCCTACTTGAGGCAATAAAAAAACGCAAGTGATGCATAAATATTTGTAGTGTAAAAAAAATTAAGAATTCTTGTAAAAAATAAAAATATTGCTTCTAAATTCTAGATACCTACTTTTTAATATAACAATTAACAATTAATTTACAAACTAATCATAGTAAAATAATAATTATAAATATTTACTTATTTTTTAACACTTACAATATCCTGCACTAATAATAATATTACGGAGAGCGGCAATGAGAACTGTTCACTTGTGCCCCTAGAATCAGTGTTCACAATTGCCCCATCGTCTACTTTAGAGCTAACCCGCAAAAATAAAGAATTTTAAATTTAATAAAAAAAATTAAACATTGTCATAAATTCACTTGAATGTTCATACAATGGTTCGTAATACTTAGGTTTAGCATTGTAGTTTTAAAAATATTTTCACGTGAAGAAAACAATGGAAATTTTTTTTCAACACCTGCTAAAAACAAAGAAATTGCCACCACAGACACATAAAATGGTCATTTCTACAAATGTTTGTCCAAGAGGTACAATTGGTACTGTCCTCATTTGAGAATTTTTCTACTTTTTTGCTTTAAGCGATCTTGGTAAAACACACCATGTTCACTTGAGCCCCCTTTTCCCCTATCTTTTATTTTTTAAGTTTTTTATAAAGTTTTATGAAGTAATATTTTTAAAGATGTATTTTGTTTTCTTTTGTATTATTAATTGATAAAATAAAAGTTTAAAAACATCTTCATAATTTTTCGAAGTAGATAAGTTAGGAGACAGTATTGACATTTTTTTATGCAATTTAAATTCCCATGACTCATTAATGACTCATTAAATTTTAATTGAATTTTTTTTCGTTGCTGATCATTAATTTGTACACTTACTTAAATGTCTTATCTTAATATATAAAAATCTTTTGTGCGGACGTTTGTCACCATAAGGCTTTTAAACGGCTGGATCGAATTTGATCAAATTTTTTGTGTGTAATTGAGTTGTGGCAAGCATGGTTTCGAAGCGAGATGAATCGATTTGGAAACGTTTTTGTAAATTACTTAATTAATTTAAACATTGGATGGTTATATCTCCGAAATGATTAATATTTATTTTAACCTATTGTTGAGCGAGAACTGAAATAAATATTTAATCCGTTGCCAAAGGACAATAAGAAAGCCAGCTCTGCTTTTTGTAATGAAATTTCCTACTGTGATACATGTCAATTGAGAATAGATAAAACGTAGAGAGAGAGTGAGTGAAGCCTTTTTTCATTCCTTAAAAGAAACGATTTTAGGTCCATTGATATATTTTATAGTAAAGTACTGGAAAGTTCATGCAAAACGTGTGTCTTGTCGCCGTAGTTGAACCATGTGACCAGATCGGTGCTTTAGGTTTTCCTAACCAAATGATCAGAAAGTAATGTACATAGCAACATTTGTTTCTCGGCTCAAATCCATCTAAGTTTTGGCACCGATGTCAAGAATACTTTAAGGATTATCTACCTAATCAGTACATTATTAAAGGAAAAGATGATGGAATTTAAAGACGAAACAAATTTGATTTTCGTCCAGATAAATTACAACAGGGTAGTTCTGTAAACAAAAGATCAGTGCAGTGGAAGATCTTTATCTTTGGTGGAAAGAACAAATTAGGCAATATATGAAGTTTTAAAACGTTTTCATTCAAAAGATCCGCTTTGCTTACTGATCGGCTGGATTACAGGAACGTGGTGGCTTGACAACTTTGGACATAAACAACAGAGTTGCTTGATTATTTGTTTACATTTTAAAGCTGCTGTTAATGTGATTGCATTTTTAGTTCATTTGGCGAAATATTTCTAATTGCAAAGAATTGTTTTGGGAAACGATTTCTTTTCGATTGTTTTATTCTTTTTCATATGAGGGATGTTGCAGCGTGATTTCCCGTTTGTTCTAGATGGGTAGTTAGTTTTTTACACTTAATATCTGAGGACGATTTTTATTTTTTGAGTATGAAGGAAGGAACAAACCATACAATCTATGAAGACCTTTCAAGTACGCGAGAAAAAATAGTTAATAAAACAACTGATCATCGGGCATTAGATAAATCAAGTTGTAATAAATATACGGATTCTGACACCAAGCAGCTTAACACATTTTCTTTTTTCTTTTCAACAAAACTTTTCAAACACTTGACAGTTTATTGAAAATTTTCCACTTTTCAATTTACAAAGTTTGAACAGAACAACGTCTGTCGGGTCCTCTAGTATTTACATAAAAATTAAAAACTGTAGACTAATAAAGAGATGAATTTTTCATATTTGTCATTGGCAATAGCAAGGCTTCAGTTGATTATTGTGCCTAGAAAGAGTAGTGTGTCGATCGACGAAGAAAAAGTGAGGTCAGGTCTGAGGAAAATCCAGATAGCGCTGCGCTCGAGGGAGTACGTTATGCTCCTCAATCAGACTCGTTTTAAATCAGCGATTGCATGCTGATTTCGCAGTTTAAAAGCCCCGTTTTTTGAGTTGAACTTATTTCAGCGCAAAAGACAAATTCTGTAATAAGTGCTATTTGTTACATGGGTGTTCATTTATTTTTTGAAGCATATAAAATTACCTAATGCTAATTTATCTTCAATGAAAATAGTAGACTATAAGTCTTCAATTACTGCGCGTCTCTTATTTCTCTACTAATAATAAAGTCTCTCTGTCTGGATTTCTGTCTGGATTTCTGTCCGGATTTCTGTATGGATCTCTCTGACGCGCATAGCGCCTAAGACCATTCGGCCGATTTTCATGAAATTTGGTAAAGTTAGTTTGTAGCAGTGAAGTGTGCACCTTGAAGCGATTTTTCGAAAATTCGATTTTGTTCTTTTTCTATTTCAATTTTAAGAACATTTTCCGGAGCAAAATTATCAAAAGATGGACTAGTGAATTACGAAATTATCATGACGTGGAACCGAACCATGGGAAGAGCGAATGAACATAGCCAATTGGCGAGAAATTCATCATCCATTATTTGTAAATATAATAAATCAAATGACCCTTTAATTTTCTACTACGGGCAAAGCCGTGCGGGTACCGCTAGTTTCAAAATGAAACTGCTTCTAAATTCTTGAAGATAATTAAAATTATCAGGGCTTCTCATTCTGAATCAAAGAGTCGGAGTGCTTGAAAACGTACCGACTCCAATCTGTTTTTTTTTTTTTTTTTTTTTTAAATTTTCAAGGACTTTCCTTACATTAAAAAAATAATAGAATCACTGGCTCCGATCACATATATAACTACATACTAATTTGCAAATAACTACAATTGGCAAACAGCTGGCTTGATTATTTGTTGAATTTTCGGTAATACTTATTAATCAACGTCAAACTGCTAGTTGGCTTACTTTTAAACGTTCTTTAGAACCTGTGAGCAAACGGTTTTGTTGTCGATAATTATCGAAATAGAAGTAGTTTTTGAACCTGACGTTATCACTGTAAAAAAAAAAAATATATATATTAATTTATTTTTACCTTTAATCTCATATGTAAAATAGCGAAAGAAATGTATCCTTAAAAACTAAAAACAAATGGGGAACCTCCTCGTCCGTCTCCTAGGGACCTCATTGACTCAGAAGTCGCTCCTTTCTGCTTTAAACTCATGCTGGCTATATAAATGGGGCTCGAGTCTCCCAAGTAGCATTAAAAACAACAAAAAACTGCGCCCTAAGCCATCTCGATTGATAATGCACACGATTCTAGCTTCAACGTTAATAAAAAGTTTTCTGACATCCGATACTGATTTAAAGACAGGATAATCTACTGTTACACCTTTGAATAAAATAGTAGCATCGATTTGTAAATTTTCTTCTACTTCACTAATGATCTTTTTATCGTCAATATTATTTTTC
Source organism: Uloborus diversus (assembly GCF_026930045.1). Taxonomy (NCBI): domain Eukaryota; kingdom Metazoa; phylum Arthropoda; class Arachnida; order Araneae; family Uloboridae; genus Uloborus; species Uloborus diversus. The sequence continues at coordinate 61,886,854 of NC_072731.1, read as the reverse complement.
ACATAATTTTCATTATATACAAAAACTACAATATTTGGAGGTTTTTTTAATTTCATACAAACCCAATATTCGTTAGACAAATTAATATGAACAATTTCATTTATAATAGATTTATATGTGGTAATTTCAGTTTCATCTGTGGAAAGATCAAGTTTTTTTTTTTTTCAAATAGGGAACATTTTTCTTACCTTTGCTTTGGTAATTTTTTAGTAAAGTATGTTGGCAGATTTGGGAAAATTTTTGGAATTGCCTCATCTTTCAAAAAAGGTTTTCCCCGAGGAATCAAAACTTCCTCACCATTTATAATATGCTTATAATGCGTTTCAATAAAATGTTTTTCGAAATGCGGAGCACAAATTGAGCAATATTTATCAAAAACTTTATCTAACCTGGGAATTAACGAGTTCCACTTTAGTTTTTCTTCATCAAACGAAAAAAGCGAAACTTTTTCTTTGCATGTTTTGCACCCACTTTTGCACCCTGGTACGAAACAAGATGAAGCTTTACTTCTTCTAATGTTTAACTTTGATGCCTCCATTGAAAGCCTTAAACGCTGTTTCATGAAATATTCACGAAATAAAGGTAAAAAAGAGAAACGCGGAACTAAATTGTAACAAAATCCCGCGTCTACGAAATTGAACGTGCACCTCGACCGCACTGCCATCTAGCGCTTTTCATACAATTTGTCTTCAAGAATCGCGGTGAAAAAAGCGCCGATCGGCACACTACTCTTTCTAGGCACTATAACTTGATATGCGTCTTATCAGGATCAGTCATTACTCAAAAGATCAAAGGCACCGACTTGCCTGTAAGAGAGCGCTGTAGTATAACCAGAAAATCCTTTGTTTACATTAGTTAACGTATTATTGCTGCTGTAAAAAGTGATGCTTCTTCAATCTTTAACGTAAAATTTCATTGACACGGTTAACCGATTGCAGTACAGGGTGAATCGATGCCAGAACGGCGTACCAGATCTGTTTTTCAGGGAAAATAAATTCCCTTTTCATGTAAAGCTGGTCCCAATTCATGTTTCAACTATTTCCCATTGGCTTTCACTTTAGGGATAACGCAGGGCCTGATCAACGCACAGTCCAACTGGTTTTATTTGGCGAATTATTTTATTTTGTTTTGACTACAGATCCATGAAAAAGTCAAAATACAATTTTGTTTTGACAAATAAATAAATTAGATCATCGAAAAGCATTCAAAAATTTTTTACTTATATTTTTATTACATATATATATTTATTACATATACATATATCAGTAAAATGTTTGAAAATCCGCTAAACAAACTACGATTAACAACAATAAAAGCTTTATTTTATTGAAACTAAATAAAATAATAGTTTAAAAAACTAAAAAAAAAAAATACCTGTTTTAGTAGCAAAATGAACTAAAAAGTTAAAAATAATCTTTGGATGACAAGTATATAAGGTAATTGACCAAACACTTAATTTTACTGTAATAAAAAAAAAGTTTGGGGGGCTGCCTATTTTATATTTTTGCATGGATAACAAGAGGAAGAAATTGAAGACAACTGATAAGAAGTCTAACTTTTTAGTTCATTTTGATACTAAAGCATGTTTTTTTAGTTTTTTAAACTGTTATTTTATTTTTTACTTTTTAGTTCATTTTGCTACAAAAGAGTGTTGTTTTAGTTTTTAAACTATTATTTTTAAATAAGATTTAGATACTAAATATTGCTAACACTTGTAACTCTTATATGAAATCTTTGTGCGTGTGTTCGATTTTATAATGGAATGTATCTTAGTATTGTATTGCATTATTTGCATCAGACATTTTGAATGCTTTCTGGTAAATCTATGTGCCAACATTGTTACACTCCGCAGCTCTGTTTTGTACGTTGTAAGTAATTCTAATAAGCCACTGTTAATTTGTCTAAAGGAAAGTTGGACCCACAAACATACAAGTTAAGCTAATAAAAGCGTGTTAGAATAAACTCATAACTTACCGTTAATAAATTAATTTGATTATAGAATATTGCATTGTCATCGGGTCTGAGGTTGCATTCCAAATTTTAAAAGAATCCAATCAGAAAAAGTGGGCGAAAATTGAGTTGCAAGATTTTAAATTTAATTTCGGTGTAGACGGGATTAGAACACACGCCCAATGATTCTCGGAGGTATGCGTCAGCGAAGACTCGCGCCTTAGACCGCTCGACCACGAACGCTCATAAAGTGGTGGAATGTACTAACAGTAATAAGAGACTAGCTCTTAGTCCAAAGGAGAGTTACTCACAAACATACAAGTGAAGCTAATAAAAGCGCGTTAAAACCAAACACGGGGACAACATTTAAAATGAAAAATAATCGCCAAGATTTGAAATGCATCATGACGCACATATATGTAATCTTTTGACGCCACAAAATTTGACAACAATTTGGCATTATTTTTCTTTTTCTTGCAATTTAATATTCACATTAAAATTGTGGGGAAATTATCTCGGCGCCGAACATATCGAATTGGCGAACACTTTTTCTATTACTAAAATTGCTGCCGTCAATGTTTGCTCTTCTAACATTTTGATGGAACTTTTATTGTCTTTTAATTAAATGATACATTTATTTGGCGAAATATTTTACTCTTTAACTGAACTTTGGCTGGATTACACATTACAGTAACGTGGGTTGCTTCCTAATACTGTTTAATTTAGATTTGACGGATTACTTAACTCTTAAATAACTTAATTTGTTTTCCCAAATAATTTTTATTTTTCATTTTAATGTCACTTTTTATGTTACTGAATGGCTTTTTTTGCAATTTATTTTTTAGGAAATAATTTAAAAGTTTGTGGAACTTTTCATGTTTTTTAGTGGCCTAATTTATTTATATGGCGAAATTTTCCCCCATTAAATTTCCTCATAACGTGTAAACATTTGAATACCGTTTATATTTTTAACAGGTTTGTTTTTATGTGTTTTGATAGTCATTTTTTTAAATTTTTATTGGCATGTTTTTCTTGGTGAATCATTATTATTTCAATGTGCTTTTATATAATTTAAATTCTTGTTCTTTAACATACAACGTTCTTCTTAATGATATAAATTGTAATGCATATTGATCGATACTAAAGATCAGTTTCATGGCTAAAATTTTATTTGATATGTTTTCTTCATATTTTTCTTTCAAATAATTGTATCTCTAAGTATTTTTTGAGCTTTTTATTAGTTCTTATTGTAAAAAAAAAAAAAACAGATAGTAAACTGAGTTATTCACCATTTTCAAAATATGTCTTTTAAAAAATAACTAATTTTTAGTTCAACTTTAAAGTAAAGGGAAAAAATACTAAAAAAATTTTTGAATGTTTCCATAAATAAATTTATGAACTAGAAAAAATATCCGGTGTTGCCTGGGTCAGTAATAATATTCAGTTTTCTGTTGTAACTGATAAATATGTTTATCAATTGAGCTTGATGAAACATATGTAATTAATTCTTGCAAAATAAAACTTAAAAAAGAAAAACTTTTCGTTGATACAATTTATTGGGTATAGTTCATATCTTTAATAGACAGTCTGGTTTCGTGCATAAGATGTAATGCTTAATTTTATAATGTTACGCATAATTTCATTCAGAACCAAATTTTCCATGGTTTTTCTTTTCGTTTTTTTTTTTTTTTTTTTTTTTTTTAATTAATTGAAAGCAGAAATTTGAGAATTACGGTAACCGGGTCGCATTGGCGTATTTTTTCAAAAACTGCCAAATTTGGCACCTACGACTCGATGTAAACAAAGTACTACAATGTAAACAAAGGAAATCATCCAATGCGAGTTTGACCCAAAGAAAAGGACCGGAACTTCGGATTGCTCCAACAATCACCTTGGGAACTACAACTGTTTGTTAACTTTTTCTTTCTCTGATCACAACCGTAAAGAAAAAAAAAAGCATTAAAATTCTTTTTTCCTTTTTGAAATATTGCAAAATATGAAAAGAAACAGATAATTAAGCCCTTTTTTTAGTAGAACTATGTTATTTTTCTTACTTTGAAATTAAGTTTGCAGAAAAGACAAATGAGAGATAAATTTTTTCCAGATGTTAACATAAACGTGGGAAGTTAAAGTGCAATATCTACAGAGATGAATTTCTGAGACATTAAAAGAAACGTGTTTAGGATTCGATACTAACAATAGCGAAATGATGGAATTTGACGGGTTTTTTTAAGTGGAAAGCAAATAAGCAAGCTTGTACAAGAAAGTTAAAATACAACGCATGACAAAAATGCGAAAATAATTTTAAAATAAAAATTTGCCGATACTGCTTTTTAAGTTCCCATTGCAGTATAATATTAAACTCGTTTTTTCCTTTAATTTGATGAATTTTTTAAAGAAAAAAATATTTAGAAGCGGAGGTGTGAGAAAAGAAATAAAAATGAGAACGAAAAGGTTCATGACGTATACGGTGTTACACTTTTTATCAACATGTTTAATTTCCTAAAAAACATTAAAAAGAAACAAATGTCTACCGAAATTTACAACAGTAAAATTGGGATAGAACACGACATTAGTCTGAAATAATCTGAAGAAAAACCATTAAATGTACTTACTGCTAAATTAAGACTTAAAACGATCTACTAAATAAGTTAAATCACATCAAAAGATCCATTCAGAGAACGTTTTCATAACTAAAATTATAATTCTAACTTACTGAATAAATTATTACGATAATTAATACATTTTAAATTTAAGATAGAACGATAAAACATTATGGAAATAACTTACTGCGAACACATTCCAAAAAAATATCCAAAAGGTATGAAAAACTAATGCTTAAATCTATAACTTAAAAAAGTTAAAAGTGACAAACATGAGGCGATGTAAAATTTCATAAAATGTTTCCAAGATCTAAAAATTGAAAAATAAAATTAATTTGAATTTTGACATCTTGATTTCAAATTATGTTTTTCGCAATCACGAGTGTGTGTATGTAGGCGTGCGTGTTTGTGTGTGGGGGGTATGTGTGTTTGTGTGTAGGGGGTATATGTATGTGTGTAGGCATGTGTGTTTGTGTCTGTGTGCTGGCATAAGTGTGTTGGTAGTTGTGTGTATGAATGTGTGTGTGTGGGGGGTATGTGTATGTAGGCATATTTGTTTGAGTCTGCGTGCTGGCATGAATGTGTGGGTAGTTGTGTGTATGTGTTTGTGTATGTGTGTAGGTGTATGTGTGTGTGTACATGTGTGTGTGCGCGTGTATGTAGTTGTGTATGTATGCGGATGTGTGTAGGACAAGGATGCAAACCTGGAGACGGTTTTCGCTATAGGAGCAGCATCGTGAGGACCCGGTCGACGGTGATGGTGCGGAGGGTGGCGGTGGGAAAATAAAATGATAGGACATCAAAACAGTCAAGTGAGAACAATAAGTAATCGTGATTGCTCAAAAAAAAAAAAAAAAAAGATTTATTGGACAAATAAATTACAATTTTGTAAAAGTGAATTCTGAAATGGTTGATTGGCCAAACGAATAGCAAATCAACTTTGGTGTAGAGATAACCAAAATTGCTCCGTCACCAAGGTAAGGTAGCGGGTTGCCAGAGTGAAATATTTATCGCCGTGACCCGGTTACCGTAATTCTACCCAGAAATAAAACCTATTTCCCCCCCTCCCGAAAAAAAAAACAGTTCAACCAAAACATTTTCACATACGGTTTCAAACAACTAACTTCTTTTTAAGCTCGTTTGAAACTGTTATTTAATGTATTGATTGCAATAAATAAAATGATCAATATTCAATATCACTAACTCCTTTTTGGCCAATTTTCTCAGTAAAAGTCAGAAAAAGAAGAAAAAAGCATGAAAAGGCTTAATGCATCTTAAAAATATCGCGAAAAACAAAAAAAGTCAAAAATAAATAAAATAATTAAATAAATATTGAAAAATTAAAAATTGGAAAGTAGGGTATTGAGATGGGGAAAAATGTCTGTCGGTCTGTCTGCCCCCCCCCCCTAATAACTTTTGAATGAATAGTCCGATTCGAAAAAAACTTTTTTATGTTCGAAAGATCTCGGCAAGGACACCTCATTCCCATATTTCACTTTTTGATTTGAACTATTTTTTGTTCAATTTTGAACAGTTCAAAAAAACTTAACATTAGCGCCTACGGGGAAATTCAAGGCAATTCCGAACTGTGAGGCGAATTTGCTTCAAACTAACCTTGCAGGGAAAAGCTTTTGACGAAAAACTTGTAAATAAAATATCTTTTTGATTTGAACAATTTTCCGTTCAATTTTGAACAGTTCAAATCCCTTAACATTAGCGCCTACGGGAAACTGAAAGTCAATGTAGATTCCGTACTTGAAGGCGGATTTACTTCAAACAAATTTTGTTGGAAATAGCTCTTGACGCCAAACTCCAGACATCGACTCCGAGAATTTAGGGGCACTTGACTCTGACTCCTGTGCCCGACAATTAATCGGACTCCGACTCCCCGACTTCGAATCTGACTTAGTAGCTTTGGCAAAAATTTATACACGGAAGGACAAATGATTGACTCCGATTCGACTAGATATTCGACTCCGACTCCTTTACCCCCAAAACGAGATTGACTCTGACTCCGCAGCTATGGTTTTGACTGTGAAATAATTATTGTTGATCTGACTTGTTTTTATTTTTACGCTAAAGTTTTAATTTAGGCATTCAGTTTTCGGCGAATAAACTCGAATTCGGAACTCCAGCGCTCGAATACGCTACCTTGCGGTGATTTACAAAACTGCAAATGAAACTAAAACATTGCCACGTTGCGTTCCATGTGTGTCTGCTGACGTAAACACAGGCAGTTTGTTCTGAGTATTTATTAACGCAATCGATGTGTCTTAGTTTGCTTTCAGCTACAGAAATTAATTCGTCCCTTAATAGTATTCTCGAGCTCCTCAAAATAATGTTAGTTTTCATTATTTCCTTAATAATTGGTGAAAGCGAAAATTCTGGATTAACAAACTTGGATAACGTTATACAAGGTAAAAAATTTTATTGTTTTGTATGAATTTGTAAGAATATGGGAGTTTTTTTAATCTTAAATTAATTAAACTTACCATATTTTACAGCAGCATTTAGTTGGAATGGACAGTATGCAAAATATTTTCTTCAATATATTATCGTAGAACAAAATGAACAACCGAGAAAGACTTTACTTTATTCCTTTTATTCTCAGCTGAAAGGTTTCGCCAAATTTGTTTAGGGTTATAGTTTTTGTATAGTGCGAGCAAAGTAGCCTTGACGAGATTTCGCGTTTTTAGTTAAACCATTTTTAATTTTTATCATGAGTGGAATAAAATGGTAGTAAGATTACAGAATTCGATAAGTGAAAAGAAATAATGGTCAATCAATTGAAAAGAAAACTACCACCATCCGTGAGAATTTTGTTGATGATTTGCATAACATGACACAATTAAATCGTAACTCAGAAATTAGAACAATCGAAACAGAAAATTTTTAAATTAACCGATTCGGGAATTCGAGAGAAATAACTTAGCTACAAATGGAAAATAATAAGCGCTAGCCAAGCAAGGCAAAAAAGTATCATCTTCTTTCGATAACAATTTGTAATGTCATATTGAATTTTCTAGTTTTAATTGTTATTCTTGTCAGGTCACAATTATTATTTATTTTTATCAAGAATTGATAAATATCGAATTCAACATCGTGGAAATAGCTGCTTAGAACTACGAACTACGTAGTTTGCATTAATCTTTGACGTTTAGTAATGCTTCTTGAATTCTCATTTCTTTCTACGTGGACCAGAATATCCACAAGACTTTGAAAATTAATTTAAAAAGAATAAAGCGAAAAAATCATACGTACGAACAAAAATCACAACACTTTTAGCATTTTCTTCGTTACCATGTGCGTTTGTTTTAGTTTTTAAGTCCGCCATTAGACACTGACTTCAGTGCCCCCTATAGTTCGTTGGAGTTGCGAATTCATTTATGTTTCTACATAAAGATATGCGCAGACGATTTTTTTTTTTTTTTTTTTTTTTTGACAATGAAAATTATTTTTTTAAGTTGAAATTTTATTGTTTTTATTTATTTTGGTAAGTGCATTAATTCATTTAAAAAATTGTTTTTGGCAACAGGAGAAAAAGAAACGATTTTTTTTTTTTATATGTATTTATTTTAATGAGTTTATTAATTTTAATTATTGTTTTTTCGTTTTGAAAGCTGCTAAAGATTTTTTAATGGAAAAAAAGTGTATTAGCTGCTTTGTTTAAAAGTTGCTGCTATTTTTTATTTTTTTTTGTTAGTTTTTTATTTTTTTTTCATCTAATTTTTTTTAGATGAGTGAGGAATATTTTATTCCTAGAAATCAGCTTAAAGTATTTTAAAAATATGTTTGAAAAAAATTGCGATTTTAGCCATTTTTGAGAATATTGATCAGGTACTAGAAAGTAGTATGGGTATACTGGAAAGTAGGCTCGTCTAGTTCTAGACAGAACTTCTTGTTATATTAACTAAAGATTCGTAGTTACATTACTCAAATAATTTTGAAAATGCTTCATTGCGAAAAATTGGAATAGTTCATCACAAATTTTGTTTCATTAACAGAATTTTACATTGATTTAATTAGTACTAGATAAACATCTTCCTCGGCTTATATTCATGTGATTTTGTTTTAAAAGTTAATGTTTCTTGAAAAGAAAGTTTCATATTTTTTTCACTTTTTACCTAAAATATCTTTTCAAACACTTTTCTTTGGCAAGAAATAAATCCGCTTTTAAATTAACTGGAACACTTTTGAACTCAATTTTGTTGAATATTCACTTTAAAAATAAACTTGATCTGATATTAATAGTTGAAAGTTGCCACAAAATCCAGCAGATGTCGCTGGAGTCTGACCGAGTTTTTTGTTTGATTAATTGATTTCATACTACAACTTTTGTTGAAATGACTAAGCCTGATAAGACGCGTATCAAGTGAAGCCTTGGCAAAAGTTAACACGTTGAAAAAATCACCAGTAACCCTGCTCTCTATAAAGTTTTAATTTTTATAGCGTGCTTTGAACACAGTTCAAGAAAAAATTTATAAGAGTACGAGGTACAAATAATATTTATTATGTAAATATTATTATTATATATTGCGTTTAAGCTTGTGTCTTTTTATTTCCTGTAACTCTTCTATAACACTAAATTCTTGACTATTTAATAACAAAAAATAAGGCAATAATACTAATAATAATAATAACACATTTAAAAAAAAAAAGTAATTTGCAATGAATTTGTAAGTCGATTACAGAAAAATAATAACTGTAAGTGTTTTGAACTAACTTTCAAAAATTCATAATTTTTTAGTCAATAAAAAAATCAAACATTGCCCTAAATTGACCTTTATGTTCATAGATGGGTTTGCAATAGTTAAGTCGAGCTTTTTGGTTACTTTTAAAAGTGGTTTAACCTGAAGACGACTAATGAAAAAATTTCCAACAGCTGCTACAACAAAGAAGTAATCGCCGCAGAAACACAAAACGGCTCAGCATTCATTTAAAAAATAATAATAATAATGATAAAATTTAAAAAAAAATTGACAAAGAGGTAGGACTCCTTATTATATTGTTTGATTATGTTAAACCTTTGAATGTCATTTATAAACTTTAGCTGTTTGTAATTTCAAACGCGCTACGTTTACTATTGTGAGTATTTTTCCTTACTCAATCCGTCTAACTGTGAAGTGTCACTTGCATTTTCAATAATTTTAATTGATATTAAATCTAGGTATACGTTAATGTACAAGTCCAAGGTCTGGTAAATGTCGACATTAACGGGGGTATATGAACAATCACATACCAAAGACATCGGTGAAAGATCGAATATTTTCGAGGAATTACCGGTGAAAGTCGACATTCTACAATTTCGGTCTTTTACTGTAACATATATCCATACATGTGTGTGTGTGTGTGTATTAACCAACAGCGAAACCTTGAAAACAGCGTAAATAACCGTATTCCTTCCCGGAATAAATAAACCGTATTCCTTCTAGAAAACGCGTTTTTTAAAAACTTGCGCGATAAAAATAGGATTGCGGAGTCGGAGTCATACTGATTTTGGGGTAAAGGAATCGGAGTCGGGAGTCGAAGGTTTAAAATTTCAAAAGTCGGAGTCGGTCATTTTTCCTCAAAGTACGCAACTCTGCCAGTGCTTGCGGAATCGGAGTTGGAATTGGAGTCGAACTGATTTTGGGGTAAAGGAGTCGGAATTGGAGTCGAACTGATTTTGGGATAAAGGAATCGGAATCGGAGTTGAAGGCAATTCCCGGAGTCGGAAGTCGAAGGTTTAAAATTTCAAGAGTCGGTCATTTTTCCTCAAAGCCCGCAACTTTGCCAGTGCTTGCGGAGTCGGAGTTAGAGTCGGGGTCGGACTGTGAAGGAGTCGGAATCGGAGTTGAAATCAATTCCCGGAGTTGAAGTGGGTAATTTTTCTTCCGACTCCGCAGCCCTGCATAAAACTTACGTGCGACATAAAATACTACTTCCCAAAGCATCGAAAAATATCTAGAACTTAGTTTTATACGTACATATATAAAAATGACAGCCAAATTTTAATTCCGAAAGTTCAATTTTTCAAAATTGCATCTTAGAAATCCAGGGAATGATTTCTGGAATCTTTATGAACCGAAAATATTTTGCTATAAGCAAATAATTAAAGACACAAAGTATTGTTCAACTGAGTCGAATTGCAAACCTTAAATGAATTTCTCACCTTTGAAAACTGATTGCACATGGAAGCAAATCGTCTTAATCAATTTTTAATCAACTGTATAGGAATTAAATATTCAAAAGATCCAAAGTCTTTCAAGAAGCATTGAATTACTCAGTACAATACCTTAGTAAAGACCTTTTGAACTGATATAATCAAGTGAAATTATTTATTAACAAAAGCTATTTACTCTTGGTATTGTTTGATAATGATTAAGATGTCATAGAGGAATTTTTCAGCAGACAAATAAGCATGCTTCCTCTAAAAATATCTGTTACTAAGCGGTTAAATTAAAATGTTAGACATAAATAAATGGTTCCTTGATTGCCTTCCTAATTACCTGTACATGTTATATTATCCTTTACTCAATAAATTTATTTCCAGTAAGAATACAATTGTTTTGAGTTTTGATTTGAAATTTGTAAAGTTTACATCGTTTTAACTTGAAGTATCTGCGCTTATTAACCGATAAAATAGTTAACTACTTTTAAAAAAACTAGCAGATTTGAATAGGTTTAGCCAGAGCTAACCAACTGCTACGAAAATATCGTAGTTTCTACGAATTGTAGCTTTAAACTACGGTCCAAAAATTACGATTTTCTGTTTTTTTAGTTTATAATCCAAAAACGAAAGAAGAACAAAAACAGCATGAAAACTAAACCGGCATGAACCTAAAAAAACAAACCTAAACAGCATGAAAGCTAAGATCAGAAAATCAAACTTCTATACGTGTGCTGACGATCTCTGCGTAAAAAGAATTGCTCTTCGAAAGGTGCATGATGTAAAGATGGATCGGCTTTTAGATCGCGACGCTGATCCAGTCATTGAATCTTCGGCAATAAAACGGGAAAACTGCCGAAAATTCCGTGAAGAATATAAATTTTTTTATTCCATATTAATATTTTCTGTATCATATTTGAAGTTTGTTTAGTATCATTGTTTTTGTTTTTCATACTGTTGCAATTCATTACTGTTTAAATCTGCAGCAGCGCCCCCCCCCCCCACACCGCCCTGCAAGATATTGCTACGATTTTAGATTTTCAAAAGTTGGCAGCTCTGGGTTTAAACCGTAAGATTCTTAGCGTTAGATTTTGTTCATAGCTCATTTTTCTTCTAGATAGCTGACATCAAAGATTAAAGCTTTTTTCGAAGATACAGGTATAGGGCTACCAAAATTACATATTAGGGTACCAAAACTACATATTAGGGAACAGGGCTACCAAATTCTTCTTTTAAGGATGTAAGAATGAAAGGTTTCTTATACGTTTATTATGTTCAAATCTTCGTTAGTTGACTAACTCTGTCTCTTTCTTTGTCTATCCTCTGTCGTTTTTACTTAGCACATCCCTCAGACAAGCCATTTGTTCTCAAAAATGTTCTCGAATAACCCCTAACGTAAACTTCATCATTGTCATACCAGAATATGATTCCGAGAAATTTTGAAAAATTGAGCTTATTACAAGCAAGAAATGTAGTAAAAGACAACCTTCATTGCACAAATTTTATTCTGTAACTGTTTTTAGTCTGTTTGGAGAGTTCTCTTTATTTTTGGTTTCCTTTTTGGTTTCGATGTAAAATACTTTATTTGATTAACTTATTAATTAAGCTTATAAATAGTTAGCAAGTTTAACAGCATGTTTAAAATTTTAATGTAAATACATTTGAGGTATGTGTGTGTACTTAGTATCTACGTAAAGATACATTTACGCCGCAACTTCACTAAAATTGGCGCAGAAATACTTTCATAACAGTTGGTAACATAAGTGTTTTTTAAAACTTCAAACAGCTCCCAACAGGTCAAATTTTGATTAAATATCCGTATATTAATACTACCACGAGTAAACTTCTGCATCTCTTCAATCTTTGAATTCTTCAAAGTACGTGAAAACTTTTCGAGATAAAATTGTGAATGATTTTAACTGAAATAATTATTGCGTGTTAATGTGACTTGTTTTTATTTTCACTCTAAAGTTTATTCAGTTTTCGGCGGATAAACTCGAAGTCTTTATGTTTCTACATAAAAATATGCGCAGACGTTTTTTTTTTTTTTTCAATGAAAAATTTTTTAAGTTGACATTTTATTATTTTTATTTATTTTGGAAAGTACATTAATTCATTTTACAACAAGGTTGGTTGTTCATTTTACCACTAACAAACTTTTTTTTTAATGTAATATATTTAGTTTAATGAGCTTATTGATTTTTTTTTTCTCTTTGAAAGCGGTTAAAGATTTTTTTAATGGAAAAAAGTGTATTAGCTGCTTTGTTTAATAAGTGCTGCTATTTTATTTGTTCGTTTGTTTATTTATTTATTTTTTTACGCATCTAAATTTTTAGAGGAGAGAGGCATATTTTATTCCTAGAAATCAGCTTAAAATAATTAAGAAATAATTAAGAAATATGTTTGAAACAATTTGCGATTTTTGCTATTTTTGAGAATATTGATCTTATGAAAGTTGATATGAGTATACGAGAAAGTAAGCTCGTTTAGTTTTAGACAGAACTTTTTGTTTATCTTCCAGACGCAAATGAAATATGATCTCTACCAAATCACTTGATCGCGCGATTTCTAATATAAAATATCGACTTGGAAAACATTACGTAAGAATGGGTTTGACCGCCCCCCCCCCCCCCCAAGTAAGGGCATGTAGAGATTTTTCCAGCCCCATTGGGACCCTTACGTAATCAACGAATGGCCCCTTACACAATTCGTGTGATTCCGTACTAAGTAAAGAGTAAAAGCTGCTTTAAATATTTTTAAAAAAAATTGCTACATATTTCGATGAATAAACACTGGTTTGGGATTTTTTTAAGGTATTATTGTGTTAGTGGTTTCTCTTTCTTTTCTCAATAAAACACGCAACCATTTAACGAACTCAAAAAAAAAAAAAAAAAAAAATCATCGATTATAAAATAATACCTTGTTGCAATCTAAAACGCAATAGAACATAATCGAACTTCAAAGCATAACAACTTATTTATTCCGTAGCTCAACAAATTTAATCATAGAGTTCTTGGTTTGTGAATCACGAAAGTTTTAACATTGCGTTAGTTTTTTATTGAATGCTATATGGCAGTTCAATAAAAAACTAATTAATTCAAAAAAGGTTTCGATAAATCTTTCGACAGCTAGAACAATTCATAGAGCTCAAAACTTAACTAAATCGTGTGTTTCAAAACTTTTCTCTGAAAAAATTTCAGTTGAGAGAAATTCGCTAAATTTTGCAGCTGAGAGATGGGAGCTATCTCAGAACGGGGGAAGTCATTTGGTAATTACGGTTATCATACGACACCATGCGCAGGGGAAAAATTAGTTTACTTAAGCAGATAACCACCTGTGCAACTTTCCTGCCATAAACAACAACATGTTTAATTTGAAGAGAGTAAATTTTAGCAAAAAAAGCTTGACTATAAAATGATTAAAATCTTTGATGAAAATAAGAAAAATATATATTAATGTAACATCTCAATTTTGTACCTGTGTTTACGCAAGTTATTTCGATGGCTGAGATGAGAATTAGTGGTTTGTTATAGTTTAAGTTTCCTTGCTTAAACCAGATTGAACTCGTTCTATAAGTCTTGTGCCGTTCAAATTTGTATATACATTGGTTATAGGGGAGATATAAACTATTGAAACTATTTTATTTAATATTTTATTCGCTGATTCCTTAAATTCATAAAAAGTGATTGCTATGTTTCAAAATTTGATTTCTTTATGACACAAACTGCAAAAGATCTTAATAAGCTACGGAGTGTTTATATAGTTTTGAATAGATAAAAAAAATATTTAAAAAAAAAGTATTTCAGATGTATTCATAATTTTTTCTTTTTAAAATCCTTTTATCATCAAGCTTGTTTTCCGATTCGTGCAACATTAGTTGAAGGCATGTTGTTGGCGCTAACATCAAAAACAGAAAATGGCGTCTATGAAGAAAAAGACCCCCCCCCCCCCCTCAAACCTTTCGTTTGACACATATTTTCAATTCTACTACGACAGTTTAAATTCACATAAGAACTCATATGATCAAACTCTTACCTTCCCGGGGGTAAATCGGTCTTCTGACTTTGAAAATATCTTATATAATCTTTGAATTGAAAACACGAATACCCGTTGCAATACTGTAAGAGTGTCTTTACATAATGCTTTGGATTTCATAAAATAGGATTGATTTATAGAATAGGTCAGTTTTTAAGTTCTAACTCGGTGAACACGAATTATACTAGGCACAAGTTTCGATTCGACAAACCTTTCCTCCAGATATGCTTGTTTCATTAAGACGTAGGCGTTGTGAAAAAAGAGCTTGGTACTTTATTCTGAGAAACGTTACATTTTATAAATCTAATATGATTGATATTCCGTTTCATTAAGATTTGTCTATGTTCGAGGCGCAGAGAGAGGTGTTGAGGGAGCTATATAACGCAAATAAAAATCGTTCCTTTTCAGTCATATTGCCAACCTTAGCATTTTAAAATAGTATATGTATGTGTAAGGACTATTATCATCAATCCCTCGTCCCCAGAAGAAAACTCTGGTTGCCTACGTACCACATCCCTCCTCAGAAAAAAATATGATGCATTGTAATGATGCCAACCTCCTTAACCTCAGGAAAATATTCTGGCTCCCCTAGGGGCACGTACATAACATAGTCTGCAATTCATGCAATGAGCTTGAAATTCATTTTTTTCTCTTTATTAGTCTTGTGCTCTCTGCCCATGGTTGCTATGAAATTGGCAAACGCCCAGTTAAGACGAGGTCTATCTGAAGGAGGCGGAAGAATAATATTTTGATGCGCGTGTTTCGCTTATTTCAATGTGATTCTGCTTAATTTGTCGCCGAACACACATCTACATAAGCCGGCATCCCAGAAAACTGATAGATGCGTCCATTTCCGCCTGTAAACCGGACGTTGTCCTTTCCGTCTCATCGGTGGTCAGACTGTACTAGACTGTGTAGTGTTTTGTTGTTTCCAGCTTTCATACTCAGTCACATTTCTCGCAGGTAGAAGAAGCGGATGTGGAGCCCTTTCGAATCTCGAAGCGCCCGACGGTCCTCCTGAATCGCCTGATGTATGCCCTCCAGAACGTGATCCAACCGAGCAGCGATGTAGTCAAGCAACGACCCCAGACGGAACTACAGCGCCGTGGGTATCCCAGACATTGGAAATGCTACTTCAACGCCGTCTCTTGCTTTCGGAGGAGAAGAAAGAGGAGCCTGGTAATGAGAATCAATCTACTTCATTTCAGGAAGAGTTGTATCTATGTAACCGTTAAAGTATGAAATCTGTTATTTTATAGAATACCTAGTTATTTCATGGAGTAACTGATCGTGTCCCTTAAAGTGTAAAACTCTCTTGTATTTCATGGTTCAACTAGTTATTTCATAGAATAACGATCTGCTGCCCGTTAAAATGTAAAAAAATCTATATTATATATCTTGCACGACAAATACATATACTTTCCACCCCTGTGTTACCCCAAAAATGTTCGTGTAAAACCCAGTGTGTCAACAAAAAATGCTTTTGTTTTAGAAATAATATTCTTTATAATTCCAAGTGTCATTTTAGTAATCTTTGTTGTAATAAATGATTTTATGGTACGTTTTCATAAATACCATTTATACGCTGCATAAATTAGATAAATTGCTACTTTTTAATTTTAATTGTCTATCATTAGTTTATTTATAGAATGCCTATATATAGTAATTTCATTTTAGATAAATTGTTTATTTTACACTTTGACTGTCTCCCATTAGTTAATTTATAGAATACCTAGTTATTTCATAGAATAACTAGTTAAAGTGTCAGATTAATAACATATTACACACTTTGACGGGCACGATCAGTTATTTCATGGAATAGCTAAGTATTCTATAAAATAACTGCATTATATATTTTAACGGTAACATATATATTGCTTGCTCATAGCCTGATAATAAGCTCCCATTCGTTTCAGAAATTTTTAGAACGAGACCAAATTCCAAACTGACTTGACGAGAAAAACACACACACACACACACACACACACACACACACACACACACAAACAAACAACGACTTGTGGTTGCATTTTTAACAGATTTAGGGTAAAAGCACCAGTAGTGGGTCATTTCAGAGATCGGTTGTTGATTTTTGTTAACCTATAAATGTCAGCAATCAATACGACAAAACCATTGTAAAACTTTAGGCCACACCTTTCTGATAATAATTCACTAACTTGTTTCTGGAAAAAAATATTTTTATTTTAAAAACCAATGTATTGTTAATACGAGAAAATGCTCCAGTACTCGGCCATAGATATCCAGTGCTCGGCTCAGTAGTCTGCCGTTTCATTCTCATTGCTGTTGTGGGGTGTGAGTGAATAAATTTAAACAAAATTGAATGCGAAACTCTGACAGTTACAGAATTAATTATTCCAGTAGTTACGAAAGAATTCCGCATTCTTGACGTCTTCGTAACGTTTTTCGTTATACTATCTTCTAAACTGCAACCAGTTTGTATACTCATCACATGCATCACATTTTTTATTCTTTATCTTCTACATCAGCGGTTCTGTAGGCAGGTTCGTATTGTCAGTTTTTCGGGGGAGGGGGACAAGAATATGAATTCAATGCATTTTATACGAAATAAGCATCAAAATACAAGCGAAAATGAATAATTGCATTATGTTTTTAAAATCCAGAGAGGGGGATTATCCCTCCCCCCTTCGATTGCGACGGGTCTGTATGTAGGTAATTTGAAATTGAGAAATGAGTTTAGCGTGAAGATAATCTTACAACTTACAACAAGAATATTAGTAAACGATGAATAAACTAATGTGGGATTTGCAGCTACGTAATGCGATTATGAAGCAAACTCAGCATTATTTTAAACAAGAAATAAATTTTGATTTAATAGAGAAGAAAACCCAAGGAATTAAATATTTGATTATAGAAAAAAGCAGTAATAAGAAGTGGTATTAACATTTGAAATAAACTAATTCAAATAACTTGAGCTAACGTAACTATTGAAGTATCACTTCTTAATTCTTTACAATTAGAATGTTTATTAATTGCGGAATGAACACCAATTGAAATAAAATCATTTGTTTTATGAATTTCATCAACATAAGAGGGTTTGTAACGAAGAACAATAAATCACCTTTTGGTAATGACATGCCGAGTATTAGAGCTTTTATTCTAAACGCAACGATGGACTGAATTTACAAAACCTGTTTTCGATAGTTCTAAATTAAAATAAACATTAGAAATAAACATTATTTTAATTGCTATTTAATAAACTTTAAAAAATCTATATTAAGAACGTAGCCGACTCCTGGGTAGATCAAACAAACAGCATAAAACCAGTGGTAGAACAGCCATGGTCGACTACTGGAAATGCAATAGAATTCCATACCCAGTGGTCGGCCACCCCTTTAAAAACGATTAAGTCTAAGGTGGAGATGTTTTTTTCATTCAAACATTATGTTATACAATCCATTAAAACAAAAGTAAAATCAAATTTGCAGTATAATGAATAAAAGAAGGGTACTTAACATTTAAAGAAGATGTGTTTTCTTGTTGAAAAAAATAAGTAGAATCGCAAAGTAGGCTGACGGACACATCATTTAAAATAAAATGACTCGTTACCACTTAAGAAAAAAACCTACAACTTAACTGTTATTGGATGATAATTGGGGACAGGTAAATTTATGTGAATGTGTCAAATTCGATTTTGATTTATGCATATAATATTAAGCAGTTTTATGTCCTTGTGACTGACTTCTGGAGATAGGCCGACTACAGAAGCACTTACCCTATTTGTGCTGTGCATTGTTTCATTTTACTGATTTTGCACCCGAACAAGAACGGATCCAAAATTAGGCAAGGAGGGAGCGATTTATTATTTTTTACTGGCCTTTTTCTACATAACTGATTTAGTCATGCATGGGGAAAAGGGAGAACCTTTTTATGAAATACATAAAATTTAGAGATGTAGCCAATGTGGGGGGGGGGGGAGGAGTATGGAGGTTCTAAGCCTATTCCCTTCTTTTTACGTCTGTAAAGGCAATCTAAAATTGCAATTTCGAAACTTCAACTTCTTAAAAAATCCGAGGGGAGGGGCGGGAATACGTTTCGAAACCCCTTTTTTCCTAACACCATCGAAGGTAGTCTAAAATTGCGCTTTCGAAACTTTCGAAAAATTCTGGAGCGAAGTCCCTAAACCCCATTTCTTCTCATCCGCGTTTGTACCTGAAACGAAAGAGTTACAAATTTGGAGATAACTAGAGTAAATTATTGGTATATAACTCCAAAAGCCGCACCCAGAGGGGTGCTTAGGAGTCAGGATCCCTCTGAAATCATAAATTGTAGTTAGAGGGTCATATACCTGCCCTGACGCACTTAAAATTGGTAAGAGTGGATACTTGATCAATCAGGAGACTTCTTCTATACCCTTTTTTAAGAATTTGGAACTAATTTAGTTCTCTTTACACTGATGAAAATTCATTTTTTCCCGCAATTCAAATTTACGTAAGCTTTAGATCAATCTATACTACAATTTTCTACTTAGGGCTACATAACAAAGACTCGCAGCTTAGCTTTCTAGTAAGAAATAAGTTCCTTATTTTTGACTTATGTCTGATCATTGAACCTTAAGTGAATGACTTATAAGCTCATAAGTAGTCGCCCCAACTAAAAAGCCAAGCGTCAAAATAAGAGTGAATACACAACTTCAAGGCGTAATTTGACGATAAATACTCGTTATTTTGTTGGAAAATTCTGAAGAGTTGCGGATTTTTTATTATTTTTAATGTTTTGGATTCTTTTAATGATTGAGCTTCAACAATGTTTTTATTTTATTCATCTGAATTCTTTAGAGGAATAATTGTACCTTCGCGAAAAATCAGAATTTAAATATTAGAAAATATAATCTCTAACTCTAATCATACATCAAAACGGGTAATTATGTATAATTTCCACCATTGTATTTCTGCGGTTCTAATCAGTCTTCATGACGATCTATACCCTGCTCTTTCTCTTGACAAACTTATAATGAACTTTTCTAATGCAACTGAATTTTGAAGGGTGAATCAAATAATGGAAAGAGATTTTTTTAGGTTACTAGCTGCGTCGCCCGGCTTTGCACTGTCTACCTTGAAAACAAAAGTTATGTCAAGTGACGCGTGTTCAACAATTAGACTTGAACAACAAAAAAAAATCAGTAAAACTTTGCGGCAGATTCCGGAAAAATAACCAAAAAGGAAACATTTTAAATCTCCTGATTACAGGAAAAGCCTTTAAAACAAAAGCCAGAAGTTTATTTTTTCATATTTAAGAAAAAAATGGCAACAGATCTTTCATCTCAATATGATTTTCTTCACGCTATAAATTTTAATAAAAGCATCCTTACGGAAAGTTGAGATGAAGCACTGAATAATAATTTGAATGGAAGAAAGCCTTCGAAAAATAGGGATTTTACGTCGAAATCTGAATATCATAATTAATAGTTAATTGATGTCTTTACTAAATATTATCCGAGGATTATGTTAATCAGCCAAACATAAAGACAGGAAAATTACGAATCCATCGATACCTGGTTCGATGGCCAGTTTACTGGCGCTTGGGAGAACTGACTCGTACATAGATATTTAGATACATAAGTACATACATAGATACGCTCAGTTTTTAATTATATAAGATTGCACTATCAATCGTACAGTTGATGATCGAATGCGAAATAATGAGTGTTTCTAAAACAAGAAGGAGTGTGGCTCAATTTTTGATCCTGATACTTAGATGAAAAAACGATTCTTAGTGAAAAATAGTTGAGCTAATTTAGCTCCTTTGTAATTAGTATGGTAAAATCACACATTTAGCAATTGAATAATTTGAGCATCGAATATTTTACGCAAGTTTTCATTTATGTTTGAATCCCGGGCAAAGAATTTTCAGCGTGCGGTATAAACCTAATCTCAACTGAGACTTTAAAAAACGAATAATGTCAACCACACACACGTTAGCTTTTGCACCCTGAGAACTTTAAATGGAATGTACCGATAGCCCGGTTGCTGCATCCAGAGATTGCAGTTTCGTCCTTATTGTGAACTCATCAGTCTGGAATAGTAAACAACTGAGCTGGAATCGATGTTCTCTCATTGAAGCAGAGAGTACCAACAAACTGGTAGATAAATTAAACTTATATCGCCAGCGGGAGTTCGAAGTCGTGGTGCGGTTCAACCTTAGAGCAGGAATTAGTAAATGGAGGGAGCAAATACAATCATTTGCTTAGCAAAAGCTGAGGCAAAGACGCCAAGCCAAGTGACTCAACAACAATGAATGGTTGACATGTTTTGCGTGAAATTAGAGAAGGAAACCTGATTTCTTTCAATGCTTTGCTTTAAAATCTGTCGCGTGACTTAAGATCTTTGTTTTACGAAGTCAAGTCTTCACTATCTCCATTTTATCTCTACTCATCGGGTTCAACTCGAAAATTGAAAGCAAAGTTTGGGTATTAAGCAGTGAGTTACCGCCCTTCGACCAGGGCTAAGGCAGAAGCCTTTAAGCCTGAAGACCTTAGCCTGCCTTGTCTAGTGGTCAGAGAAGTCTGACTGCGACAGGATGGTCCGGGTTCGGATCCCGGTTCGGACATAGACGTACTTTCTCTCTCCTGTCATCGTCCTTTATTTGTAGGAATGTGTTGTTGTGCTGGGGATGGGTTGCCTACCCTAATAACGAGTCCTTGTGGTTGCGTCTACTGTAGAAGTCGGACTTCACGCCAAATTACGGTACAATCGGAAAAATGAAGCAGCGCACCCCAAATCGCCAGCCTAGCTGGCAAACGACAACAACAACAACCTTAGCCCTGGCTCAAGGGCGGTGAATGGGGTGGTTTCCTTCAGTCAAAAATACTACTTTTAGTCATTGAAATGGATAGAATGAGCAAAAAAAATTACATGGACCCAGAAAATACTTTCATTTTTCCAAAAGTTATTTTTTAATTAATTTTTTAAGATGTCCGATTTTTCAAACAAGGCGTGGTCTTTATGACGTCACAAATGATGCAATTTTGCGCATCTTTCTACTACGTTTACACGTTATGATAATCAAGCAGCGAATTAAAATTGCGCTCTACGCTTGCTATCAACCATATCGTTGCCAATACACGTGAGTAAAGATGCGAATTAAATATTTTGTTCTGTGACTGGCAACATTGAATGGCATTTCATCATTTGTGAAGTCACACGACAGAAGTGTAAACAATAAAAGCGCAACGATTTAAGAATTTTTTTTAAATATTAAATAAATTATTTAAAAATGGTCAGATCGTATGTTTTTAAGCATGCTCTTTCAGAAAAAAAAAAATACTTTTAAATTTTTGGAAACGACTCCATTACTGCTTTATACGAACTTGTTTCTTTTTCAGCATACACGTCATGGATTATCTACTTTTCCGAGTTATTTATTTGGTTTTATAATTACAGGAGTCAGCATTATCCGACACCCGACTGTGAAGAAGGAAAGTTTCCAAGTGGATGAAGCTGTGCTCGAATTGGAACTGAACTCCCAAAATGTTCCCATGAACTACTCCCATCATAAAGAATTTGAGTTTACTTTGATATTCGTGTTTGTTTTTCTATATGTCTTTGAATGAATTCTTTTGGAAAAAAAACTGCTACATGTGCCTGGAATTCTTGAAGAAAACAAGATTCGAACTCTATGCATTTTACGGGGATCGATTAATCAATGATCAATGGAAAAATAAAAGAACTTTTTGGCGAGTAGTATTCTATTAGCAATGCAAAAGTGTAAAACTTCAAATCGTGCAGTCAAGGACCCAAAAATATCTTTATAGATTATCTTTTTCGACAACATGAAGCATAAAAATTATACTCAGTAACACCTATAATTAAAAGGAGATGAGCAACGTTTTACAGCACAAAATTAACAGATACACGTGTTTCAGGTTTCAAGGAACCCCTTTTCCAGTGAAAATAGTGAGCTTTTGGATGTAAAGATATCCGGTAAGAGCCAAAATTATGTTAAACACTTGTAATTATTTGACGATCCATTTCTTTTTCTGGGTACTGCAATTTAATTCCGATTCAGGTTATTTTTTGTACTGCAATTGTGTTCTACACAAGTTTTATCCATTAACGTCCATACAGATTTTCGGTAAACCAGGGATTTTTTTTTTTTTTTTGGCATAAAATTATTTTCTGGTGATCAACAATGAACACTATCTACTGGAGTTTAGGACTAATCCACTGGAGTTAGGGTTAAAATTTCAACTATCAAAATATCATCAAGCAAGCAATTGCTCCGTTCAAATGTAGAAGCAATTTTCACCCGTCATACCTTAACGAGGGATTTTCTAGTTATAAAATAATATTGCGTAATATTAAAAGCATGACATTATTCATGCAGATGTATTCGAGATTTAAATGCATTTGCAATGTTTTCAAAGTATTTCGGTCGCCAAGTTTTGTTTTCAACTTGGCGACAAATTAAGGCGATTCTTTTTTTTTTTTATTATTAATCTGGTTTCAATTGGGTTATTGTTGGTGATATTTAGAAAATAAATTATTGAATCACATTAAAAATGCCAATACTGGGGAAATTACATTAAATTAGGGTAAAAGGAAGTCATGTGATACACACGTCAGATCGTTTTTATAAAATCCTATACAGCTTCTAAAAGAAATAGCTAAAACAGTTTAAAGAAGCATCTTCGTTATTTGTAATTTACATCTTTGCTCAATGTGGTTGTTTCCTTCAGTCAAAAGTACTACTTTTAGTCACTAAAATTGATAAAATAAGCAAAAAAAAAAATAATAACATGGAGCGAGAAAAACTTTCATTTTCCCAACGCTTAGTTTTTAATTATTTTTTTAAAATGTCCGATTTTGAAAGTAAGGCTGGTCTTTATAACGTCACAAATGATGTACTTTGGCGCATCTGTCTGCCGTGTTTCCACATTATGATAATCAAGAAGCGAATTAAATATTGCACTCTACGCTTACTATCGGCAGAATCTTGAATATTGAAAGCGCACACAATTAAAGTAATGTTTTTTAAATATTAAACTTAGTCAAATTATTTTTTAAATGGCTAGTTCCTATGTTTTTAAGCATGCTCTTTCAGAAAAATATACTTTTAAAATTTCGGAAACGACCCCATTTGCTATGAATTTTCTTTTTTCGAATCAACTCCGCTTAATCGGGTAACGAGTAAACGAACACCCCTCTTGTACGAATAGAACCTTCCGGTATTGAATATTTCCCCACAGACACAATGTCAAAGATCCCCGCTTAATATCATAACTTCCCCCCGATAATCGAATAATATTAAACAGCTTTCATAAATAGTTTTGCTAAAATGTTTTAATGAATCTTATATCTTTAAACGAGCAATTTTTGTGGGTATGTATATATTTCGTATCTCAGAAACGGCTCTAACGATTTGGGTGAAATTTTGGATTTAATTGTAGTTTTGCATTCTAAGTTCATCTACATCAGTGTTTTTTCTGTAAAAACGCGATTTTTTACAAAAAACAGTTTTTAATATAAAGTCTAACTAAGTTAAGCCTTGAAAAAAACTGTGAATTGATACATCAGGCAGACGATTTGCAACCATAACAATGAGAATCTGTCTCTTCTCGTTTTAAATTTTTAAACTTGCTTAGGGTTGCCAGGTTTGGCTTATATTTGCTACTTTGGCTAATTTCAATCACACTCGGCTAAAAATAAATTCAAAAGCATTATGTAAGTCGATGTAAGGTTTTTTTTTTTTTTTTTTCAGCAAAACTATTGCTTGACTGTCTTACTTTATTTTATTTACTTATTTTCTTTTTTACACTTCAAATAATTTTATATGTTTTTTTTAATCACGCATCTAAATTTTATTTCGAAAAAACATGTCTTGAGACTGTTTATATTTTGTGGATCATCGGTTTTTATGGATAGCATGCTGTATTTAGCATTTTCTGGCGTAAAGTGATCAACTACACTAAAAAGTACTTATTCCAAATGAAAATCTTGATCGGGATAAAATCGTGAATCGCAGCTCTTTTGATAAATGACAGGAAAACTGTCTAGTGGAAACAAAAATGTAACCGATAGTTTAAAGCAAAATGTTGATTTAATTGCATTCAGAATCTTCTTTGTTTGGTACTTTAATGTTATAAGAAGGTCGCGGCGCATTTTCAATCCAATTTTCATATTTATTGTCGTCATGTTTGTTCTTAGAAACTACTTTTTTTGGCAATACCGTGCGTTAAATATTTCACTATTCACTATTCAAGAGTCACAACTGACTTCAACTGCATTTATGTCGAGGACTGCATACTAAGTGCCTTGCCTCCATTGCTTTTATATGCCGATAGATGGCAGCACCATCACCGGATCGAGCAGTTAATGAGAATTTAGAACTAGTTCAAGAGCTAATAGCTACCTGGTACTAGCACCCCCAGAGGTATCGTTTCACTTGGAGGACATTGAGACCACGAGCATATTTAACGTCGCCCAGTCCCCTTTAATGACGACGGTGGGTCTTCGACCAGCAAGGATCGAACCCGAGGCCCTCCGGCCCCGAGTCCAATGCCTTACCGATCAGGCTACCACGGCCCCGTTAAATATTTATACGCAACCAGCTCAGAGTTTCCCTAGGTGTATATCTGTGGGAGAGAGGTGGCCTATATTCAGTAGTAGTCTTCTTACAGCTGAAATGATTATAATGCTGATCAAGTGTTTGCATGCATATCTCTCGCTTCTCGGAAGCATATCCAAAGACTGGCGAGAACCTTAATATTTCGTTAACATGATGCTTTTCAAGTATATTTGAAAAAGTATCGAACCTTAGAAAAAAAAACAAGCTGACAAAAAATAATTCTTTTAAAGCCGAGCGAGGCTCGGTCGTCCAGGTACTGAAAAATAAATTAAGTAAGAACAATTATTGACATAAAAATATAAAATAATATTTTCCACCAACGACGGGCGAGAAACACAACATTCACATTCCATCAAAACATTTCTACTCTTCTAACTACTTTTGTCCTTAATATTGCAAAAAAAAAAAAAAAAAATCAAAACGCTTATTGTAATGGGGTTGCTTCCAAAATTTTGTAAAGTAATTTTTTCTGAAAGAGCATGCTTAAAAACATAGGATCTGACCATTTTTTAAATAATTTATTTAAGTTTAATATTTTTAAAAAATTACTTAAATCGTTGCGCTTTCATTGTTTACGCTTCTGTCGTGTGACATCACAAATGATGAAATGCCATTCAGTGTTGCCAATCACAGAGCAAAGTAGCTTCTAGATTGTCATAACTTGGAAACGTGGTAGAAACATGCGCCAAATTGCATCATTTGTGACGTCAAAAGACCATGCCTTGTTTTCAAAATCGGACATTTTAAAAAATTTATTGAAAAATAGCTGTTGGGAAAATCAAAATATTTTCTAGGTCCATGTTTTTTTTTTTTACTCATTCTATCAATATCAGTGACTAAAAGTAGTACTTTTGACTGAAGTAAACCACCCCATTGTTCAAGAATATCGATATCTTAACTTTTTCTGGCATTGTCAGAAACTTTCTATTTTTGTTTACTTTCGACAACTTTAGATGAAAGAGCTCGTTTGGTAGCTATTCTATTTTATGAACGTTCATATGTAGAATGAAAAAAAAAAAAACGTTGAGAATCGGAGCGGTTATTTGTATAAACTAAAGCAAAGCGTTTTTTAGACGAATACAGTGTGTGAACTTCCGTTTTCAGTGATGCTAAAAGAATGGAAAGTCCATTCACGGACCCAATATTTAGTGTCAACGAAGCCCATTATAACGCTCCGCCGCTCCCTTCCAAAAAATTTCATGTTGCTGGTGAGCAGTTTGCGTCAGCAATAAAAAATTCATTTCTCATGAAAAACTCGCGTTATAGCCATTTCGCGTGACTCGGATCGCGTTGTAGCAGGATCCGATTATATAACGTTTTTAAATTATTGTTTTTAATGAACGTAATGAACCAACACAAGCAAGACAAAAAGTCCAATTTTTCGTGAAAAAAATGTTTTTTTTTTCTTTTCTTTTCTTTTCTTTTTTTTTAAATCATAATATTAATTAAATTATCTGCATCAATTTAAAAGGAGATAATTCCGGCGGCAATATTGATTTATTTTCTCCTAAGGTCAGCAAAGAGAAGGTGTTTTCACGAAGTATAAAATTATTTTAATCGTAAAAAAGAGAATGACATGAAAATATTTATACGCCCTGGAAGGCAATGAGATTCTTAAAAATTAGAAGATGTTAATTCTTAATTGAATGTGAGAATAAGGGATAATACATGCGTAAATATCAGATTAGTTAGGAACATGAAAACTCCGTTTACTGATTTAGAACATTTGTGTGAACAGAATCCGAAACGAAAGTCAAATTGATTAATTCATTAAATTTTGTCTGCTATTCCTTAGATTGTTCGTTGCTGGAAGTACTTTAGAAATGCTAAACATAATGGAAAAAAAAAAGATTTTTGTAATGAAGTGGTCATTTCTTACAAACATATTCGAAACAATGAAGGTTAAATAATATACTTCGTTTTCCTTTTGCATGCATACTTAACATTGGACTAAAAATTGCAGTGCAAAACTTTTTTTTCTTTGCTAATACAGTAGAATTCTGAATTTACGAATTTCGACGGACTAGTGATTAAAAAGCACACCAAGTGCAATAACGTAAAACCGAGGGCAAGGGTAAAAATGTAAGCGTGCTTTTTTTTTTTTTTTTAATTGACACTTTTCCAATAGATTACTGGGAAAACTTGTACTATTTCTTTGTTTTTGTTTTTAGATACAATTTTACGTTCTAAACTAACAATTTTTTGCGAATTTGTCTGGACCTGCATTCGTCAATAAAAATTGTTTTTCAGTTTTTATGCTTTGACAATAAAGACAGTAAGACGAAACAGAAAGAATGTTAGAAGGGCTTCAAACAGCTAAGGATTTTTTTTTTTAAATCTTGATTTTAAAAAAAATAGAGAAATAATTTTTAAAAAAAACTAAAACAAAAAGAAAACGTTTGCGAATCTTGTTGGGGAAGTATTATTTTGATCTGTTTAAAGAAAAAACATCTTAAGAGAATCGTACAAAAAGAGTAACTTAATAGCTGGAATATTTTGACATTAACGGCATAGGTAGGTTTGCCAGAGGTCCCGGTTTGACCGGGACAATCTTGGTTTTCAGACAAAATTCCGGTGTCTCGGCCGGTTTGCTTCACGTCCCGGAAAATGATAAATTAGACTTTAGACAAAAAAGTCTAAAAAATAATTAACTGTGAAGAATTATATAGTATAATTACTTTGTCATTTGTAACATTAATATGTAAAATTAATATTGAATTAGCTTGTGAAGGTATTTACAACAATATTAAAACCAAAAGAGTTCTAGCTAATGAAAAGCATGTAAATATTGTTCATTTTTTTCCTTATTCAAAGTGTTTCTCCTTTCTTAAGTAACTTGAAAACATTAACATGTTAGTAATAAAATGTTTAAATTTATCTGCTTTGGTCATGCTATATTACTCCTGGTTTTGGTTCACAATTTAGTAACCATTTATGCATATGCAAAATGCATTCATATCTATATATGAATGTTAATTTATGTACTACCGTCTAAAAAAATCAAGCTAAGGTTATTAACCTTTTTGAATACCCGCGTCACTGGGGGAGGAACGGAGGTTTCTTTTCTCTGATGTCCCAGTTGAACATTTCAGAAACCTGGCAAGCCTAGGCATAGCCATTTTCATGCACCAACAAAAAACAACGTCGAAAACGAGATGATGTATGAAACAGAAAATATAAAATCGAGGTTTCACTGTAATTATATTTTATAAAACTCCTTCATATGTAATTTATCATGGAAACAATAACGCATTTGAATAATATTTTCTAGCATTTCCAAAAGCTTAACAACTATTACTAATCAATTGAACAAATACCTGTTTCAAGTAACCGAAGGAAGCAACATCGTTGAAAATACCTAAATAAGCAGAAACGTGTCTCAAGCTTCAAGAAACCTCTTTTTCAGTGCGGAAATGTGGGCTCTTGAATGTAACCTCTCCGATAAATGCAATGAGATGGAGCAGTAGACAGTTTAAATAGTCAAATAACCAAGAGAAAATGAAACCTAGAGCCGAAATCTGTTACATAATTCCAGAGGTGTAGGAACTTGGTGGAAGTAGGGGGAGCTGAGACACATTATTCCATAACCAGAAAGTAATTTAAAGGGGGGGGGGGACACTTAAATTTTTTCCCCATAAAATATTAGCTTCTCAAAGCTTTTCTCTCTCCATCTCTCACTCTCTCTCTTTCCCAGCAAAATTTTCAATCATATTTAATAAATACATTGTATGTAGAGATAATGAGGTGATAAAACTCTGGTTTTGAAAGGGGATCGGTCAGTACTCGAAGATGAGCGCATATAAGGGAAAAATTCAAAATTCTTGTTCTAAAAACGAGTTTTTAAGCGATTTTTGGAATGTTAAGAGGAGAAAAGGTTCGAATAAACTTCCCTGAAAATTTTTCGAAATTAATGTCTTAAAAACGGATTATATACCATATTTGTTGTCGTTAGTGAAACTAGTAATATGACTCGAGGGATTGTCCTCGATCGAATTTTCAAATCGATTTACATTTCCCTCTCAATACTTCGAATTTGAAGATCCAAAATCGCTATTGTAGACAATCTTCAATGATGTCAGGGGAAAAGGCTGCACTAGGGTTCTACTCTGGTAATTTTTCAAAGTTGTCCTAGGGAGCGTTCTTCAATGATGTTATCAGAAAAGGTTCAGAGGTTCCTTCTCCTTATTTTTTTCGAAATTATAATCTCTAAAAAAGCGACTGCGGATGATATTTGTCAGCGTTAGGGGCAGGTCCCGAATAACAAAATGTGAGGCCCTAGGCCTGCAAGAATTAATAAAAATTCTCCTTTAAGGAAGTTCTTTTCTAAAAAAAATGTCATTTTTTTTATTATTACTTTTAAAAATACATGGAATTTTTTCGTATAGTTGTAATGTTATGCATAATTATTTCAGTAATTTGGGGCCCCATAGGCCAGGCCAGTTAGGCCGAGGTCTAATTGGCCTGTGACGTAATCAGGCCCTGATTAGGCGCCGGGCAATTTTTTGAAATTGAATTCCCCCAAAAGGGAATATTATTTAATTTCCCATGTTGTTGGAGAACAAGGTATTCGGGGACTCTCTTTCGGAAATTTTCAGGGAACCGAGTCCTGAAAATAAAATTTTAGGCGATCGTCTGTAATAATTTTGAAGGAAAGGGAGGACTTCGGCAGCGTAACATTTAGAAGACTCTCTTATTTTCTGAGAACTAGGAAAAGGGAAAACGATGAAACAGGAGGGTGGAGAATCAGAACGTTGGAAATGTGTTAAAATGAAGTGTTCGTTATATATTTTATTGTTCAGATAAATTTTAGTAAAAGTCTTTGAGAGAAACTATAAAATATAGTAGGAGTTTTTTTAATAAATGAAAAGTTACAATTTTGGCATGAAAATATATCTGGTGACAAAAAAAATCGTAAATTAGGAAAGTAAAAAATTTGAATAAACGTTATATTATGAACGTTTATATATTATAAACGTTTTATTATGTTCAAAATTTTTCATTTCAATGAACTCTAGCATTTTTAAAAATTGATTTTTACGTAGTAACTGTTGTTATAATCATTGAAAGATTTTAGGAATATTATAATAGTGAAGATCTCACCGATTTTGATTTATGTGAATTTTTGTTCCTGTAATGTTCCTGTACCTTTAGTATTCTTTGAATGATATTTATCTTTTCAGTTTTATAACTTTATGAAAAAAAATCTATCCCTGACGGTTTAAAATGAAACAAAATAACGGACACATTTTTTTTTTTAATATTTTACAGTGAGATAGTTCTAAAAATTGCGTTTTTTTTATCACAGCAATGATTTGCGCCTACAAAAGTAATTTTTGAGTACGCCACCGATTTATGTTGTTTCTTTTGATAATATTTCCCATTAAAAAAAATAAAAAATTTGTTTGAATAATATCTATTTCGAGCGCTACAGGGTCTCTATCTGGCAACAAATTACTTTCGGTTTCGATAGATCATCGAACAATAGCATTTTTGCGATCTGATGGTACCTTTTTATCGAAACATAGAATTTAAACCCGAAATATATGTACGTTCATGATCCCTCGAGAATTAGTTTAGGACTGTTTCTTGTTTTGTAACTACATAGACTTTTGGGAAGTCTTTAAAGATTTTTCTTTGTTTGGGGCTTAACTTTTTATAAAGGAGTAAAAAATGATAAAAGACAGAAATAAACGACGGAGTAAAAAAAATTAATTAATTTGCTTGTAAATGGGGATCCCCCCCCCCTCCCCGAGTTTTTTTTATGTAGGTAATTGCAATGAATAAAGAACACGACCACTTGGTCCTTTAGTTTAACTTTCACGTTATATTTTGCAAGTTTATTTTAATCAACCAGTTTCAAAGGACTCCGCTGGAAATTCTTTATATTGTGCCTTAAGGAGTCAGATATCTTAAAATAAGGTAAGTTTCTGGAAAGTTGAAAGCATTTGATTTGAACAAGTTGCTTACCTTAGTAACCTTTTTTTATAGTTATGTCTGTAGCACCTTTTATATTATTCATATTTAAATGCCAAAGTGACTCACTATCCTTTTTGTGATAACGTGACAAAAAAACGGCATGCGAGGCAAAACTAATAAAAATGTGAACTAAACTGCGATGCCGCTCCCGAAACACGAGCTCAAGGTGGGGAGCAAACCCCTATCGGTACTGGTACTGATTTTTGCAGGCCGCGGGGCAAAGCCCACTTTTCCGCAGCCGGTATTGTAGCTTGTCGAAAATTCTTTTAATCTTCTTCTGGGAATCAAGAAATGTGTAAACAGTGAGAAAAAGGGTGAAGTTGGACTCAAGTGCACTGACCTTTCCCTCTGTCCCCAGGTTTTGTTGCTTATTAGGTGGAAATTCTTAGAAAAGGCAGATCACATTTTTGAAATCAGGTTTGAGGTAAACAATGTACGACAGAAAGCTGCTGTGCGAAAATTTTTCCGGGGGAGCTGAGCCGGTCTGAAATATTCCAGGGGGAGCTCAAGCTCCCCCAGCTCCCCCGGCTCCGACGCCTATGCATAATTCCCGACAAGAAAAAACTATTAAGTAATAAAAAGCACACACACACACAAACTCTATTACTTATAGAACTTTCAGAGAAATTTATTACTTAAGTGGCTCTCCACAAATGATGTAACGCTTTGGGGGGTGAGGGAGGTTCCTGAAACTGTGACAGTTTGTAGTCAGCGGGAAGGAGGGGGCAACAAAAAGTGTGACATCACGCATTTTCTACAAGAATATGTTTATGAAAAATAGAGTGACGTGTAAAAAAGGGGCTGTGAAACTTTGTGACAAAGGGGGGTCAAAATTTTTATCAAAAAGTTTTTAAAACTGTGACATCATTTGTAGACAGCCCCTAACGCTTGTTTCTTGACCGGAACTATGTAATAAATTTTCGGCTCCAGGGTTCCATTTTTTCCTGAATGTTTCGTTAATCTCCAGTCTTTATTATTTAAGTAATCTATTGCTCCTCCTCGCTGTGTTCATCAGATGACTTTACATCCAAAAGCTCAGCTTTTTGCATTGAAAAAAGTGTTCTTTAAAACCACGAAACCTGTCTACAATCAGTTGCTAATTAGTGCTTTTTCAACGTTGTTTTCTACTGGAAAATCATTAATCAGTTAATACAGTAAAGTTATTAAGTAAAAGCGATAAATTGAAATAACTGGAAGGTGAAAAGTTTCTGCGCCTTGAAAATTCTTTTAATACTACAAAACAGTGCTCCAATGTTATTAAGGCAAAACACTTGAATATTCCCAAAAAGAAAGAAAAAACTCTGATTTTCCAATGTTTTTTTTCCCCTCAAATAAGTACGTTGAAAATGCAGTTTTCCAACATTCATTTACGATGTACTGTATGAATATCGTGTAAATTTGTAAAAAAAACTACTGTATGTGATGTATAGATTTGTTGTTTATATGCTTCATTTTATCTGATGTTGTTAAACATGAAACTGTTTCCTATCTATTTTCATAATGTTAAATAGAAAAGTGGCATTATAATCCTTGATGTTCCTTTAGAAACTTGAGGTGATGTAAATTTGTATTTATGTATTAACGTATGATTTGACACTTGATTAAAAAGTTTAAACCAGCCATTTGACTACTTTTTTAACACGCTTTTATTAGCTTCACCTGTAGGTATGTATGTATCTTGTTACGGAATCTAGCAACTCAAATTTCGCCCACTTCCTGCGATCGGATTCTTTTGAAATTTGGCACGCGACCTCAGACTCGATGACAGTGCAATATTCTATAATCAAATTAATTAATTAACTCTTTTAATTGTTAGTTTCCTCCAATTTTAATCAATATTTTGGCATAAATCCAACAATGTGAAAAAGGAAAAATTTTAAAAAATACATCAAAAAATGCTCGCAAAAATTATTTAAAAATATCTACAAAAACCTTTAATTTTTCTGCATCAGACAAAATTTCTTCCAATTTCCCAAAGTAATTAATTAGAACATGAAATATTATTGTTTTTAACTAATTTCATGCCAAAATTTAGGTGAGCCTTCAATTGGAAATTCATTGCTGATCAGACTTGTTGAACAAAACTTTTATTCAAATGCATCTCAAATTTTAAAAGTAATATAAATATGATTTCCCCAAACATACATCGATGACTCACAGTAGCTTCCCATCGGGGTGCCCTTGTCTTAACTTGAAGATATTACCTCGCACTCGTTTTATAAATAATTTCGTAAATTAAGTCCCAATCTGATTCAAATTTTCATATACCGCACAAAAAAAAAAAAAAAACTTTGCCTGATAATTATCCAACATAACACTAAAAAACAGAAAAATAAAATAGTAGTTTAAAAAACTAAAAAAACACGCTTTCTTAGCAAAATGAACTAAAAAGTGAAAAATAATCTTTGGATGATAGTAGTTGACCAATCACTTAATTTTAATGTAATACAAAAAAGCGTGGGGGGCTTCTTATCAGTTGTCTTAAATTTCTTCCATTTGTTGTCCAAGCAAAAATGTAAATAGACAGCACCGCACGCTTTTTTGTATTACATTAAAATTAAGTGATTGGTCAACTACTATCATCCAAAGATTATTTTTCACTTTTTAGTTCATTTTGTTAAGAAAGCGTGTTTTTTTAGTTTTTTAAACTATTATTTTATTTATCCTTAACACTATGGTTAATCGAGGTTTAACTGTATTTGGTACATATATCATTTTGCTAGTTTTGATTACAAGTTATACATATTCAGTATGTAGGTCACGTCTTCGAAACTTTAAATTATCATTTTTTCGACGTGAAAATTTTTATGAGAAGGCTTTGAAATTCTGATTGGCAAACTTTTTGTGTGACGGATGTGACGTAGTTGTTTTTTAAACTGTTGCCAAAAACAATGAAAAATAATAGTAATAATAAAATTAAAATGCTTTCGCTTTTTAATTGTTGCCAAAAACAATAAAAAATATTATAAAATTAGGTCTTTTAATAAACTTAACATTGAGCATTTAAACTGTTCAAGTTATGCACGTTTCTTCGGTTCACGTCAAATCATCAATTTGAAAGCGTAATCCCCATTGCTTGAGTTCTGCCTTGAAAATAGTTTGTTGACTTTTATAAACAAAATTAATTTTATTTTTACTGTTATTTTCCATTGTTTTTGGAATTAAAAAGTGGATTCAGAGAAGTTTAGTTTTCTCGTTGTTTCTAATGTGTTTTCTTCAATAAGTAATAAAATTTTGTTATAAATATGCTTTAGTCAGGTGCAGAAAGAACAAGAGCGTGCCGTGAGAGAAAACGTGCGGTTAAAGTAACAGTTCAGGCTATAAAAAGAAAAGAAAGGCAAAAGTTTCACTCCTGTCATATGTTTTTTACGACAAACAATTCATCTCCCCCCTCCCCCCCCCCATCCCCACCTTTTTCTATTTGATTCTTGCACAACTGCTGACTTTATTTACCTAAATGAATAGATTTTCAAATAGTTAAATGAATAAACATATAAAAAGACAAATATGATGGCATTAATTGAATAACTTAACTTATTAGTGAAACAAGAGCAGTTGAATTAATAAGTTGATCGAGATGTGTTTTCCCTTTTTGCAATATATCTGACATAGCACAATGAAGAGTGTTTCACGAAGAATTATATTCGTGCCAAAACCACTATTTTCAATCTTTCTCCCTTCTCTTAGTTTCCTTATATTTACTATAGTCTATCAGTTAGCACCCAAAATTTCGACAAATAGCGTCATTTCTGCGATAAAGCTGGGTGAGGTGTCTTTTTTTTTTTTTTTTCAATTTTTTGCGTAGATTACGAATATGCTAAGGTGGAAATCGAAATCGGTAGCTTTTGTACAGTAATTGCCAGAAGAAAAAAAAAGCATAAAAAACATCAAATTTTGAAGTTTTGGCTTTTTGTCAATTAGAGTGACTTTTACGAGAAAAAAATCCAAATGAAAGTTAGTCAATCTTTAATTATATACTGGGGGCTCCGTATTCTGCTTGATTCACTCGCTAACCCCCGTTCGCCGCCAGCGGCGGTGGCTCAATGCCGCCTGCAGCGAAAGGCAATGTCTAGCAAAAATAAAACTCACGTTGCATTTAATACATGTAACTAGTTAGTCATCAATTAAGTACATAAGGGGGGGGGGGATGCTCCCTCTGCTCGATTTGCTCGCTAACCCCCGTTCGCCACCCACGGTGGCTCAATGCCGCCTGCAGCCTGTAGTTAATTTCTAGAGAAAGAAAACTGACTTGTTGCATTTAATAAACAAAAAAGAGGAAAACATTTTAAAAAAATATTCAAAAAAGTATGCTATATGAGTGTTTAACTATACCAGGGACAAACATAACCGGGTAGCATTGTAAAGGCTACGCTGATCCTAATCTCAACATTATGTCACTGCCAGATTAGGTCTCCCTGAACTATACTTATGTTGAGTTTTATAGAGATGCAACATTAAAGAAGATGAACATTTAAGATTCTCTTACTTTTTAATTGGCTTAAAAATCGTTGTCATCGTCACTCCCAATCTCCTCACAATATCCAGTATTTATAACATCGTGACTATCTGCATCATATTCTTGAATGGCACATAAGCAGTAGCAGATGACAGTACATGGCAGGTTGACATCCGAGCATGGACATACTCTTTGTTACAACTAGAAGACGGTTAAGAGTCAAAAGAATGCACTTGTTGAACTCGATTATCGACAAAATACAACGGTTTTTTTTTTTTTTTTGATTGAATGTCCTTGCTATGGAAAAGATAAAAAAGGTCCATTCAAAATGATGATCACCACATCATTTTATGTTGAAACCTTTAAAAACCTTGGTGAAGAATGGACCGTAAGTGAACGCTTGAATGCAAGCCTTTGTTTGTGAAATGTACAGCGGTTCAAAATCTGGAGACATGAACAAGCTGAGGTATGATTGGTACTGCTCTAAAAGAGGCTATGTTCTGCCTAATCTCTTGCCTCCTCGTAAATCTACATTGAGTCTCCATGTCAAGAAAGCCAACTACCAGGCTGCAATATGGAGAAAATTTCTTGTTCAATATCAGTTTGTTCCAACGCCACACAAACATGGTTGGAATGCTGAAAACGATAAAATTGTTATAACTTGGCTTGGGAGTCGACCATCACCCGAGGAAGTCATTGAAATGATATCGGGCAACAAATACAAAGTTTGCCAACAAGGAGTATGTTCATGCTTGGATGTCAACCTGCCATGAACTGACATCTGCAACTGCTTATGTGACAAACAAGAACTTGATGCAGATAGTCACGACTTTATAACTACTGGAGATTGGGAGTGACGACGACAACGATTTTTAAGCCAATTAAAGTAAGAGAATCTTATATATTCTTCTTCTTTAACATTGCACTTTTATAAAACTCTACATAAGTATAGTTCAGGCAGACCTAATCTGGCAGTGACATAATGTTGAGATTAGGATAAGCATAGCCTTTACAATGATACCAGGTTAGGTTTGCCCCAAGTATAGTTAAAAACTCATATACAGTAGAGCCTCTCCTAAGGGACACCTCCGAATAAGGGACACCTCTATTTAAATTTAAGGACATTTTTTTCTAGTCCCAGTCCCTTTGAATAGGGACCTCCATGTATTTGCCTCTATTTAAGGGACAGTCACGGAAAAAAAATTACAAAAAATTATGTACAAGTGCATAAGAAAGAGTGAATTTACTGGAATTCCAGTTTTACTTTTCCTCTAAAAACTAATTGAAGAACTTTAATTTTAACATACGCTAAAGAAACAAATGTATATTGTAAACCTCTTGCTGAAAGTTACATGCATGATTTGCCCACAGAGATATTTATTCAAGCAGGCTTAGCGCCAAAAGAGAAGGCACAGATACTGACAAGCATTTTACATAAAAATTGAAATGTGAACACTATTTGTAATTCACAATGTCTTGCATTGTAAATTACATGACAAGAAGCAAACTCATGCAATGAATTACTTCAAAATAATTGCTTTATGCTGCAAAACTCTGGACTTACCAAATTTTTGACTTCATTATAATTTAAAAAAAAAATAAAATAAAATAAAAACTTTAAAAAAACATTAAGTGTGAATTTTATTTAGTTGTGAATGAAAAATGAAAAGTATTTAATCTTAAATGTTAATAGTTTGCATTAATAAAAAAAAATATACTGAGTTAAAACGCTGCATGCATAAACTAAAATACCTCCGAAGAAGGGACACCTCTACTTAAGGGACATAATGTCTGGTCCCATTAATGTCCCTTATTGAGAGGTTCTACTGTAGCATACGTTTTTGAATAACGTTTTAAAAATGTTTTCCTCTTTTTTATTTATTAAATGCAACAAGTCAGTTTTTTTTCTCCAGAAATGAACCACCCGTTGCAGGCGGCGTTGAGTAACCACCGGTGGCGGCGAACGGGGATTAGCGAGCAAATCGAGCAGAGGGCGGAGCCCCCAGTATGTAATAAATTGCTGAATAACTTGTTGCATTTATTAAATGCAACAAGTCAGTTTTTTTTCGCTAGAATTTGCCACCCGCTGCAGGCGGCATTGAACCACCGCCGGTGGCGGCGAACGGGGGTTAGCGAGCGAATCAAGCAGAAGGCGGAGCCCCCGGTATATAATTAGAGAAAGACTAACTTTTATTTGGATTTTTTCTGGTAAAAGTCACTCTAATTGACAAAAAGCCAAAATATCGAAAATTGATGATTTTGATGGTTTTTTTTTCTTTCTTTTTTTTTTTTGGGGGGGCAATTACTGTACAAAAGCTACCGATTTCGATTTCCGCCTTAGCATATTCGTAATCTATGCAAAAAAACTGAAGAAAATGACACCTCACCCAGCTTTATCGAAGAAATGACGCTATTTTTCGGTCCAGAGCTGATAGACTACTACGGCTGTAAGAAGCAACATCAAGCCTCATAAGAGACTACATAATTTTTTTCTCTAAGCTCTCTATACTCAGCCGAAAGAAGCAGTTAAACCAGGATTCTGATAACAATTCTCCAGATTGCCCGGCGACGCCACTTAATAGGGCAGTGGAGACCGCTGACGAAGAGTTTCTTTCAACCCTTGGCATTGACCGCAATATATCCTTCGGGATTTATATTTATGTTCTTTCTTGGCAGAAAAATGTCCAAAGCTTTATCTTCAAAAAAAAAAAACAAAATTTAAATATTATTGGATATGTGTGAGTGTGTAGTCTATATCAAGAATGATATGATAATAACACACCCGTTCCCGTTTAACCTGCATGACCTCTACATTCTCAACCTTCAGTCAAAAGTACTATTAGTCCCTGAAATTGATAGAATGAGCAAAAAAAACCGGAAAATATTTTCATTCTACTAACAGTTATTTTTTAATTAATTTTTTAAAATGTCAAATTTTTCAAACAAGGCGTGGTCTTTATGACGTCACATATGACGTACATTGGCGCTGCTCCACTGGCGCGTTGAATTTTACGCTTGCTGTCTACCGCATTCCCAGGTTATGATAATTCAGACACGAATTAAATATTGCGCTCTACGCTTGATATCAACCATATCGTTACCACTACATATGAGTTATACTACATAAGCGAATTAAATATTGCGCTCTGCGTTAATGGCAACAGTGAATGGCCGCAGGGGTGAGTATCCCCCCCCCCCCCAAGCTCAATGGCGCAAATTCCACCCCCCCCCCCCAAAAAAAATGTTCTCGCTTTCAAATAACGTTAAAGATAACACTTTTTAGAGTTTCTAAATCCAAGGTAAATTAACGGGGGGGGGGGGGGATAACGCTAACTACTACCATCTGAACCGAAATATTGTTGAATTGTTGACACGTCTCACCTCCCAAAACTTTACAATACGGCCTTTGAGTAAAAAAGCTTAGAAATATTTTTTTTTTCAAACGTATGAAAAAATACAAAGAAAGTGGATTCACCTTTCTTTGTTGGAGTCATTACTGGATGTAAGCAAGTTGAACCTTGTCGGAAGTATAATGTTCAGTCAGATAGGGGGGTCCGGGGAAAGTTTTCTCCCCCGGAAAAATTTCGAAATTGTTGTTATAAAAACACAGTTTTAGACATTTATTGGGAAGGTTCGGTGGCTTCGATTGGAACGATTCGGTGGTCCCTCCCCGGTATTTTTTTCGAAATTGAAATATCAAAAAAGCAACTGTACATATTCATCAGTTATGTAAAGGAGAGTGGGCGGGTTCGGGGATTTCCCCCCGAAACGTTTTCAAAATAGTTGTTCTAAAAATGCAGTTTTAAACTATATGTGGTAATGTTAAGTAGAGAAGAGATTCGGGAGGTCTCCCTCGGAAACTTTTCGAGATTGAAGTCTTAAAATTGCGATTTCAGGTTATCTATGGTTAGGGATAGACAGTTTTTGGAAATTGAAGCCCTAAAATTGCAATTGTAGCCGACCTTCGTGACGTTAGGAAAAGATATTTTCGGAAGCACTCCCCAGAAGTTTTTTTCGAGATTAAAGCTCTGAAAATCAAATTTAAGACTATCTTTAATGATTTTGACGTGAGTGGGGGAAAAGAGAGGGGCGCTCCACTTAAATGTTCGAACCTGTTGCTTTAGAAACGCAATTTTGAGAGATCTTTTGTAATGTTAGTGGTAGGAGAAGTTCGGTGGCATTCCCCCAGCAATTTTTCGAAATTGAAACTGCAAAAATGCAATTGCAGATTGTCCTTGATTAGGTTCTAAGAAGGGGGAAAGTTCAGGGGCTCGCTCCATAAATTTTTCGAAATTGCAGTTCTGGAAACTCACGACTTTGAGGGTCACGAATTTGGAAAAAATTCTAGGTATAGGTCCATTCTCACTAGATATGAGCGCATGTAAAGCGGTTTGACTGCATAGGCCCTAGTTTTTCTGCAACGAGAGTCCAAAGTTGCTAGTTTTCCCCAGAAATGCAATGGCGTTTCCATTGGAATTTCAGAATTCGACACTATGTTCGATCTCCCAACACCTTTGGCACCTTTTGTTAGTAAATTGAGTACAAGGGAGAACACATATTTATTTATGGGCATTTCTAAGTTATTTGAAAGGTCGAAACGATCCTGTATTTTTTTCTTTTGTGTGCCATGTGCAATAAATCAGAGTTTTTTTTTCTTTTCCCTATTTTTGCTTATCAATGTGGGATACCTTTGATAGCAGACGATAAATATCCAGTTAAAGTAAATGTTTTTCTTAGCAAACGGTAAATACTTTTTACTTGCAAACGATGAATATAAATTGAAAATAATTACTTTAATTTGCAAACGATAAATATCATGTAACTATGTTATTTTGGCATTCAAGTTAGTGAAATTAAAAATAGTAGCCAATTTGAATTTGAGAATCGTTTATTAAAAATTAGTATTCAACGTAATTAATTTAAAGGTAAGCATGCAAACGGCTCATACTGCAGTACAATAGTAGAAAAGGCGATAAAACTGGTAATTTTAAAGGTAACTCCATTGCATCTCTGGGTACAAATTATCAACTTTCGACCCCCCGTTGCAGTCGAACTAGGGCTTATGCAGTCAAACCGCTATACCTAGACTCATATCTAGTAGAAATTTACCTATATCTAGAAATTGGTTCAAATCTGTGATCGGTCGTGCAGCTTGGTAGTCAGTTTTAGATGACTCTTAATGACAAAGAGAACGTTTTTCGGGCGTTACAGTGGAGAAGCTCTCATGGAAGTTTACCGAAATTGAAGTCGCATATCCAAAAAAGATGGGTCACACACAAGTTCACTATGACAGATATTTTTCGGAAATTCTCAAAATTGATCCAGCTATTCATCACACATTTAAAGAACTCGAAAATTTTCACGAATAGAATACTTCCTTCTATATACACAGATCAGATACAGAAAAAAATAAAAATGAGTTAAGAAAAATAATTAAAATACCTTAAGAACAAATTGTTCTACTTCCAACAGTGGAACCTAACATCATTGAAAGTTTTATAAAAATCATCTAATGATAAATTGAAAGAACAGTCAATTTAAAAATGGTAGAAAAAATGAGAGTAAAGTGAAATGAAAAATTCTACATAAACTCAAGCTAATTTTTTCAAGTGATGGACTTAAAATATGTTATTCGAAAACTTCAAAATTAGTTTTCAACGATTGTTTTGGTGCAAATAAATCCATGAAAGGCTAGAGCATAGTGGTCAAAATTCTTACAAACAATTAATAAATAACAGGGGGAAAAACAATTAAAAAACTTTTTATTTTAGCCGTTTTTGACCTCCTCTCATCACTGTTACACGCATATACCCCTAAAGTAGATTTACTTCCCTTGGATTTCAAAACCATTCACAAGGCTGTAAAATCAACAGGAGAAAAGTTGTACGCATTTTTAAGTAAAGGATTATAATATCAAATCAGAAATTTATCGTCTACTGCGAGCTCAGTTATCTTTACTAATAATAAAGCTGAAAGTTTCTCTGTCTGGATATCTGGATCTCTGTGACGCGCATAGCGCCTAGACCGTTCGGCGGATTTTTATGAAATTTGGCACTAAGTTAGTTTGTAGCATGGGGGTGTACACCTAGAAGCGATTTTTCGAAAATTCGTTTTTGTTCTTTTTCTATTCCAATTTTAAGAACATTTTCCCTTGCAAAATTATCGTAAGATGGACGAGTGAATTATCAAGTTATCATAACGTGGAACCGTAACATGGGTAAACCAATTGGCGAGAAACTCATCTTACATTATTTGTAAATATACAGGCGAACCAAAAGACCTTTTAGTTTTCTACTAAGAGGAGGTACCACTAGTCGGTAATAAAATCACTAAGAAGAAAGATCTGTTGCCATTTTTTTCTCGACTGTGAACAAATAAAATTCTTGCTTTTGTTTTGAGGCTTTTCCTGTAATCGGGGGATACAAAATTTTTCCTTTCTGATTATTTTTCCGCGAACTTTCGGTAAATTTTACAGATTTTATTTCTCTTTTTGTTCAAGCCTGATTGTTAAACACGCATCACTTGAAATAACTTTTATTTTCGAAGTAGATCTTGCAAAGTCGGGCGACCCCCGCCGCTAGTTTATAATAAATTAAAAAGAAATCAAATCGTCTGATCCTGATTTGCAACGGGCACTGACTCCATCCCGTCTTTTATGATCCCTTTATTCAAAACTAGCGGTACCCGCACGGCTTGGCCTTGGTCCGAAGTAGAAAATTAAAAGATCATTTGATTCGCCTGTATATTTTTTAAATGAATGATGAATTTCTTGCCAATGTGCTATGTTAATTTGATTGCCCATGTTACGGTTCCACGTTATGATAATTTGGTAATTTACTCGTCCACGATATGATAATTTGCTCGGTAAAATGTTCTTAAAACTGGAAAAGAAAAGAGCAAAATTTGAATTTTTGAAAAATCACTTCGAGGTGCTCACCCCTATTCTTCGAACTAATTTTGTGCCAAATTTCATGAAAATCTGCCGAACGGTCTAGGCGCTATGCGCGTAAAATACATCCAGTGAGACAAAGATCCAGATATCCAGAGACACAGACTTTCAGCTTTATTATTAGTGAAAATAAAGAAGAGACACGGCTAGTAGATTT
Organism: Uloborus diversus; assembly: GCF_026930045.1. Lineage (NCBI taxonomy): Eukaryota > Metazoa > Arthropoda > Arachnida > Araneae > Uloboridae > Uloborus > Uloborus diversus. The sequence continues at coordinate 61,843,975 of NC_072731.1, read as the reverse complement.
TGGAATGAGCACAGTCAAAAGGTATTATTTATACATGAATTTCGTGTTGAATAAGTATAAATATTTTTTTCCTTTCAAAAATCAAAAATTTTATGTTCTAAAAAAAAAACCTTCTGGAAAAAAAATCCCCCCAAAAATTTTGATGGCGCCACTTGCGCCATAATCCTGAGTGAATGGCAGTTCATCATTTGTGATGCCATGTGCAAAAGCGTACGAAATAAAATTGAATCTGCGCACCGATTTAAATATTATTTTAAAAAATAGTAAACTTTGTCAAATTATTTTTAAAAAATGGTCAAATCCTAAGTTTTTAAACATGCTCTTTCAGAAAAAAATACTTTTAAAATTTCGGAAACGACCCCATTGCGAAAATGGTCGAACATAGATGTAGAGGTAAAGTAATCAATCAATTGCTGATCAAAAATCAAAAAATAGTCTGCAAGCTAAACCAACATTAGAATTCTCGTTCATTCTCAATCGGCTGTGTAAAATGCATAAAAATAAGATGCTAATACCAGTACATGCTACCTGTGGATTGTGCAACAGAAAATGCGGTACTTCATTAGCTGAAATAGGGATTCTTATTTATGTAAAATTTTAGGGGTTTTTTTCTCTCCCAACTAAGAAATAGTTTGCAGACTTCCTCAAGAAACTACGACGCAGGTAGTTACTGTGTGTTCTTTTAACTTTTTTTTTCCTTATCTGTTCAGTGGTCACTACACGCAACGAAACTTTAAAATTTGACTGGGTTATATATTTCTGAAAAGAAATTCGAATTTTACACATTGCTGTACGATATAAATTGACATAGTGTAGGCTATAAATCATTCAATGTAATTGCTATACATCCTATTCAAAAGTCTTCCTTTGAAATATGACGATTGTCCTTTTTTTTTTATGCTGTTCATATATACTCCAGCCTTGTACACATGTGTCGCCCAATAGAGGCACATGGGAACAATTGAATATTCATTTCTTTTTATATTTTAAAGTAAAAAAATAATTTTATAAAAAATCTCAAAAAATGTCATGACACAAAGAAAAGTCAATTCAATCATGGAGAAGTTTTTGCTCTTAGAAATTTATAATATTTTTTGAAAAATAAAATCACGTCTGCCCCCCTTTGCCCCACATGTTACATGGTATTTTAGCGAAGTTTCGGTAGAGATATTTAAACGAAAAGATGGCTGTATTGTTACTCACCTAATGATGAGAAATTTATATTTTTTGAAAAATAAAAAAAGAAAAAGAAAAATCATCACATCTGCCCCCCTTTACCCCACATGTTACATGGTATTTTAGTGAAGTTTCGATAAAGATATTTTCAACGAAGAGCTGGCTGTATTATTACTCATCTAACGCCGTCAGCCACATTTTGAAGTTTAACTACTGCTTTAGTTTGATAAAATGCCAAATGTTCGTTAAGTTATAGTTCATGACAACAGTTTTACGCAGAAACACGGATGACAGTTTTAAATACCTTAAAAATCTTTTATCTGCCTAATTCTACAATTTTATTCTCATAACAGCACAAAGCGGAATGAGCTGCCAATTAAAAGTGTGGCTAAAATTAGATACAAGCATTTCTTCTCTAGGGATTACGTGATAAAATCCATAAAAACGTGTAAGGAAAAAACTATTATTTCAAATGTAAGTATATTTAAATGCAAGAAGTAACTAAAGTAGAATTTCATCATTGAAACATACATTAGTTCTTTAAAGTGTGACTACTCCACTCCTGAACTTAAGTTAAAGCTGTATTAAATAAAATGCATAACAATACACTTATTGAATAATCTTTCATTGTGAAATGAAGTTTCCCGTGAAACCCAAGTAAAAGTGTTACTTAATAAAGAAGCAAAATGTACTTAAAGGTTTATCGTTGATATTTTTATCATTTACCATTTGTATCTCGTAACTATATGGATGTGGAGTCAAAACACACCAATAAGATTCTTATAAAAACAGAAACTGGTATTATTTGATAAATTAAGGACTTTATTAACAAACAAACAATGTGAAAATTGTACTTTCTCACACGGTCCACAACCATCTTACATTTCTCTAGGTATTTCTCCCAAAGCAATACACCAAGTCCATTTTTTTATATTTTTTCTTTGTCTTTGAACGAGTATGACTATTTACCGAAGAATTAAGTTAAGAAAACAGTTTAGAGGAGAGCATGGCCTTTGTAGTTGACGGCATGATGGTGAGCGGGGATGGCAACATGTGCTGGGGCAACATGGCTGATCTTGGAGGAGTAGTGGGTGGCAATTGGAGCATGATGAACCAAAGGAGCAGCATGGTGGGTCACGGAGGAATGATGGACTGCAGCAGCATGGGCGAGGGGAGCAGCATGGTGGATGGCACCAACATGGGCAAGAGGAGCAGCATGGTGGATGGCTCCAACATGAGCAAGAGGAGCAGCATGGTGGATGGCACCAACATGGGCGACTGGAACGGCATGGTGGGCAGCAGCTACGTGGTTAATCTTGGAAGAATAAGCAACGGCTGCTGGTACAGCATGGTGGACTGGGGCGACAACAGCGGCGTGGTGGACTGGGGCGACAACAGCGGCGTGATGGACTGGTGCCACGACGGCGGCATGGTGAGCCAGAGGTGCATGGACTACAGAGGCACCATGGTGGATCTGGGTGGAATAAGCGTGTCCCTTGACAGCTGGGCCAACTACGGCATGTCCCAAATAGCCAGTTGGAGTTGCAGTGCAGGCAGCAGCCAAAAGAAGTACGGATACCTAAAACAGACACAGATAATGTTTACCATAAGAAGCAATAAAAATATTTTCTTGTAAATATTTTTCAGCAATCAAAAAATTTCCAAGATTCCTGGAAAAAAAATTATCTTCTGATATTGAATGGAATATCGAGATATCTTTGTTCAATTTGTGTTAATTACCTTAAATTATTCGTGTACCGACATTCATTGCCTTTTATCTTGATCTGGAGTTTTTATTATACTATTCAAAACCAAACAACCAAAACAATTACAAACCAAAAACTAATTTGAAGACTATTCATCTACTTACTATACATTTAGTTATGACGAAAAAATGAAATTTCTTCTGCTAAGAGGAGTTTCTGAAAGATATTATCCAGTTTTCCAGAGCGGAATAGTTCGTTATGGAAATAAATAAATACATACGTGTTTTACAGAACTTTCTCAAATAAGATTGACAAAATTAAATGTTTTTACTTCACTTACACAAAAAGTCGGAAAAAAGATTATTTGATCAAAAATATCTTTGAATAATATTAAAATTCTTAGTTGTGCTTTTTTAACTTTCATTTTAACTGGCACTATTTTTCCACTTTTCGAAAGATAAAATACTAAGTTAAAGGGGGTGAATTCATCGAATGAATAAAAAATAAAACTAAAAAATACATTACGCTGAAACTTAAAATGTTCATGAGCATGAATGCAAAAATGATTTTTAAAAATATCTTAGCAAAATAACAAAGCAACATAATATGACGAGTCTACTAATCTACATCCCTCGCATGCTAATAGAAGGAAATTTAAGAATATTATTTAGATGTTTTGAGGTGTAAATATAGTTAAATGTTTCTTAATCAAAACATTCTTTTCTTTTTTTCCCCCAAAAATCTGAAGCTACAAATTAGACATTTTAAGGGAAATAGCCTTTCCTTTGGTGGGGCATTAAATAGGAATAAGCAGTGTAAATCAACATTATGTTTTCTATCTCCCTTTATCCCCTCAAATTTAATATTTCATTGATAATGTATTTTCTTAAGTTAATCATTTGAAAGTAATATTTGACATTTAAAAAAAAAAATTATCATTTTATAAGTCAATGCTATTACAATATCAAACATATTTCTTCCTTATTTCATTTTTTTTACTTTATGTATAATGTACATCAGTCCATAAAAATTTTTAGTACTGCGCATCAACACATGCCTATAAAGTTGCACCGAAATATATTTCTTTAAGACATTAATTGCTTTTTAAAAATCTAATTTAAAAGTTGAAAAGAGTTGTTAAAGCGCTGTAAAATTTGTTAAAGAGTACATACAAAATGTTTCATAATGGGCACAATGGAATCAATAATTTAACAGTAAATTTAAATTACATTAATTACATTAATGTAATGTGTACATTAAATTACATTAATGTAAAATGATCAAAAGATGAATATTGATCCTTCAATAGCTAGAGATCATTACAAATTAATAATATATTTTTTACAAAGACGTATTTTGAATGTTAAAGTTTAAAACTTTTGTTAGTTTTTAATGAATAAGTAACTACAGTGGGTCGCAAAAGTGTTCGTACACCTTGAAATTTTGAATTAAAACCAAAATAACACGAAACTGAATTCGATTATTATGTTCAATTTTTTTCATATCATTCCTATGCCATTCTAAGTTTAACCCAGCAGTTTTTTTTCCAAAATATTGCCTGATTTTATTTTTAAAATTCGTCAAAAAACGAAGAGACAGAAATAATACCCCACAAAAGTCACCAAACACAGAAATATTTTCGAAAAAATGGTTAAAATTATCACATGTTTTTTTTTGTATATTTGGCATTGTGTTGACACTGTAAAGTCATTTGGCTTATTTTTGTTTTTATTTATTCTCTAATATTCTGCTTATTCTTTTAAAACGGCTGGTATTCGTAAAAAACAACAAGCACCATTCGAATTTTGATTTTTTTCCCCTCACAGTAGCGGTAAATTAGTTTGAAATGTCTCTAAATTAGTTAATTCATGCCATTCTGTATTAAAGTGCTCGATAAAATGCTTTGAAGAAAATAATCGAATCGAAAACAAGGTAAGAAAAGGTCAACCGGCAAAAGTTAATGAACCGTGATCGGAGATTTACAGTTAAAAAGGTTATGAAAAAACACATTTGAGTGCTATAAAAGTTTCTGCAGAAATTAATGAAAAATTTTTATGTTTAATTTTTGCCTAAAATTGTTCGCCAAGTTCTGTGATTAACTGGACTAAATGGGATCTCTTCCCGCAAAAACTTTCTTGCTCGTGCAAAAAAACAGAAAGCTCACGCTTTCCGTTGCAAAATCAATGATAAATACGCTCAAAACGCTTTGGAATAACGTCTTACAAATGAAAATTAATTCAACGTTTTTGGTTAAATTGTTGTATAATTTTAAATAGAAGAAAAAATGAGGATTTTTTGATTTCAAGAACTTAGTTGGATCAGTTAATCAGGACGGTGAAGGTGTTCTTGTGTGAGGGTGCATATGAGCATCAGGACTTGGTATTTTGGATTCTTTTGATGAACGCTGTTCATTTAAATGTTCTTAAAAATAGTTTTAAACTATTAGCCCAAAATTTGGCTATCGGAAACAACTTTGTTTTTAATCAAGATAATGATAAGAAGCACACGGTTTTCAAAGGTTGTGCCTGATGCCTCAAACATTGTCCTTTAAAGCTTAGAAATATCTCCTCAATCGCCACATTTAAACTTAATGGAACATATTTAGAGAAATCTGGAAGCTAGATTATGAAAATACATCATTGAAACGAAAAGCGAACTAGAAACAGTAAAACTCAAGGTGCGGTTGAACACTTACTCAGAAATTGCATAAACATTTAAAAGCAGTTGTTGATACTGCCTGAAATTCTACTAAATAATAACTTAGTAAACAGTTGGATTTTTTACTAATGTATAAATATTTTTTCAAAGTGTACGAAGACTTTTGTGAGATAAAGTTTCTGGCACTTTTTGATTATTGATTTCTTAAAAATCAAGTTCCATTGTGTTATTAAAACTTTTCATGTAATTTTGTTGAAAATGGATCATAGATCTTATAACTAAATATCTATTCGAAAATATTTATTTTATCCAATGGATAGGGTCGTATTTAATGGAAAATCATAAGTGTACGAAAACTTTTGGGAGCCACTGTATTCATTAACATTAAATTTGCCTTGCTTAAGCTTTTTTTTTTTTTTTTTTTTTTTTTTAATGATGTAAAGTTTATTTGATAGTGTGATTGGAAACCAAAGAATTTCAGCAGTATTTACTGAATTGAAACAAAAATTTAATAATTGCATCAATACTTGATAAATTAAAAACATATTACTTATTAATTATTAAAAAAGTAAAACTTAATGTAAGAGCGAAGGAGATGAGCTTTCTCAATAAATCGTGTTAGAAAGTCGAAAAAATTAACTATAACGAATGGGAATTAATATTTTACTTAGTCATTTATTCAAACAATTAAAATACATTTTTAACTAAACGAACATAAACTTTCTCATTTGGAGATGAAAACGTAAAATGCTTTTGCTTTTTGATGCTCATAACCAAGAAAAACAAAAACACAAAATTAAGATCCAAGTACAAATGCTACTTACGAAGCGGTACATCTTGTTTTATTTGGTGAGGAGGTTCTGGTAAGAACTAGAGAATGTAAGAAGATTGTGCTCCTGCTGGAAAGTACTGGCCATTTTATACTCCATCCATAGTCGGAAGTACCAGTTACCGACCATCGCAGATTCGCTTAGCAAGAGGAGCTCCTTGAAGTAGGTCAAGTACAACTCACCTCCACTAGACTTTCTCTCTCAATCCAGTTTATCGGACTATCTCGTTCTAATTGTGTGAGAGTAAGGTCGGAATGGGTGGCTTCGGGGCATGGCCAAATTGAATGGGTTTTTGAATTTCATTTTTTCGACTACCACGCCTTTTTGTTTTCCTCGCCCTCTGCGGTTGTGTTGACGGAAACTTTTCTTGTTCTCGCCCTTGTTTTGTTTCCCCGTCATTTTGTGTTCAATCGTGACTGGTAGGTTTTTTTCTCGGCTCTAAAGCTCTAGAATAACCCCGGGGTTGTTGAAGATTATACCGATACCAAGGGCATGCTGCTTATGCAGGATCTCGCATCTGAGACTCTATGAAAAATTTTCGAAGTTCTATAACTATCTAAATTTTTTCAAAATATCGTGAACGTGTTTGGGCAATTCCATGGAAAAGTCGCCATTTTGCCCCTCACGTGACAAATGAAAAATATTTCCATAAAACGTGGTAATCTTAAAAAGCAATAAACAAGATTTTTTGCTTAAGAAGTAACACTTACATTCGTACTTCTTAAGCATTAAAATTATGCTACTAATATTTTTATTAATCGCTTAAATTAACGCTTATAATGAAATGTGTGATCTATCACGTGCAGGACAAAATGTCCGATTTCCGAGGAATGACACAGTAGTTTAAAGTACTAAAAGATTTCCAAATAATTATTCAATGATTTACAGAAGCGTTTTGTTTGTGTTTAAATAATATTGTTTTCAATAGTTTACTAGTACTTGTTGAATTTACTAGTAAAATTATTTAGAACAGATACTGTTTTCGAATAATTGTTTTGAAATGTCGTATATGTCTGTGCTCACACAGTACCGCGCATTAAAAGCAATCTTTCACACTAAAAAAAATTTCTAAGTTTGATAAATATTTATTCATGACTATTTTCATTCGAGACCAATTTATTGATATTGCCGAAATTCATTGCATCAAATATTTGTAAACAAACTTTCAGACGTGAAAGAATTCTCGTTCACTTTTGAAGCACCAAGAACGACATAAATAAAACATTTCCAAAAAGGTTCATTAGAAATAATTTTTCCTCCGATTTACTGTGTCTTGGTAGTTTTGTCATTTGAACGAAATTAAGAATGTAATTAACTTAGAAAATCCGAAAAAAGTTCATATTTCGTTTTAAAAAATCGACCTATTTGTTTATTGGTTGTTATGAAACTGTGGTACAGATTTGTTGCTTTAAAGTTAGATTATTTATGCAAAATATTTCTTTACAGTTAGAATAAAAAGAAGAACAAAATAAATTTCTTTAAAATGTCTCCCGAAGTACAAATTAAAAGTACTTTATTTTTTGCGTAAGTTTATATTTTAAGCGAAGTTACAAGACATCAAAATTGTGTTTTTAATGTTCATCAGTTATGAAGATATTTTTTTAGAAATTTATTCGAATTTCATACTGCAGAAAGTTTACTATATTATGAAATCATGAAAGGTTTCACCTGTGAACATATACTGGAAGATAATCTCTGGTTTCTTTTTTTTTTTTTTTTTTTTTTTTTTTTTCAAGTTAAATACACAACCTTTTATGATGGAACTTGAACTACGAGATAAATTTATTACCATATTTTCAAGAAATAATAACAACCATAAGTCAAAAAAATTATATTTCTTCTCAGAGAGAGTTCTGGAATATTTAGAAGCTCTTTCTACCAGCTGCGACTTTCAAAATATGGAGAAAGCTTTCAAGTCTGTTAAGTGACTCCATTTTATTAGATACTAAACCCTTGAGTGAAGTAAAAGCCCTTCAGAATTTGCAGGCTAATTTATGATTCAACAAGCCAAGGAAAGTCAAGTTGCTGGAAAGTACAAAGTATATTTATTATCCGATGCGGCCCGAAGTTAAAGCAAAACTACTTGGGTTGATAAAATGGCCTTAGTAGTCGAATATCATTAGTTTTTCGGATTTGCTTCTGCAGATTGTTCTATAAAAAATAACAATTAATAATAATAATAACAATATGAATGCAAAAAATGGTAATAATATTAATAATAACAAAAACAATATCAATGTAACAATAATAATAATAATAATTACAGTACAGTTGGAAAAGTGAAGCAGCGTACCCAAATTGCCAGTTTAGCTAGCATAAGATGACAACAACAACAACAATAACAACAAATATTAATAATATCAATAACAATAGTAATAATAATCTAAATAATGTAAATAATAGTAATAGTAAATAATATAAATTATAATAATAATAGTAAATAATATTAATAATAATAACAACATCTTCATGATTCAAAAATGCCATTTATGCAGAACACGCACTAAGTAAAAGTTTCAAAATAAAATCTTTCAATTTGTTCGTGATAAACTTAAGTCATACATTCAGGAAAATATTTCCATTAATTTTTTTTTTCAGAAGAAGTTTTTTATATTATAAATGCAGAAAAACATATGCAGAATTTATTTTTCACTTTTTTTTACACAAATAGTTATAGAAACACGTATTTATTAGTAAAAGTGCGTCAGAACAACAGCAGCCTACTGCTGTTTCTAGGCTTAGCTGTCTTACTGTTGCTCTGTGGTGACGATATAATTTCTTCGATTTATATATATATATATATATATATATATATATATATATATATATATATATATATATATATATATATATATATATATATATATATATATATCATGATGCATTCCCGTGTTTCAGCTCTGCTATGATTTAGTTTCGATTAACCTACCTTTGAAAGTTTTAAATAGACTTAAATTCGACATTCACCACTAGTTATTGCAATCCCGGTATACCGAATACCGGTGTTTCAAGCAATTTTGCAATTTCGTTATACCGGTATTTGCTGAGGTAAAATACCGGTATTTTCGGTATTAGCAGAAAATAATTAATAGTTTTAATTGGAGAATTTTAATTATATTTCTTCTTGTACTTCAAATGTACATTTCTTTTTCTGTGATACAGAACTAAAATCAATCTATTGATGTTAAAATTTGAATTCAGAAGTACGAACTTATGGAATAACATGAAATGAAAGCAGCGGAAAGATTGTAAAATGATATTTTCATTACTAAATGGTGAGATGAATCGCATTTTCGGGCTTTTATGTACACCATGTTTACATTTTTTCCATTTCCCTGATCACTCACTTTCTCTTTTATGAAAGTACTAGTGGTACCCACACGGCTTTGCCCGTAGTAGAAAATTGAAAGGTCTTTTGGTTCGCTTTTATATTTACAAGTAATGTATGGTGAATTTCTCGCCAATCGGCTTACACCATGTTACGGTTCCACGTTATGATAACTTGGTAATTTACTCATCCATCTTATGATAATTATGCTCGAGAAAATGTTCTTAAAATTGGAACAGAAAAAGAACAAAATCGAATTTTCGAAAAATCGCTTCGAGGTGCACACCCCCACGCTACAAACTAACTTTGTGCCAACTTTCATGAAAATCGGCCGAACGGTCTAGGCGCTATGCGCATCACAGAGATCCAGACAGAGAGACTTTCAGCTTTATTGTTAGAAAAGATAAAGTATACATGAAATGTACACATGAAATTCACCACCCGCTCGAGACATCCGCCAGACATCCAGACAGAGAGACTTGCCAAAATGAGATGAAAAATCAAGTGTTAGCCAAGCGCATCCTAAGGCTTTATTATTCAAAAAAGTTGAGGTGAGGTGGATAGAGGTGTCCGTTTGACGATATTGGCAATATTTGCCAAGATTCTCAAAGATTCCCCCTTTGTTATCTTCATGCTACGTCTCTGTAAAACAATTTTCCCAGCATTCTTTCAATGCACTGCAGAAATCTCTCCACAAGTTACGCATTGCACTCGTTAGAAATATCGCACAAAAGTTATTTCTATCTAATTAATAACAATGAGTTAATCTATATCTGTAAGCAGTACATAAATGGCTACTTCTGTATGTAAGTTTGTCTGGGGTAAACTTTGAAACTACTTTTATCGACTTTAACCATTTTTTCACCACAGAAACATTTTCAGGAAGCAACATAGGATATAATTTTTTTCTGAAAAACTTAGTTTTAAAAAGTTATGATGGAAAACAGTAAATTTCATAGCAGTTTCCCCTTAAATGATTAAATATAAAACCTATTGTTTCAAAAATTCGTTGCCTTACAACAGCAATATTAATAGTAATCATAGTGAAAATTTTGAATAAAGGCTTCTCCGGAACAAACATGAATTTAAAATCATTTAAATATTTGGAAACTCTACTCATTGCACACTTAGAGTAACATAGTAGAGAACATTTTTGTGTGTGTGTGTGTGTGTGTGTGTGTGTACTATTTTATTAAATAACTAAAACGCACGGTTTTTTTGTGATCTTTGTTTTTCTTAGTTCATATTTTGGAAATTCTTCAAATTCTTATATGCTTAAATGTCGTGCTTTCGTTTCTAACTGAATACTATTTTGTTCTTTATACTTATTGCTCTTTTACTTTTATGGTTAAGGAAGAAACTCGTTTTTTAATCACATCAAAACGGTGTGTTTTGAGTTCTTTCAGTTAAAACAGAAAACGAATGAAAGTAGCGATTGTTTGTCATAATTATTATTGACCCAGGTAACGCCGGGAATTTTTGCTAATAGTAGCCAAATTACGAAATATTTATTTACTGTAAGATTCACAATAGTCATAACGTGAAATGCTGTCTTTAAGATTATCACAATTCATGAGAGGTTTCAAATGCCTCTGAAGCCAAAACTCGCACGGATTGAGGTTTGGAGATCGGGAAGGCCACACATCACGTAGATGTCAACGTTCTCCTGTGTAACACGTTCTTCTATGAAATAATTTTGAGAACTACAGGACGTTTATTGCGAGAAGGAGCTCCATCTGATTTAGATTGTGAAAAAAAAAAGGAATGAAATCGACATAATGAATCAGTATTAAATGTGTAGTTTGGTAAAAATGTCCCCTGGCTGCTAAATGTTAAACTATTTTTATTCACTCAATCAAATTCTTATCTCTTCGTTATGTTCTACATAAAATTTCGTTAAAATCTGAGCAATAGTCTTGTTGCTAGACAATTTTAAAGTAGGGTCGTTTTAATATGATCTCCATGTACAATCTTTTTTTTTTTTTAACATTCTTAAAAAATATATAAACGTAATAGGGGAAAAGGTAACCGAACCACTGACAAACCAAATCTTTTAATTTAGGTATAAAAAATGGCAACATAAGATATAAAAATTCACATTACACACTAATATGAAATAAAATGCCCAACTAGTGACTCAAACTCCTGTAAACTTTTGCTCCCTGTGATGTACCTCTTCCCAACTCAAACACTAGGCTCATAGAAAAAAAACACTGTTCTCTTATTTCGTCAAAACTAATTTCAAATTCTAGGAAATCAAGCCAAAAAGAGAGGCGTTCCAGTTGGAATGGTCTTGCTGAAATAGGCGATTGCATCAGGACCGGAACCTCTTGAAGATGGCCGATTTTTGAAGTGCAGTAGCCAAGTGACAAAAGAATGTCCACTTCACGTTATTGGAAAGGTTGTCAGTAGGAGAACTTTCTTTTGTCTTTTTATGTTCCATTTCACTTTCGATACCACCCTAAAATGATGCAACAATGAATAACATACTTGGATTTTTTCCATTTATTTTTTTTCGTCTTTATTTCATACTAGGGGCCCGTCCCGAACTTGTTCGGGTTGAAAAAACTATCTGTCTTAATTAAATATTCTGAAAATTTTTTTGTTTTAAAATATCATATTATACTCGTATATACCCTTTTTGTTTCGTTTTTATGAGATTTTGAAAGAAATTGATTCACTTATTTCTAATCAAGTGAGACTAACCTTTACTTCCCCGTGAACAATATAGTTTTCCCATCTGTAACGTTGTACGTTTGGCCTTCAGTTTTGATGATGGTGATGGCATTAGAAATTTTCATTCGAAATTGCAATTGCTTATATTGGAAATGGAAATGGGAAAGGACCATGGGATTTCGAGAAATATTCCTCACTGACCTGCTGCTGGTCCAATACGAAAAATGCGGTAAATGATATTACTTCACATTGATTTTACTTGAGGTTCAGTTCCATTGCATACATAAGACAAATTAAAGTTTTGCAACGAAATTTTTGGAATATCTCCTTTAATTTTAATAGAATGAATATGGGCTCTTAAAAGTGTATTTAAGATACAGAGATCGTACAGAATTCCTAATAGGAGACGAATTTAAACAGGCTTGAAGTATATCTGCACGCGTTCATCAAGGGGACCACAGGAATAGTTTGGTAAGAATCACTTGCAAATGCGAAAATGACACCTCTCTTAATGTTGTCTTAATTTTTTAGTTCTTTTAGAATCCACGGCTTCTATATTCAAACAATGGCTCATTGAACATCTGTAATACATTATGCGGCAGACTTTTTGAAGACGCTATCCAAATGGCCTTTTTTTTTTTTTTTTTTTTTTTTTTAATGAAACGTAGGGAGTCTTTTTGAAGGGATCCATTCAAAGTAGTTTAAACCTGGAGTGGTCAGTTTTTCGACCACTAAGAAAAATTGTTACAATTTTACAATTAAGTTTTAAAACAAGCTGATGTGTGCATCACATGACTTCCTTTTACCTCAATTAAATTATAGTAGTGCCTTGGATTAAGCAAAGAAACACTTTAAATAGTTTACCTTAAGTTTGTTGCTAACCGAAGCAGAAAAAAGCTCATACAGATTAGTTTTCTCAATATTGGACATTTCGATGTGATTCAATGGTCAATTCTCTAAATATTACCAATAGTGGCCAAAATAAAATCAGACTTGAAAAAAAAATTGCCGCCAAATTTGGCGACCAGAAGTTGGGCGATATATCGCCAAGTGTTTGCCAAATTTTAACACACTTGAGTTTTCATTGAAATTATCAATGATTTCTCCCCAAAAAGGTGTAAAAGACCCCCTTTGGAACATTCGAATGCAAGCAAAAAGGGAGGTGCACAACTAGACCCCACTAGAAGTCTACGTACCAAATTTCAACTTTCTAGGACATACCGTTCTTGAGTTATGCGACATGCCTACGCACATACGCATATACATGCATGCGTACATACGGACGTCACGAGAAAACTCGTTGTAATTACCTCGGGGATGGTCAAAATAGATAATTTGGGTGTCTATGCGTTCTTAGGCACTTATCCACGTGTGGTCAAGTTAAAAAAAAAAACTCAACATTCATTCGGGGGTGAGCAAAATAAAAATTAAGGCCGATTTTTGGGTGAAATTTTTTTCGCTAATACAATACTTCCCTTTTTGTAAAAGGAAGTAAAAAAATAAGTACAAACACATTCTCAATCTGCCTGTTGATTTTGGTTAAATTTATTAAACTTTTTTTCAGTTCCAGTGCGTATGCCGATGAACATTAATTTGTTGAATATGCCGGGCATGCCGATAAACATAATTTTCCAGTTGATGAAAGTTTGCAAACTCTTCTTTCATAACTTGAGGATAAAGCTCTCGGTCTTCCACCAGTGTTCCTTTTACAATAATTGTCTTTCAATCTTAAAAAATTATTGACTGCAGTCTTCGATCTTCTTATTTTTTCGCAAAAGTACAGCTACTCATCTTCGTTGAAGAAAAAGTTTCAGTCTTCCCTCATTCATGACCAGATAAGTTCTTACCATTCGACATTTCCACAAAGAGCGACAAAACTTCGAAGAAATTAATGAAAAAGTTACAAGTTGAAAGGTTTCCACATTCTTATTAACTGCTGTGATATTTATTACAGTAAATGTACATGTAGCTTTTAAAAAATACTAGCGTCCTTAAAGTTTTTACTCAGGCTGAAATACTAACTTTGAATATATCACTGTTTTTCTGGTAGTTGCATACTTCACAAAACCTGTCTATTGCGTTTTTTCTTACAAATGAACATTAATAATTAATAATTCAATAATATTAAAATCCTTCCAATTTCATTTTTCCCTTTTCTCAAAAATTTTTCACATGGCCTTTAAGTTTTTACCCAGGCTGTAACGCTGCCCATTTTAGAAAAACAAATTACCAATAGAACGTTTTTTTTTTTTTTTTCTTCAAATTTTGCAGTGTTTTCAGTAAATATCTGAGACTATTTCTTTCATAAGAGTGCAAATTTATCTCCGTTAGGTTAGATATTAATTTCATGGCGATTTATGACATTTCATAAGAATACGTTTGGCAACATGAATTCAAGAATTATTATAGCTTGATTTCCTTCAGTGCGTATTTAGCGGAATATTATTGTTTTCATACCAAAATGTAAAACTGTAACACAAGTTGTTTACAAACCCTGCAACGATGAGAAGAAAATTGATTTTTTCACATGTCACGACATAAAATAATCAGTTCTGCAGTTCGTTAGAAGCAAAAAAATATTAGATATTGCTTTTCTATAATTTTACATATTCTGCGGTAGTATTACGTGTAATAAGAATGCCTTTTCTACTTAAAAAGAAAATTTTAGTGCGTAAATAAACAAAAAATTAATCTTTCAACATAGCATTCAATCAGAGAAAAAGATCACAAAAATATGTTATTTCTTACGCTTCTCGTATAACTGCACAATTCGAAAGGTTTTCACAACAATTCTATTAGCTACAAAATTATAGAATAAAATATGCTATTCAGAAAATTTTTCGAACAAATCTCTGTACAACATATGTGTATTTTCGTCATCGATTTTTTTCCTCCCCCCTCCCCTCCCCCACTCCAAACAATTGATTCATCGATACAAATGACAACTCATTCACTGCGCTCCGAGTTCTTCATCCTAACATTTTTACATAGAATATCAGAAGATCTTTTGATATTCAGCAAATGTTTTCATATTTGTTCTATGCGGTACAGTGCTCTCTTTTAATTTACAAATTTAGAAGCGGTACAGTGCTCTCTTTTAATTTACAAATTTAGAAAAATATTTCTAAAATAACTGTTTGCAGTGATTTGTGCGATGTCCTTTACTACGTGGTTATCAAAAACCAGAACTGTGTGGTAAGTCAACCAGGTAGCGAACTCCCAAACATCCAATAGACATCTTAATGAATCCTAAAATGAAAGTTATTCACGCACTAAGTTACTAAAGCGATGCATTCGCATGTACATATTAAGTTTAAATGTAACCCTTTTTTCATTGAAGAAAATATTTTGAGCTTCTGGCGATAATCTTATTGCATCCTCGTATATCAAGGCCAATGATCGCCAATGATCGAGTAACGCTCCTGACGTCATCAACAATGAAACTCGCACCATGGCATGATAATTTGATAATTTTTTTGGTAATGTTCAACATGCAGGGAAATGCTTTATTTTGCCGAAGCTAAACTGAATCGGGTAACTTAATTGTTTAACTGGTAAGACTCATTTTAGGAGAATAAAGAAACGAAACAGAGGTCAACAATGAAGCTATCTACTGAAGTTGAGGGTTAATCCACTGGAGTTAGGGATAAAATTTCAACTATCAAAATGTATTACCAAACAGGCAATTGCTTCATTAAGCAATTTTCACCCGTCATAACTAGACGAGCGATTTTCTAATTGTAAAGAAAAGGCTCCTTTGTCACCTTCAAACGCTTGAGAAAGTTTGGGATTAAAAAACGTCGTTTTCTTTTATCGTTTGTTTACTCTACTTAAAGTCTTTATAATTTACATGTAATTTTTTTTATTTTGAACATTTCGTTTTACCAGTTTAAAAACTGTTCATTTGATTTTAGAGCTTTATTATTACTATATATCATAATATAATTGATTTTTCCAAAATTTTAGAAGCATGATGTGTTTTTTGTTTTCGTAGATTTTTTTTTTCTCATCACTCCTTCTATTTTCAAAGTGTATTTCATCCGTAGCTCTCCACTTTTTCTTTTATTTCAAATTTATGTGTTTCCAATATCGTGCGTGTGTGGGTGTGCATAGGAACGCCTCGATAAGCCACTGTAACCTCTCAAAAATTTCCTCATTCAATTTAATCTGACGAATCGGCAACATTATCATCATTCAGGGAAATTTGGCGCTCCATTTGATAAATTGAGAATTTCCTCCCTCCCAAAAATTTAAGTTCGAAGCGCCCCTGGGTGTGCAACAGTATACACACACACACACATATCAGCATGACTCGATAAGGTTTTTCTCCTGACGGTACGGTTATAACAACCTTGCACATCAAATGGTTCGTACCCTTGGAATCTATGATCGCACAAAGAGGAAAATTTCTTTCAAGTATGCGTCCTTGTGGGTTTTTATTTTTTGCTTCCGCAGGCAACGCCCCGTTATGTTCCACTGATGGGATCGTTAGAAGTTCCAACGTGACCGGACTCCGATTGGAACAACCGTTAAATCACAGAAGAATAGATATAGATGATCTTTATTACCGCTATCCCCCACGCCTCTATTAATGAACCTACGCTGAAAAGAGTACGAAAGCGTTTGCGTTCCAATCATTTATATCACAAACAACTACTTGTCTAGCTTTGTTTGTCTTACAGTTATCAGTGAGCTTACACGGAACAGATTTACTGATATAATAATTGCGTAAAAATTAACAGAGGCATTCACACAAAAATACCCCCTTGTTTTTCCGTTTTCCAAAAGATACAAAGAATGGTATGAATGTAATTTTTAGTTCGAGTAAAAAAAAAGTATTTCATTACATAATGTAGAATGCACAACAGAATTGTGTTTTAAATCTTCTTCATCCTTTACCAAAGTAACTCTCTTTAGAAGCGGTCACCGCACTGCGGGTAATTATATTGGTTAGTTTGTCTTAAATTTCGGATCACCTGTTATTTCAACTGCATTGAATCATCTCCCACAGATGATGGTTTTGTCTTTCAGTATAAACAAGTTAGTAAAGTCAAGGCTGTTTTAAAAAATATGATAAATATACTATTTCTATAAAAGGAACTGCAAATGTTTATCCTCATTTGGTTCAAAAACGTACATTATTTATTAGAGCTACACCAAACACCATATTTTACCTAATAACGAACACTTAATATTTGGTTAAACTATTTAAACTTAAATCATTGTACTTTCCTTTTATGCCAATATAAAATAGAAAATGTTTATCTATTATGTGTCTTTTGCAAAATGTAAATGTACAATCATTTAACATTTTAAATTTATTAACATACTAGTGTTACCCGCACGGCTTTGCCCGTAATAGAAAATTAAAAGGGCTTTTGGTTCGCCTGTATATTTACAAATAATGTATGGTGAATTTTCTCGCCAATTGGCTTGTGCCCATGTTACGTTTCCACGTAATGATAATTTTGTAATTTACTCGTCCATCTTATGAGAATTTCGTTCTTAAAATTGGAATAGAAAAAGAACCACATCGAATTTTCGAAAAATCGCTTCGAGGTACACACCCCATGCTACAAACTAACTTTATGCCAAATTTCATGAAAATCGGCCGAACGGTCTAGGCGTTATGCGCGTCACAAAGATCCTGACAGACAGAGATCCGGACAGAGATCCTGACAGACAGAGGGACTTTCAGCTTTATTATTAGTAAAGAAAATATAATAATTAATCTGAGATAAATAAATGATTTAAATCATTCGTAATGCAAAAGCAAATTATCATAGTAAACGGCTGATTTGGTTAGTTTATCAGCCATTTTACTGAACTTTAATTTCTTTCTTTCTCGACCTATGATTCAATAAATTATGATATAATAATGATAACATGGTAGGTTATAAAGAAATAATATCGTATTTATAAAAACCCAAAGTGCTTAAAATGGCTTGACAATTTATTCAAGTGATTTTCTGATATTTTATTCTCCTTAGTAACTGAACAATTGATAATACTGACTGATGGTTTAACATCCAATTGTTTTCTCTAAAATCAAAATTAGTACTTTGAATGTAACAATATTAGTAAGTAACAATTTGAATTCATTTTGTACTATGGTACTACACTATTACCTTCATTCATTGAAAGAAAATGGGTTCATTTACTTATTGTCAAATATGCGAATTAGTTTATTATTCGGTTGCTGAACATTGAAGTATTCGGCCGAACCAAATATTAGGCTTTCCTGCCTAATATACAGTATACCGAATACCAATATAATTCGGTGCATCTCTAAAAATTTATATTTTTAACAAATTGCAAATGTTATTGGTTTTTTTGAATTTATGTGAAATGGTGGAGGGAGAACTAAAATTTATTGTAAAGGAAATTTCTAAATTTTCAAAATGAAATCTCCATTTTACCGAATGATAAAATTTGAGCATGCACAAGAATATATACACTGCGATGCAAAAGTTTAGACAATGACGTTCTTCAGCAGTAGAATTTAGAATGGCTATAGTAGAAATACAAAAGTCTGCAAACATATTCAAAAACTCGTTTGAAATACTATAACCAAAATACAATTGTTTGATATGCTTTAACAATACTGGTTTGGATAAAAGTAGAAATTTGCTTGTTGCAAAAGTTTAGACACTATTACAAGTAACTACTGCAAGCACACTTAGAATTTGTCCCAGTGCGCGAACTTACGGGTCAAGTCAGTTGCTGGTGGGCAGCGATGCGACGTGCTCATCTAAGTGTTGCTGATCTGGAAAAAATATACGAGGGTTTGATTTGTATATTAAATGAGAGGCGTGATAGTTTTGAATACTTTTGAGATTGTGTTTAAAAGAAAAACCTTCACAAAATGAACAAATTCAACACCCTTCGTTTCCTCAGAATCGACGTATACCAAAGAAGTATGAAAACAACGAAGCCAGCTCACCGCACACTTTCAAAATCCCAAAGGGGCCGTGGTAGCCCGATCGGTAAAGTGTCGGATTCGGGGCCGGAGGGTCCTGAGTTCGAACCTCGATGGTCGAAGATCCACCGTCGTCATTAAAGGGGACTGGGCGACGTTAAATATGCTCGTGGTCTCAATGTCCTCCAAGTGAAGCAATACCTCTGGGGGTGCTAGCACCAGGTAGCTATTAGCTACTGGACTAGTTCTAAATTCTCATTAACTGTTCAATCCGGTGATGGTGCTGCCATCTATCGGTATATAAAATAATGGAGGCAAGGCACTTAGTATGCAGTCCTCGACATAAATACAGTTGTAGTCAGTTGTGACTCTGAATAGGAATAGGAAATCCCAAAGCACTACAAGGCAATACATTGATGAGGTTTGCGAAATGGCGCAATCTTGCATTATTGGGCGGTTTACATCAACTGAACTCCCACAGGTTATTGCAGTTGAACAAGAGTGCTTGCTTTTGTTAAACAGAGGTGAAACAAATTTTGAAAAATCAACTGCTTTTCAAAAATGACCTAGACAATGAGAGACTTGCGTTTACATATGAGTATGTTAGCCGATATCACTAATGAAAAAAAAAAAACTGGTCTTAAAAAACATGTGTAAATTAAATTACCTTTTTACAAAAAATACTGCGCATGTTTGTATTTATTTTTTCCTTTTTTCAAAGCCAAAAAATGTTTCAGGCTTGTCGAGTTTTCGGGGTTCTAATGTTCATTATATAACTTTGAAATGCTTTAAAACTCACTATTTTTCATCTCAATTTTAGAAAATTTCCCGCTGCAAGACCCTCCGGTATGCCCCCCCCCCCACACACACAATATATTTTTTTTAGTCCGCGTCTCTGGGAGTGCCCTTCTATGCAAGTCAAGTGCCCTACCTTTTTCAATGCCTAGCTACGGCACTGCACGACTCCCCGTAAAAATGAACAAAAAAATTTCTCTTACTAAGACAAGTGACATGATCTAGTTGAAACAGAACATTTGTATACCAATTTTTAGATTGTTTTACTTTGAAAACGCCATGTCACATTTGTTTGTTTAAATTATACACACCAGAAAATATGTAAATTGGCATTTTCAAGGAACAAAAATCTGACCTTTATTGGGGGGGGGGAACCTCCGTGGAAGTACATAACCCCCTAAGCCCCCGGTAATGTCTAGCCCCCTCAATAATTTTTGCAAGTCGGCGCCCCTGTGGGAAGATTAGAGAAAGGGATGAGGGTCTGAACTCCCCCAGAAACAATTCTGACTTCAAGTTTCAAACCGTGGTTTTATATTATAACTATAGACGTTATGGGGGGGGGGGGAGAGAGATACGGAATTGCTTCGCAAAATGTTAGAAAATGAAATCTTCAAGACGCGGCCTATCTTTATTTCTAACTTTAGGTAAAGAGTGAGGCTTTGGAGCCTTTTCCCCCGAATGTTAAAAAGCTAAGGAAGTAGTGGGTTTTTTTGGAATTTTTTTGAAATTTTGAAATTGAGATGGTTTAAGGGCTTCTCCGGAATTTAGGCTCTAAAAACTCAAATTTAAGCAATTGTTGTTGATAGCAGGAGAAAGAGGATGCTGAAATTCTTAAAGCACAAATCCTAAAACCACATTTTAAGGCTCTCTTTGTTGATGTTAGACAAAAGAGGGGAAAGAGTTACCATCCAGAAATTGTTTAAAAGTGGCTTTCTTCTTAAAGCTTTCGAAATTGGAGTCCTGAAAAGGTAATTATTTGTCATCCTTAAACTCTTTTTGGTTACTTAAATTCATGTCAATTTATCACCCTCAAAATTCTCTGCCCGAGACACGAGCCCGTAGATCCGGCACTGTAAACAACAATGAGCAAAATTAAGAGATCATGATAGAAGAAAAGAAAAAGATTCTGAGACCTCACACTTATGTTGAGCGAAATAAATCAATTGTTAAGAAAATATTATTTTTTGATGAACTAAAATAATTATGTGTAGAAGAAAGACTTGAAATATCGTTTGTATTTTTTTCCTCTGAGTGGGAGGGAACTAAAAAGCTGCTATCCATGCTCCGAACCTTTGCATCACCAAAGGTAGCCGAAAACAATTTTTATTCGAACTTGAATTTCAGAAAAATTCAGGAAGAAAATTGATTACCTTAATCGAAAACCCGCTAAAACTGCTTTCTGGAACTTCAGTTTCGAAAAATTTCCATGGGTGTAATCCCGAGCCCGATCCCGTCCTATAACGTCGTCTAATAAGGTTGCCTACAACTGCGTATTTTTGACTATAATTTCGAAAATTTTCAATGGGAGTGTACCTCTCCCCCTCCAACATTGTTAACAATGGTTTAAAATACTTCTAAGACTTAAACTTCGGAAAATTTCCGGGTTGCCCTCGGCCGAGTGCCTGAACCACATCCCGTACGAAATGTAACCCGTGATTGCCGCTATCTATCACGTTTTCACAACTTCACTTTCGAGAAATTTCCAGGGAATGGCTTTCGCGAACTCCGCCCCAAAATCACCAAAGAACGTAAACACATACCATTTCAGAGTATATAATTTCGAGATTTTTGCTTAAAATTGTGTTTTTAGATTAATAACAGATAATAAATTAAAATTTTTCCAATGGGACCTCCTTGAACACCACTCTTTCCTCTCTTTACAACATCTTTAAGGATAATCTACAGTTTTATTTAAGACTTCAGTTTAAAAAAACTGGCTGGAGAGTCGCTGTGAACCCAAATTTTTTTCCTTTGATCTTACCTCTTCTCTTCCTAATATGATCAGGGGTCGTTAAAATTGAGTTTTTAGAATTGAAATATCGAAAATTTTCCCTGGGTAAGTCCCCGGACCCCCCTCCCTTTATATCGTTCAAAAATTGCATTTTTGGAATTAAAAGTTACAAAAGTAAAAAGTGTAGTAACGGGAAGACGAGGGGCAATAGAAGGGAATCACAAACATCGTAAAGCTCTAAAACTATATCCACATTTATGTATTCATGGATGTTATAAGTACTCTTCCCGTCTCCATAAAGATGTGTGTTATATTATTTACTATATCATTCGAAAACGAAGACCCCTTGGAAACATATGCTACGGGCCCCGCGCTGGATTAATCCGGCCCTGATTCCGACTGAAGGGGTTTAACAGCAATACTTTTTTACTTTCTTCACTCTAGTTCTAGAACACTCACACAAAAGAAAAAGAGGAAAATTTCAAAGTTTCATGTCAAGGAATGACAAAGCCCAACCTAAAGAAAAGTGTTTCAACTAGTTTTTGATCTGCGATCTGATTGGGCGAAAAACATTTCACTTTCAGATACTGATTGAACTTCTATCCCATAAAGTCGCCATCTGCAACTTCCATTTCACAAAGCAAGGTCATATGCATATTAATGCATTTCCGATACTCAATGTCCACAGGCTGCTAATTGATACGGTCTTGGGGAAATTATCATGAATAATATTGCTACTTTAATTACACTTTACAAAGCAGAAATTAGAGATATGTTTCCTGCTACGCCCTTTTCTCTTTGTCGGTTGCTATAAATAGGTGAATAGCATAGAATTGAAGTGTTTCGTTAAGATATATAAGTGTGAATATTCTCTTATATAAAATGTATAAAGCAGATTAATTGGAGAGAGAAACGTTTTGATATTTGATTAATATATGAGGCAGTGTGAAGCAAAGAGATGTTAGTGGACTTTAAAGTTTCGAGTAAAACACGTTTAAAGTTCAGGTTCTAGGTAGACTTTCATGAATTTTTTTTTCTAAATCATGCTGTATTGCGACACCCGCCAGGGCTACTAGCACCATGGTTTGCCCCAAAACAGAGGAGAGGTTCACCTACTACTTGTACTGGTTAACTCTTTTTTTTTTTTTTTCAATTTTGCCACTTACATCCCTTCGCTTCTCACTGCCTCATAAGTTCGCAAATTCGTGAGTCAATGCCTGCTGCTACTTTATAAAAGCAAATTTTGGCTTCATTTTCATTTTCTAAGAGCTTGCATATATTTAACAAATTAACAGCACTATGGTTGAATGGGATGATTGGAAACAAAATTACAGTGTCTTTACCCAGAACACCCCAAACTTAAATTTTTGGGAAGACGGAAATTCTCAATTTTCCGAATGGAATTCCAAAGTTTGCCTGATGCAGGGCCGTACCCAAAGGAGGGCCCAGAGGGATGCCCCCCCTCCGCCCCCTGGAAAGTTTTGCAATGTAAAACAGAAGATTTTTTTTTTTACCTTACTAATCTCAGAAAAGGAAAATACCAAAGTTTTTTCTTTAATTTTGGTAACTATTAAACGAGTGAAAATTTGAAGAAATACAGAAAAAGCAATTCTAGTTCTCATTAGGTGCAAAGCATACTTGTAAATTAGACACTTTTTGGGACTTCCTGCTCTCTTTCTCAATTTAAATCAGGGCAGTCCTGGACCAAGGCAGTCCCCTTGTTTGTTTAGTAGACTTGCCCTCCTCCCCCCAAAACTCAGATAAAACTTACACTATGCCGATTTCGAGCCGGGAACTCCCCAAGGGCCGGCCCCCTAGTTTTCCGATTAGGCTAATATCTGTTTACCAAGATGTGAAAAATTCAGCTCCTTGATACATCCTGCGTAAAAAAAAATGTAAAATTTATGATTCTTCCGTTTTTTGTAGCATATTTCTCGGGATAAATTTTTGTGACTCACATGTTTCATGTCTAGCCATTTATTTAATACCGAATTCAGTAATTTTTGAAGTTTTTAGTCACTTTCCTAAGCCGGGCTGATGAGTGCTAATAAGCACGAAACTGCAGTCCTCGGCTGGAAATGACTGAGCTGGCGGTGTATTTCACGTATTTTAGCTTTAGCCCTAGCTAATGGGCGGTAATTTACTGAATATACCTTGTCTGTTCGTTGTTTTAATAATGTTTATATATATGTGCGTATATATATATACAGGGTTGTCCAAATTAAAGTTCCCCAACTCAGAGGCCTGTGCAGGATGTTCTATGGGTCATAATGTGATGAAATTTGGAAACAGACACTTCAGATCATGCGCTCATGATTTATTTAAAAAAAAAATAGTACAAAAAGTTGCCGATAGATGGCGCTGTAACAAGTAATTGGGAAATTTGCATATTTCAACAACGTGATTTGCAGAAATAAAGCTTCTGCGCAATGTATGCAAAAGATGAGCCCTACAAAAGTGGAAGGTGGAAGACAGGCGCTGCATAGGCAATTATTTTCAACCTCGCTGGTGACTTTGAAAGACAAAGCTCTATTGGTCAAACTTTTTTACCAGAATGACGAGAACTCATGTGCTGCTTTAAGAGCACTCCGTCAGATGAAGAACATGCGTTGAGGACCGATGTCACCACGCGCTTTAAGAGAGATGATGAGGAAGATCGAAAGATCTGGACAACTGGGAATTTTGCCAGGTAGAGGACGCCATGCCGTGAATTCTGCACGCGTAGAAGACGTTGCTTTGGCGGTCGTGGATAACGCTAGACAATCGTCACATGGTCAGGGTTCATACACTTTTGGTTAAAAAAAGTTCCCTGACTTTTCCAGGTTGTTTTTTAGAAAATTCCAGGTTACTCGCTTCATTCAAAATTTAAGTTTAAATAGTAATATTTTCAAAATAATTAAAATTGTTTAAAGTAGCAATGCAGAAGAACTGAAACTTCTACCCTTAGATTTAAAAAAAAAAAAAAAAAACCTTGGAATTTTTTTTCTTTTGTTTTCTCTGTCAAAATTTTAATTTTTTTTTAAACATTTTGTTCAAAATTGTTTTAATTTGTTTACTATTTGTTGAAAACAGAGTATTTTCACCTTATTTTAGCGTTTCTTTGACGTCACGCGTAATATTATAGTGTTTTGCTGTAGTCCTGCAGCAATCTTTTAGCATCCGCTTTTGGTTTACAATACTTCTTTTATTTTCTTATTAGTAGGTTACACAAAACATATTGAGCAAAATGCAAAACTAAATTTCAGTATATATATGATTAACTTCGTTGCATCGATCGGCATACCATGTAATGCATAGTAACAAAAATCAACATCCGCCGATCATAGGCCAATGCCAATAATCTTTTTTTTTTTTTCACATATTAAAGGACGCTTACATTAAAATTTCAAATTTTCTTCTCCAGAAAGTAATAGTTAATTAACAAAAATTCATAACTTTTTGCACATTTAATGTTATTTTCAATAGTTCATATTGATATAAACATCCAATTCTGTTTCTGGAAGTTTAAGTCTACTTCCATTGCGAAAACGATCAAATATGGCGACAAAGTGAAAAATTAAAAATAATAAGTAGATTTTTGGATTTGTAGTATAAAAGTAGTAATAAATAATTAATAATCCTTAAAAAACTACAATAAAAGCAAAATAGTCAGTATTTAGCACATAAGAGTCTAAATCAATTAAAACAAAAAATGTTATGAAGATTAAATTTTGTATTTTTCCAGAAAATAATTACAAATTATCCGAAAAAAAGGCACAATTTGTGTTGTTTTCAATAGTTTGCATTGCAATTAACATTCAATGCCGTTTTCGGGAACTTAGGCACTTAGAAAGTTTTGTGTACTTCCATCTTGGGAATGACCAAATATGGCGGCTATTCCCAAAAATAATAAATAACTTTTTTAATTTGTCGCATGAAGACAATTAAAAAATAATAAATTTTCATGAAACTACAATTCATTGAAAAGTTTTTATCACATTTGCGTGCAAGGCAGTGAGGATATAATCTTATCCTTCTGTTTTAAGAACAAAATTTTTCATTTCTCAAGAAAATTATTTTAAATAATAATAATAATAGAAAAACAATTTGCAGACCATTTTTTGTTACTTTCATCAGTTTTCAATTAAAGAAAACATCCAATTCTGCTTTGCTTTTAGAAACTTAGGCATTTTAGGATCGTATCTACTTCCATCTTGTGAATGACCAAAGATGGCGACTACGTTTCACACGTAGCTGAAATGATTTTCCGATCAAAAAAAAAAAAAACGATTTTCCCCGATCGACCCTCCCATCTACAGGTTGTGCTTCCGAAGCAGTAAATTGTCTTCTCTCCTGTTGAGTTTGTGCATAATTCCTGTTCACCTGATTTTTTTTTTTTTTTCCCCTTGGGAACTACTGAGAGTCAAAAATGGCGGCTGCTGAAGATTTTTTGGGTCGCCACTTTTTTATTGCTTTAAAATTGTTACAATTTGTTTTAAATACATCGATAAAAATGAAGATTAGATCTCATAAAACAAAATTCCCTGGGAAAAAATTGGGAAAAGAAAAATTTTGGGGACACATTTGGAAAATTTCCCTGACATTTTTGACTTTGTCATTTTCCCTGATAATTCCAAGTTTTTCCGGAGCGTACGAACCCTGAAACGAACAGAATGTTGTGGCAACCCATCTAAACCTTTAGGCAGTAGAAAGAAATGCGTTCCCCACACTGATTCCATGCAAGAAAATCTTCCCTTCTTTTGGCGCATTTTTCGTTGTGAAAAAAAACGTTCATTTTTCGATTGCTGTTTTTAAGTGCCAGCGTCAGTTTAGATAAAAATTTACAATTTTTTTCGTGAAATCACAGTAAAAACGAAGACTAGATCTCATGGCACTTAATTCCTTGGGAAAAAAAAGGAAAAAAAATTTTGGAGGACAAAATTTGAAAACTCCCTGACTTTTCCCTGACATTTTTGACAGTGTAATTTTCCCTGACAATTCCCGGAGCGTACGAACCCTGATCATTGGGCCTTATTTTTTTGAAGAGGTGACTCCAAGAGGATTCGAAACCTGCTCTGTCACAGGAAGACGATATCAGGACATGTTGACAACGTTTGTGATTCCTGAACTGCAACAACGTGGTCACCTCCAGGACACGAATTCATATCGGAATTTCATATCGGAAAATTATTGTTTGCGAGATCTCATTTTAAATTAGCGTTCAGAAAGTTGCCACATTTTTTTCTCAGCTGTGACTAAATAAAATTTTGTTTTTGTTTTGAGGTAAAATTCTCCCCTTTTGATTATTATTTGGCAATTTTTGATTTGCCGTTTTCTTTCTTTAAAAATGATTCTTTTGAGGGGAAATTTTACTTTTTTGATCTAATTGAAGCCTGATTGTTGAACATGCGTCACTTGACAAAACTTATATTTTTGAGGTAGACTGTGCAATGCCAGGCAATGCAGCTAGTTTAATAATAAATTATATATCTAAAACCTAGGGCATAGTAGCCCCTTCCTGATCCACCTAAAAGACCCTCCATATGTGCCCTTTTCAATTGCTCTCTTTCGTTAAAACTATCAATTTACCTTAAAAAATTGGCAGAAACATACTACACCAAGCAGATGATTGAAACCAAACTTGAATTGTCCTAGCTCAAGCCCCATTAGCTCTGTTTAAACTTCTTGCTTTTATGAGAGATAGAAAAAAATCCAGTATTAAAAAAGAAAGTCATAAGCAATCATTAACAATAATAATAAACAAAGATTTTAATATCAATAACACAAGTTTTTATTCTTTTTCTAAAAACTACTTCATAACAAGCAAATCTTGGACAAATCTGATTAACAAATAACAATTCATAAAAGTACAAAACATTTATCTGATGTTCACACAAATAAATGCAAAATGTAACACACATTTCTACTATTTCATTTATTGCATGTAACAATGAATGTTTTAAAACGGAAAACTCCATTGCACTTTTAGAAGAAAGCCAACAGTTTGGTCATTGTGATTGCGACAGCATGAGCAATCGGTAGCACTGTCTCAGATTTGAAGCTCTTGCCCTCGAACATGGAATATCCATTGTGTAAGAGGCAGGAAACCATCCTTGTAATCCGTCTCTCAGTCTCCTGCCCTCATACCATCCTAAAATATATATAAAATGTTGATTACAAAAATAGTAAAATAATCCACAAATTTATGTATTTGTAAATGTTGGCAGGATTCTTGCCCTTTTTTTTAAAAACAAGAGGTTTACTTATTTTATGTTAATTTTCTGCTTTTCTTTCATTTTACTATACATTGGCAGAATGGAGGTGTATACTCCAACCCACTACATGCAGCTTATCTAACAGCCTTGGCAGCCAGGTTTGGCATTAAAATCGATCCTAACAATATAACTGATTTAGTCAAATGTATATATTTAACTTTATAATGAACTACTAATTTTTGCATCAACTTTTTATAAATTTTAATACTTAACTCAGGGCTATTTTAGAATACCGGCATCCTTTTCTCCAGTACATAACATCCAATCTTAAAATTTTTGGAAAATAACGATACTTCTTTTTCTAAATTACTATCGAATGAACTTAATTTGTTGTATCAGTGGTGCCCAATCTTTTTCCCCCTGAAGGCTGGAACTCATACTAAAATTATTTTCATGGGCTCAGACATATAAAATTTAAAATATTTGAAATTTTTCAAAATATCTCGGGAGAATTTCATTAATTGACTATCTGGCTCCAAATTTGTGGTGTGAATAATATTGGTTCTTCATTACAAACGAACATTGAGAAATATAAAGGGCCACACAAGCGAGCTTCACGGGCCACATGTAAACCATCAACCGTAGGCTGGGCGACACTGTGATTCAAAAATATCGTTCCCTACCATTGTTAATCAAGTCAACGCAGTAATTAATGATTAAAATCCTTGCAATTAATTTAAAGTCCATTCTTCACAAAATTCAAATCTCTTTAAAATCCAAATAAAATTGATTCTGCATAATTGACAAAAGCACTGACATAACACTACTACAACCTGGGTTGTGTCATTGAACTGTTGCATTATGGGAAGAAATGCGCCTCTGCAAGGGACGCATTGCACTGCATTAAGTCAGTTGGTTGTTAGCTGTTGGTTGTACCAACACATTGTATGCATGTCCCTAATTGCACATGTAAGCAGCTTTCGCCCATTAATACCGATCTATTAAACAAATGAAAAGACTTTGAAAGCTTGTTATTTGAGCATTACAACATCTCTTAAGATTTTACATTCTCCGTGAAAAATGTTCTCCACACTACAGGGCAGTACAATGTCAATCAGCTTCAAATTAACTATAATATATTTTTTAATACTTTCAGATATTTAGAAATACTTACCATCATTCATTTTTCTATGTATTGTAACCACATCGGATTCTTGCAGTGAAAGTTCATCAGGTTGTTGAGCAATGTATGTTCGAACACATTGAACCTGAGGGCAATCTAAAAAATAAGAAACTTATGTCTGAATCTTGAAATGAAAAATTTGCTAGACTTTAAGGGAAACAAATGAATTAAATGCAAAATTATGCAAAAAAGAAAAGAAAACACATAATCATGACTTCAATGCAATTTAAATGTAAAACATGTAGCTTGTGAATGTTAAAATGGTCATCAGAAGAAATAAATAACATTGTGCTAGAAAGCGTTAAAAATGCCTTGTTCAAAAATAACAATCAAAGGTATAGTAAAATTAATAGGAAGGAAATACATTTTTGGTTCACTTCATTTCCAGAATTTTTTGGAAATAACAGAATTTTTGTAAAAATGCTAAGCACTTTTCCTAATGCAAAAGGACAAAATAACTTTTCCCGGTCAGAAAGTACAATTTAAGTATTTCTAACAATACAAACAAGGAAAAGTGTGGCTCAAGTCATGCAGAGAATTTCTTACCGTTATCTAGCTTTCAATCATAAATTTGAGTGTCGAGACATGCATATTTTTCTAACTGGGAAAGTTGGGTTTGAAATGACATGCACCCAGGGGCGGCAAATAGGGGGGTCAAGAGGGGGCGGTCGCACCCCCAAATTTTTTGAGCAGGATGATAGAAAATGGGTGAATTTAATTTATGCAAGTCGGAAATAAATGTTCAATAAAAAAAAATCTCTCTGGTTCTCAGTAACTATTTTATGAAACTCGACACATTCCCAGACACAAGAAAAAGGGTTTTTCGTTATTTGGATGATGACTTAGAAATTCATGAAGTATTTCCCAGCCTTTTCAGAACATAAAAAGCTGATAGATGGTCTTCAAGAGTTAAAACCATAAAAACATTTCTCTATAACTTCAAAGCAGTGATTTTACGACTGGAAGTATTATTGCAAAACGATTCTTTCAATGGTGAAAAAGCTCATGTCCTTTAGCATGTATGTCTTCGTTTGAATTTTTATTCAATTTGTTTGTATTGAGGAAAGTTTTTGAAAAATGCTTTACTCTATCAAAACATCTTCAATCCGCTACCCTTAATTTTCGTACTATTCAAGCCACAGTTCAATCTACAATTGATCTGTGCGTTCGTACTACTATAGTTCAATCTACAATTGAAACTGAAAATAGATGTATTATTGTATCTCAATCAATCGTGAAACTTTTCAAAAAAATTCTTCCTCCGAGTCAATTTAAAAAAAAAATCCACATGATGATGTGAAGTCAAACATTGTTTTTTTAACACTTTGTATGAAGTAATAGATTCAGTTTCGAATGAAATTAACACAAGATTTGATGATAATTAGCTTTCTGTATGGTTAGCTCTAAATTGTGCAGATAAAATTTCACTTTTCTAGAAACTAATGCAGGGCTCCCAACACATTTTAGTTTTAGAAAAGGGTAAAAGAGGACCAATTTCAATCAAAAAGAGGACCAGTTAGGATTAAAAAGAGGATCTTGAGAGGACCATTCATTTAAACACAAGGAAGCATCAAAAGGCAAATTAGCTGCCTGCTGCTAAATCCCTGAAAATAATTTGCTAATTAACCATAATACTGATTTTTAATGATACAATTCCTTTATCACCTTCTGCACAACTGATCTTTTTATCCATTGAATAATATTATTTACACAAACATTTGGATGGGGGGGGGCACTTAGCGCAGCACTTAAGGCAGCCTCCATAGAACTAAATGGGCGTAATGATACATTTTGAATTGAACCAGGGATGCTGGTAGTCTCACTGAAGGATATATGAAGCTGTGCTTCATCTTTCTATAGTTTAAAATTATTTTTGTGTTTTTCTGTATTGTAATGCTTCTTTAATAGCATTTATATCCCTTCTCCACCGATATGAATCCATCACACACCAAACAGATCTACTGTATTGAAAGTTTCCCTAAAAATGTCTGAAATTCTCAATCACAAAGAGAAGCAGATCACATGAGGCATAGTTTTGC
Organism: Uloborus diversus; assembly: GCF_026930045.1. Lineage (NCBI taxonomy): Eukaryota > Metazoa > Arthropoda > Arachnida > Araneae > Uloboridae > Uloborus > Uloborus diversus. The sequence goes on along the minus strand of NC_072731.1, from coordinate 61,812,520 downwards.
AATTTTCATATTCAAAGTATATTTTCAAGAATCATAAAGATTACATTAAAAAAAAAAAAATCCATGATTGCAGGGCCATGAGTGCTTTGAACTTTTATGGGGGGGAAACAAATTCCCCCCTTTAGCAGGCATCATGCCGCCTGCCTTGACTAGTGGTCAGAGAAGTCTGACTGCAATAGGAAGATCCGGGTTCGAATCCCGGCTCGGGCATGGACGTACTTTCTCTCTCCTGTCCTTGTCCCCTATAAACGGGTCCTTATGGCATGTGTGTACTGTAGAAGTCGGACTTCACACCAAATTACTCTACAGTTGGAAAAGTGAAGCAGTGCAACCCGAATTGCCAGCCTACTTGGCACACGACAACAACAGCAGCAGGCATCATGACAATGAAATGATGTACAAATTCAACTTCATATAATTACATAATTCAACTTTGTTTCATATACAGACGCTACTTTAAAATGTTATGTGCTCAATTGTTTAAATTTAATACCCCTCCCCCTCCCACACAAAAAAAACAGTAATAACCGAAAATAAGCTAATGATAATCAAAATTATGTTTGGAAAACTAAATAAGCTTGAATTAAACAACACAAAAAATATTAATTTTTTAGTTATTTAAGTAAAAATTTAATCAAGTTAATCTGACGTAGCATGTCAAAATAACTTCTAATTGCCATAAATATAAAAATATTTATAAGATGCAAAACGATTGAAAGCTCAGAGAAACAAATTTTCACGAACCAAGTTCAATGTTGGCATGCTTCCCATAAAATAAATTTATTTATTTTCTACTAAATTAAACCTAAAACATGCTAATCTAAGTTGGAATATGGGAAAATGACATTCGATTGGGCAAAATATTTTAATATTTACATGATTCAAAAAGATTGAAATTTCAAACATTAAAAGCAATTTTCCACGAAGTCCGAGTAAGTTCAATGTTACCATGGTTTCCAAAATAATTCCTACGTTAATTATTGAAATTAAATGAAAAATAAGCTAATCTAGAGTAGTATATGTCAAAATAACTTCCAATTGTCAAAAACATCTAAATGTTTACAAGATACAAAACGATTGAAATTATTTTCCGCGAAGTCCGAATAAGCTCATTGTTGTTATTGTTTTCAAAATATTTCCTTCGTTAATTATTGAAATTAAACGAAAAATAAGCTAAACTAAGGTAGCATATGTCAAAATAACTTCCAATTGTGGAAAACATCAAAATATTTACAAGATGCAAAAGGATTGAAATTTACAACGCGATAAGCATTTTTCCGAGAAATCCGATTAAGTTCAATGTTGCCATGGCTTCCAAAATAATTCCTTCGTTAATTATTGAAATTAAACGAAAAATAAGCTAATCTATAGTAGCATATGTCAAAATAAATTCCAAATGTCAAAAACATCAAAATGTTTACAAGGTGCAAAAGGATTGAAACTATTTTCCGCGAATTCCGAATAAGCTCAATGTTGTTATGGTTTTCAAAATATTTCCTTCGTTAATTATTGAAATTAAACGAAAAATAAGCTAAACTAAGGTAGCATATGTCAAAATAACTTCCAATTGTGGAAAACATCAAAATATTTACAAGATGCAAAAGGATTGAAATTTCCAACGCGAGAAGCATTTTTCCGCGAAATCCGAGTAAGTTCAATGTTGCCATGGCTTCCAAAATAATTCCTTCATTAATTATTGAAATTAAACGAAAAATAAGCTAATCTATAAAAACATATGTCAAAATAACTTCCAATTGTCAAAACATCAAAATGTTCACAAGATGCAAAAGGATTGAAATTTCAAACGCGAGATGCAATTTTCCGCGAAGTCCGAATAAGCTCAATGTTATTGTTATGGTTTCCAAAATATTTCCTTGGTTAACTATTGAAATTAAACGAAAAATAAGCCAATCTATAGAAACATACGTCAAAATAACTTCAAATTGCCAAAAACATCAAAATGTTCACAAGATGCAAAAGGATTGAAATTTCAAACGCGAGATGCAATTTTCTGCGAAGTCCGAATAAGCTCAATGTTATTGTTATGGTTTCCAAAATATTTCCTTCGTTAATTATTAAAATCAAATGAAAAATAAGCTAAACTAAAGTAGCATATACTAAAATAACTTCTAATTGTGGAAAACATCAACATATTTACAAGATGCAAAAGGATTGAAATTTCAAAAGCGAGAAGCATTTTTCCGCGTTCGAGCCGAGTAAGTTCAATGTTGCCATGGTTTCCAAAATAATTCCTTCATTAATTATTGAAATTAAACGAAAAATAAGCTAAGCTAAGGTAAGCACATGTCAAAATCACTTTGGATTGTAAAAAGAATCAAAATATTAACAAGATGCAAAAGGATTGAAACCTCAAACACGAAAGCAATTTTTTCGCGATAAATCATATCGAATATATATGTTCAGAAAATTGCACTAATGAAATATTTTTAAAAGAATTACAAGCACAATCCAAACAATAAATTCAAGCAATAAAGAAACTTTTTATACTTTTTCAAGGTTTTTTAAACACTAGAAAATGTATGTGTTGACCCAAGAACTTTTCAAGGTTTTTCATGGGCGTACGAACTTTGTTTAACAACGCGCTGCGGCGGCGTGCTTGGGAGAACAGTAACTTTTAACGAAATGAAAAACTTTTAAAATCTGATATTTAAGTAAAAACAATATAAAAGCGAACTAATCAGACCATGATGTTAAAAGTCTAAAGCGGACTTTACCATAAAACACGAACTTTGGCGGGAAAAGCGAACCATTTGGGAGCCCTGCACAGTAGGAAAGATAAAATGGCGGCTGCACGTGGATCGCGGAAAAGGCGGTAGCCAAAAGTTGAGGGGAAAAGTAAAAAAAAAAAAAGGAATCGGAAACTGAAAATATAGGAAAATATAGGAATTATAGGAATTATAGGAACTTTTTCAGAAATATAGGAAAATATAGGAATATAGGAATGCTGCGATGCCTGCTCTATATATTATCTGGATTGGGTTTTGAAAACGAAAAATAAATTGTTTCAATTATGAGTAACATTTTTAGCATGAGGCAAGAAATTTACAAGCAATTTACCGAAAGACCGTTATTAC